>NC_084469.1:101291702-101605368 GCF_027409185.1 Cynocephalus volans
CTGAGCTCCTGTAAAAGGTGGGATCTTTAATCTTGTCAACCTCTCTTTTCACCTCACATGCTGAGTCTTGTCTTAGACTCAACATCTCTTTCTCAAAGTAAAGTAGTTTTTGATAGAATAAACTTCTCATAAAGATACATTAAGAAATTTTGCATGGGAGTCCTAGACTGCAATCAATCCTATAAGACATCAATGATACAATTTTTATTTACATGATTCTCTATATGAAGTGCATTAGAGATGAGGAAAAAACACAGCAGGATGTGATAACTGAAAAAAGTGAAACCTCAGGCACATTCTTACAAATAAATCAATGAGAAAATTTCAAAGTGAGATGCCAGAAGAAAATTGTCAATCTTTGCCGTGCCCAACTAATAATAATTATTTTTAAAGTTACTCAGACTGACAAGAACAGCAGATAAATATAACAATAAAAGGAAACAAATCTAATTGCTGAAGTAAATAATAAAGGTACCAAAGACCGTAGATGTTCAAGATTATGAATATAGGCAGGATAAGGAACCCAATAATAGTAGTTAAATTGTACTGAGTACTTATTAGGTACCAGGAATTCTACTAAGTGTTTATAGTATTTATGAAAGTAAACCACCCAAAAAGAATTATGCTGCATATGGTCAGTCTAAGGCTCATATAGTGATAATTTTCCCTACATCAGGAATGAAATAAATTAAGGGGCATATAATCCAATTCTCAATAATTATATTGATAGGGCTAACTTCTGGATGATTTTGTGTGATATTAATTGTCATTTGACATAGTGAAGAAAAGCCAGATTTCTTCCTCTGAACCTCATGTATGCATACAGTGCGTATATCCATGGAGCAATATGGGTCAATGAGGGGAATAACACTAGGATAAAGCCTCCCCTCCTAGCATATACACCCGGAGGAAATGAAATCACCACTTACATAAACATCTACACCCTCTTTTTCATTGCAGCATTATTCACAATAGCCAGATGTGGAAACAGCCGAAAGAGTCTCCTGACAGATAAAAAGTTAAAGAAAATGTAGGAGGCATGTGTGTATATATGAGGGGTCTTCAACAGGTTCGTGGAGAGATTTATATTCTATTTTTTTTTCCAATCACCCATTTATCCCTTACCTTTTTTACTTTTTTATTTATTTTATTTTATTTTATTTCTTTTTCCTTCCAAACTTTATTTTATTTTGTCAGTATAAAATGTGGTTGATTATTGTGGCCAATTACCAAAACCTCCCTCCCTCCTCCCTCCCCCTCCCTCCCAACAATGTCCTTTCTATTTGCTTGTCATATCAACTTCAAGGAATTGTAATTGTTGCGTCTTCTTCCCTTCCCCCTCCCAGGTTTTTTGTGTATTTATTTATTTATTTTTAGCTCCCACAAATAAGTGAGAACATGTGGTATTTCTCTTTCTGTGCCTGACTTGTTTCACTTAATATAATTTTCTCAAGGTCCACCCATGTCGTTGCAAATGGCAGTATTTCATTCTTTTTTATAGCTGAGTAGTATTCCGTTGTGTACATATACCACATTTTCCGGATCCGCTAATCTGATGATGAACATTTGGGCTGGTTCCAACTCTTAGCTATAGTAAATAGTGCTGCAATGAACACTGGAGATCACATATACCTTCGACTTGATGATTTCCATTCCTCTGGGTATATTCCCAGCAGTGGGATAGCTGGGTCATATGGTAGACATGTCTGCAATCATTTGAGGAACCTCCATACCATTTTCCATAGAGGGTGCACCATTTTGCAGTCCCACCAACAATGTATGAGAGTTCCTTTTTCTCCGCAACCTTGCCAGCATTTATCATTCAGTCTTTTGGATTTTAGCCATCCTAACTGGGGTGAGATGGTATCTCAGTGTGGTTTTGATGCATTCCCGAACGCTGAGTGATGTTGAGCATTTTTTTCATATGTCTGTTGGCTATTCATATCTTCTTTAGAAAATTCCTATTTAGCTCTTTTGCCCATTTTTTAATCAGGTTGCTTGTTTTTTGTTGTAAACTTGTTTCAGTTCCATGTATATTCTGGATGTTAATCCTTTGCCAGATGTATATTTTGCAAATATTTTCTCGCACTCTGATGGTTGTCTTTTAACTCTGTTAATTGTTTCTTTCGCTGTGCAGAAGCTTTTTAGTTTGATATAATCCCATTTGTTTATTTTTCCTTTGGTTGCCCATACTTTTGGGGTTCTATTCATGAAGTCTCTGTCCAGTCCTACTTCCTGAAGTGTTTCTCCTATGTTTTCATTAAGAAGGTTTATTGTTTCAGGGTGTATATTTAATTCTTTAATCCAATTTGAGTTGACTTTAGTATATGGTGAAAGGTATGGGTATAGTTTCATTCTCCTGAATATTGATATCCAATTCTCCCAGCACCACTTGCTGAAGAGGCAGTCTCTTCCCCAGTGTATAGGCTTGGTGCCTTTGTCAAAGATCAGATGGCTGTAGGTGTGTGGGTTGATTTCTGGATTTTCTATTCCATTGATCAGTGTGTCTGTTTTTATGCCAGTACCAGGCTGTTTTGGTTATGATAGCTTTGTAGTATAGTTTAAAGTCAGGTAGTGTTATGCCTCCAGCTTTATTTTATTTTGCCCATCATTGCTTTGGCTATGCATGCTCTTTTGTTATTTCATATAAATATCTGGATAGCTTTTCCATTTCTGAGAAAAATGTCATTGGAATTTTGATTGGGATTGCATTGAATTTTTATACCATGTTGGGTAGTATGGACATTTTCACAATGTTGATTATTCCAATCCAAGAGCATGGGATATCTTTCCATCTTCTTGTATCCTTTCTAATTTCTCTCAGCAGTGGTTTGTAGTTCTCATTATAGTGATTTTTCACATCCTTGGTTAACTCAATTACTAAGTATTTTATTTTTTTGGTGGCTATTGTAAATGTCAATTCCTCTTTGAATATTTGCTAAAATTCTGCTGTGAGTCCATCTGGTCCTGTGCTTTTCTTTGTTGGGAGCCTTCTGATAGCAGCTTCAATCTCCTTTTTGTAATTGATCTGTGCAGATTTTCTAAATCTTCTTGGCTCAGTTTTGGGAGCTTGTGTGTGTCCAGAAATTTATCCATTTTCTCCAGATTTTCAAATTCGTTGGCTTATAGCTGCTTATAGTAGTCTCGAATGATTCCTTGTATTTCAGGTGTATCAGTTGTAATATCACCTTATTCATTTCTAATTTGTGTTACTTGGATTTACTCTCTCTCTTTTTTTAGTTAGCCATGCTAATGGTATGTCAATTTTATTTTTCTTTTCAAGAAAACAACTTTTTGATTCGTTGATATTTTGTATTGTTTTTTGGCTTTCAATTTCATTAAGTTCTGCTCTTATCTTAATGATTTCTTTCTGTCTGCTAATTTTCATTAGTTACCATAAATTTCTTGATTTCCTGTTTGATTTCTTCTTGGACCCATATGTCATTAAGCAGAATGCTGTTTAATTTCCATGTGTTTGTATAGTTTCCAGAATTTCATTTATTGTTTTCTATTTTTAATCCATTGTGGTCTGAGAAAATACATGGGATAATTCCAATTTTTTTGAATTTGTTGAGACTTGATTTGTGACCTAATACGTGATCTATCCTGCAGAATGATCCATTTGCTGATGAGAAGGATGAATATTCCGAGGTCGTTGGATGGAATGTTCTGTAGATATCTGCCAAGTCCAATAGGTCTATTATGTTGTTTAGATCTTGTGTTTCTCTGCTGATTCTTTGCCTAGTTGTTCTGTCCAATATTGACCGTGGGGTGTTCAGGTTCCCTGCTATTATGGTATTAGCGTCTATTTCCTTCTTTAGGTCTAATAGAGTTTGTTTTATAAATCTGGCTGCTCCAACATTGGGTGCGTACGTATTTATGATTGTTATGTCTTCTTGATGGATCAATCCTTTTATCATTATGTGGTGGCCCTCATTATGTCTTTTTATGCTTTTTACTCTAAAGTCTATTTTATCAGATATAAGTATAGCTACTCCAGCTCGTTTTTCTTTTCTGTTTGCATGGTAAATCTTTTGCCATCCTTTCACTCTTGGTCTATGTGAGTCTTTATGGGTGAGGCGGGTCTCTTGAAGGCAGCATATAGTTGGGTCTTCGTTTTAATCCAGTCAGCCAGTCTGTGCGTTTTGATTGGAGAATTTAAGCTTATTACATTAAGAGTTGTTATTGAAAAGTGTCGATTTAATCCTACCATGTTATTGATTTTTGTTTGGATGTCTTGAGGGTCTTTTTTTCCTTTCTTTCTGATTTACTGTTTGTTTTCTGTATTTGTTGGTTCCTTGGGTTGTAGATGAACTGTTTTTTTGTTTTGTTTTGTTTTCTCTTCATTGTTGGCATGTTTATTTTACTAGTGGGTTTTGATTTTTCTTGGGGTTTTATGGCAGTGGTAATTATTTTTCAGGTACCAAACCCAGTATTCCCTTGAGAATTTCTTGTAAGGGTGGTCATGTGGTAGTGAATTCCCACAGTTTTTGTTGTCTGAGAAATGTACTATTTCCCCTTCATTGTGGAAGGATAGCCATGTGGGGTAGAGTATTGTTGGCTGGCAATCTCTGTCTTTTACTGTTTTGAATATACCATCCCATTCCTTTCTGGCTTTTAGGGTTTGTGATGAAAAGTCTGATGTTAGTCTGATTGGAGCTCCCTTATAGGTGATTTGATGCTTCTCTCTTGCAGCTTTTAAGATTCTCTCTTTGTCTTTGAGTTTTGTCAACCTGACTATAACATGTCCTGGAGAAGACCTTTTTGGGTTGAGTATGTGTGGGGATCTTTGAGCTTCCTCAATCTGACGATCTGCGTCTTTTCCAATAACTGGGAAGTTTTCTGCCACTATTTTTGTTGAATATTTTTTCAATGCAATCTCCTTTTCCCTCCTTTTCTGGAATACCTATGACTTGGATATTTCAGTGCTTAAGGTTGTCTGATATGTCTCTTAAATTTTCTTCAATGTTTTTAATTCTTTTTTCTTTCTTTCTTTCTTTTTTTTTTTTTTTTTTTTTTTTTTTGTCTAACTGTGTTATTTCGAACAGACCATCTTCAAGGTCAGATGTTCTCTCTTCTACTTCTGCAAGCCTGCTGGTGAAACTCTCTGTTGTGTTTTTTATTTCAATGAATGAATTCTTCAGCTTGGCAAGCTCTGCTACATTCTTTTTCAGGGCATTGATTTCCTTATACATTTCTTCTTTCAGGTCCTGTATACTTTTCCTCGTTTCACCATGTTGTCCAGCTGAGTTTTCTTGTATCTCATTCAGTTTCCTTAGAATTATCCCTCGAAATTCCTTGTCAGTCATTTCAAGGACTTCTTGTTCTATAGGATCTTGGGCTTGAGAGTTATTACCCTTTGGTGGTGTACTTTCTTGATTTTTCATATTTCTGGTAATTTTCCTTTGATGTTTAGTCATTGTGGCAGGGGATTTCACAGTCCACAGGTTTGACACTATTGTCTGGCTAGGATGTTGCTGGGGTTGCCAATTTGAATGGCTACCTCCGTGTTTGCTCAGTTGGCCACTAGTGCCTTGCGTGTGTGGTTGCCTAGGGTCTTGGGCCTTTCCAGGGAGCCACCTCTCTGGTCACCATGCATTCGGCTGGGCTGCTGGGTTGCACGGCAGCACTGCAGGGTGTGTGGTCTCTGCCTAGCTTCCACCCTGCTGGACTTCTTCCTGCTCCATGCACACTGGTCCAGGCTGCTGGGTCACACGGTGGCACTGCAGAACGTTTAGCCTCTGCAGAGATTCTACCTCCCCTGCTGGACTTCTCCCTGCTCTGCAAGAACTAGCCTGGGTGCTGGGTCACGCAGCAGCACCGCAGAGCATGTGGTCTCTCCATATTCTTTTTTAATTCTCCCTTTCTGTGAGCTCTTCAAAATGCCCTCATATATATAGTGGAATATCATTCAGCCTTAAAAAGAAAGGATATTCTGTCATTTGAAACAATGTACAGACCTAGAGGATGTTATATTAAGTGAAATAAACCAGACACAGAAAAATACTGAATGATCTCAGGCATGAAATCCTAAAAAAAAAAAAAAAACCTCAAACACATAGAAACAGAACGTAGAATGGTGGTTAACAGGGGCAGCGTGGCCTGGGATATGGGGAGATGTAGGTTCCAGGTTACAGAGTTGTAGTTATGGAGAATGAACAAGTCTAGAGACTTAATGTACACCGTGATGGCTACAGTTAATAATACCATATACTGGAAATTCACTATGAGGGTAGATTTGTGGTACTTTGAACATCAAAAAGGAAAAAAATAATGAAATGAGAGGAAAGGAAAAAGAAAGGTAACTATGTGAGATAATGGATATGATAATTTGCTAGACTATAGTAATCACTGCCATAGGTAGTTATGTACACCTTAAATTTAGACAATAAAAAAGAAAATATGTTGCCAAACATGCACTAGTCATTCTACAACAATAAAATCACACAAATTTGTTTGAGCACCATCCCCCTCATTTTTTTCACATTCTTAATCTCTTTCCTCTCCCCCATGGGACCATGACTCTAAACTTAGTATTATACCCTTGTACTTTCAATATATTCTTTGTGATTCTACCAATAAACAATGCTATTACTTTGCATCTTATTATCTTGTATATTGTATGTGTCATTTTGCAATTGGTGTTTTAAAGATAATACACTTAGTTACTTATCAGTCTTAGTACATTTCATTCTTTTTTCTTATCTTTCACTCTGTCCCTGTATTCCGCTGTCTTACAACCTCACAATTAATTTACAGCTTCTCAAACGTAAGGGCATTTGCATCGCATGTGCACACACGCACACACACAGGCACAAGCACACACACACAGTTTAAAACAATGCCAAAGGACCCAACAAATTTAAGAGGGAGGTTGCCTCTGGAGTTGGAAGGAGGGGGATGAAGAATAAAAATAGAATGTCTTTGCTATGCATAAAATGTTTTTATCTTGAGAATAGAACCATTATGGCAAGGGACAAAATTTACTAATTCTGGAAGTAGAGACTTGGGCACCTGTCCTGCTATTCTGCACCTTTTAAATATTTCATAGGTAACTAAAGAGACACCGTTAGACTGGAGATGTAGCCTTTGTGGTCTCCACCTCCTCTGCAAGTGTCTCATAGCCAGGTACTAGGGTCAAGTACAAAGATGACCCCTACAACAGGATATCAAGAACACGATATGGAACATTTAACATGCTATAAATTGGTTTAACCACTTAGGATAACACGTGGAAATACCCAAAGGAAAATAAGTCCTTCCTTACACCTGTAATTCTGTCCCAACTACAAAACTCTCTCTTTACTACCAGAACACACAAACAAGAATATTCAACAGATTAATTCATAGCAGCAAAAATAAATTACAAACAAAATTTGCATCACATCAGAAAGTATTTTGATTTATCAAAATAAGATGCCAGAAGACTATCAACCTTTGCCTTACCTATCTAATAATTATTTATTTTTAAATATTACTCAGACCAGAAAGCAGATGTTAAGTATAACAATGAAAGAAAACAACTCTAATTGCTGAAGCAATAGTGCTACAATATTATGATTATAGATAATACATGAAATATAATGGTAAGATTTATACTTTAGTGGGTACTTACTCTTGGTACAAGGCATTCTACTAAGTGTTTGTAGTGCATATGGGGGTGAACTTCCCTACAAGAATTATGCTCCAGATGGTTTTTTTCAGGCTCTCACAGTCATCAGACTCTTACAGGAATTTTTTGCTTACTCCAAAAATTAGATGAATAGTGAGTATATGATCCGATTTTTGGTGATGAGAATGAAAGGAATGTCTCTGGATGACACCATAGAAATATTTATTATGAATAGACTCTATACACAGCAGGTCCACAGGAAGACAGTCAGTTTTCTGTCTCTGGGCATCATGTCTGTATATAATGCTTGCATCTGTGTAGACATCAGGGTCTAAGAGTGAAATGAGCCTAAGCATGAAGCCACTTTATGGAGGAGGGAATGAATCCCTACAACACTGTTCCTATACATTACTTATCCTGGAGTTCTTGAAATAAAAGTCTGTAAGAGTGAGAGTTATCTTTTATTACAAGGCCTTCGGACCTATGGAATGTATAGTATAATCAAGGTTTCTTTCTTTTATTAGAAAGAAAAGATTCCTCACTGGTTAAGTTCAACTATTTCACAAACATTTTATACCACTGAGATAATCTAAATACAGTGATTTTATAGATGATTAAACTGAATGCTGTTTAGGCTAATGTTGCCCTGTCCAGATAGTTTACCAGTGTCTAATCTCAAGAATTCGTAAATTAGAAAATGAAATCTTATGCTCTATATCTCACTGTAAGGTGAACCTAGGAGTGCAATTCACATAATCCTACCCATGCAATCAGGTAGAATCGGGTCTCTGCTATGACCACAGCCTTCTACGGATCCTTTCCGTGACCTATCTAACTTCTCCATGTTTCCTTTTACTGAGACCTTTCCCTAAAATAGCAGTATATATAAAATCACCAATGGAGCTTCCAAGAGTGCCTTAAATGTACATTATCTTAAATAAACCATAATAAATTTCCACTGGCTATAAGAATGCATATTAGAGGCATATAAAGGAGGTTTGATACTTTTGTGAATATGGAGCATGAATAGTTGGCTGTAAGTAGGACAATCCAACAATGAATTATTTGTCAGCTAAGAGATAATGTAGTAAACTAGGAAAAGTTAGGACAGTCTAAGAAAACTGTGTAAATTAGTAACACTCACAGAAATTCAATAAGGCCGATTTGAAGTAACCTGAGTCAAAATTATTGTTGTAGAAAGTTATAAAGTTCTGAAAAACAATTTAATTCAACTACTCTGACAATAGTATTTCTTATGCTAGTATTTTGTTTTTTAGATCCTTAATAACATTGTGACAATTATGTAAAAAATATTAATGATGAAAAATAACTATTGAAAAACCTCACCTCAGGTTCACCTTCTGTAGACTCTGACAGAAGAACTGAGCTTAGAGAGTAGATTTCATTTTCAAAATATCAAAAACTTATATAATGGAAATGCTGTGGTGCTGAAAACACCAAGGTCAAGGGTTTAGATCCCTGTACCAGCCAGCAACAACAACAACAACAATGACAGCAACAAAATGTTACACAAAGCGAAAGTCAGTTGCAACTTTATTTTTAAACACACTTAGCCATTATATTATCTAGTCATTTTATAAGAATTTGGTGACAAAAGAGTAAGGCATTGTGGCTTACCCATTATCCCTTTCTCTTTGACTCATTCTAGTAACCCAGGCCAATCCAGATGACACATCACAGATAAGAAAATCTCCTACAGAGGAGGTTCCTCAAGGACCCCTTCACATCCGTGTTCCTCAGGCTGTAGATGAAGGGGTTCATCATGGGAGTGACCACAGTGTACATCATCGAAGTTACTGCACTCTTCCTGGTAGAGTGTGTAAATGCAGAACTAAAGTACACTCCAAAACTTGTCCCATAGAATGAGAAAACAACTGAGAGGTGAGACCCACAGGTGGAAAAAGCTTTGTACTTTCCTCCTGCTGAAGGCATTCTCAAAACAGAAGAAACAATGTGAATATAAGAGAAAATGATTCCAGAGAGGGGTATCCCACCTAACATGCATGCTGCAAAATATATCAGAATATTGTTGATGAGGGTATCAGAGCAGGCGAGCTTGATGACTTGAACAACTTCACAGAAGAAGAGGGGGATTTCTGGGTCTGTGCAGAAGGACAGCCGCAGCAGCATCAGACTGTGCAGCAGGGAGTCCCCAACACTAATAGACAGGGAGAGGAGAATCATCAGGACGGAAAGACGAGGGTTCATGATGACCGTGTATCTCAGGGGGTGACAAATGGCCACATAGCGGTCATAGGCCATCACCCCTAGGAGAAAATTTTCAAAAGTGGAAAAAACCAGGACAAAATAGATCTGGGTGAGGCAGCCTGTGTAAGTGATACTTGAATGCTGAGCTTGGATGTTCACCAACATCTCTGGGATGGTAGTTGTGCTTAAACAGATGTCAGTAAAGGACAGATTGGAGAGAAAGAAGTACATGGGGGTGTGGAGGTGGGAGTCAGAGATGACAACCAGGATGATGAGCAGGTTTCCCAGGACGGTGACCAGGTACATGGACAGGAACAGGCTGAAGAGGAGGGGCTGCAGTTCTGGATCCTCTGTCACCTCCAAGAGAAGAAATTCTGAAACAGCTGTTTGGTTTCTGGTTTCCATGTTGTTAATGAATCTGGTGGAAATATGGGATGGTGACAAGATCATCAGATATTTTGTCGTCCCACAGGTGAAGCATCACCTGATGGAATCACCACCTTATGAAGAAAATCCGATCAGTGAAGGGGAGTTTGAAAGGGGTCATCATGGCTCCTAACCCTGCAAAATCCACAGCTAATGTTGTCAGTAAAAGGCCACAATGAGTAATTGTGTAATAGGCTATGCCATCTAGGTGTGTGTAAGGACACTCTGTGATGTTCACACGATGGTAAAATCACCGAAAGATGCATTTTCTCAGGACATCTCCCTGATGTTATTTGACCCATGAGTGTATCTTGCAGCCATGAGCTAGTAAGCAAAAGGGCAAATGTAATGCACTAAAGATGGTAAAGCAGAAAAAACAAACAGGCTGGAACCTTGACAGCATTGTTCAGATGATATACCCTCGGACTTCTTGTTCTGTTAGACAAACTCTTACTTGTTTCATCCAGTACATACATACATACATACATACATACATACATACATACATACATACATACATACATACATACATACATAAATGGTGGCTTCTCTATGTGTACTGTGTTTTTACTTTAGAAAAGACCCAAATCTGATATAGCAGAACATCAACAATTTTTACATCTGGAAAGGGTGGCAGGGTGGTCTTTCTTTCAACTCTCTGTGCTATTTGATTATTTAAAACATTCAATAATTTTATAAAGTAAGCCAGGTAAACTAGGGAGGCAGGATTCTGTCAGGATCCCTTGGGACATGAGAGCCAAGAAACAGAGCTAATACAAAGGTGTGTCAAGAACCAGTAAAGGGAAACAAAGGCGGAGTTTAGTAAACTTTCTGCCCTCACCACTGCAAGATTATAAGTAAATGACAGAGAATTTTATGACAGTCATCCTGTTTTAGAAGAGGCAGATTTCTGCTCTAGAAAAAAATGGGCCATATCATAGCAGGGACTGGGTACAAGATTAGTAGATGAGAGTGAATTGGTTACCCTGCAAAAGTTCAAGGACAGATGTGAAGATGACAATTAGGCAGGAGACCCGTGGTGACTTGATGCCAATCATCTGATGTGTGTACGCTCTTCCCAGCTTCCCCTAGATGAACCTGTAATAAAACATCTGCCCTCATTTCCAAACATTTACCAAAGCATTTTAGGTTACCTGACTGGTGTCACATTTGGATAATGATTGACCTCTCTGGGTGTTTCATACAGAAGATGTGTCCTCAGGAAGGACAGAGTGAGACACCAGGCTACTGGGCAGGAGGGGTCATCTCTTGGAGGAGGCTTAGGTGTATGACTGCTTTGCTGAGGAATGACTGTTATATGAGGTGATCACAGGCACATTGCAGTCTCTGTATCCCCAGAGGTTCAATATGCAAAGCTCCTCATTAGCCAAGGAATTTTATTGTCACTGTGATCCCAGGACACTGCAAATCCTTAAAGACAAAGACTCTAGAAAGGATGGATTCAGGATGGCTGCTTGTCTGACCATATGAGGCCAGGTGTGCACCACCTACTTTTCTCCACCTGTGCCTGCTCATCCCCATGTCACATACATCGCATGGGTACACACATCCTTCTCTAATTGAAATCCGGTCTTCTTTAGTTAGGGGTGAACTAAGGCATTAATATCTAGAAAATAATATCAGGAAATTTAATCCCAACCTACATGTAAAAATATGAGGATCTTCAAAAATTTCATAGAATGATCCATATTATGTTTTAATTCATTTTTTCACAAACGTTTTGAAATAACCATGTATAGTTTATAAATGTGAAAATAAATAATATATATTTAAATATAACTATGTAATTGTTAAAATGCAGAACCTCGGGGATTTTTTTCCCTATGAGCCATTTAATAGTTTCTGAGCCTTAATTTTCACTATGTATACACTTAAAAATCGTAAAGATGGTCATTTTTATGTTATGTGGGTTTTATCCCAATTTGAAAAGGGGAGAAGGACACGCAAAATGTTCCTTAAAGAACATATTGAATCCCCCCCAAATCTGCACAAATTAAACAAGAATAGTTAGTATTAAATATCAGTTTAAATATCTTATAGTAAGAAGTAGTTATAGAAATAGAATTACAAATCAGTAGAAAAAGTAAACTCTAGGCTTTACACAGTTACAGACAGAAGAATGGCTTAGAAGGTAGTGTTAATTATTTTTAACTCAGAAAGACATAAATGCAAAGTGATTTTTTTATTTAAAAACAAGAGATCTATTAAAAGGGCCACGAAAAATCACTACATTGTATATTGTTGAATATATTAATTACCCTGATCTGAGCATCACGCATGGTACTGATATTCAGTTCTGTACCCCACAGACAGATTGTATGTACCCCATACAATCTACTATGTTACAATAAAAAAATTAATAAAAAAGACCTAGATAGATGGAGAAATTTTGATAAGCTTATATCTAAAACGATCTATGAAATATATAGCATAAAAATGATATGAAAATGTAAACAGTGAAAAATTGAAGAAAGACCAAACTCTATAGAATGAAAAATTCTAACAGGTGATAAGCAGCATGGGGAAGAAGTCCCCAAGGAGACATAATAATTACCAAGTCTGTTTGTGAACACAGGGAATCAGGTGTATACAGGTCTGGGTAATCTAAATGATAGATACAGCCCTGAAGAAAATGGAAAAAAAATCCTTGCGCACATAGAGTGTAGAGTCCATATGGGAAGACAGACTATGAACAAATAAATATGTAGAACATGTATTATGTCAGATGGTAATGAATGTAAGGGAGAGAAAAATGAAGCATAAAAGGGGAACTTGGCATGTGGGAGGACATCATACAATTTTGAATAGATCTTATTTAGAAGGGGAATTCTGAGCCAAAAAAGGCGAGGTATGCAAAGGGATCCATACAGGTATCTGGTAGGGGATAATTTTAGGCAGAAAGAATAAGGGCAAAGGCCCTGAGGTGAAAGCATACCTGGCGGGCTCAGTAATCATAAAGGCATGCGATATGACTAATACAGAATGAGTAATGGTAGGATAGCAAAGATGAAAACAAAATAATAGTTTAATGTGGGCAGATTATACAAGTAGCTCCCTGATTGCAAGGGCAAAAGCAGGTGCTATAGTCTGCAGGTTTGTCCTCCAAAGCTCATGTGGAAGCTTGATCCTCAATGTGGCAGTGCTGAGAGGTGAGACCTTAGAGAGGTGATTGGATTGTGGGAGCTGTACCCTCATAAATGTATTAATCCATTCATGAATCAATGGGTTAATGAAAGAATGTGTTGTCATGGGGGGGAGCCCTGGTGGCTTTATAAGGAGACCAAGTGAGCACATTAACTTCTCTTGCTCAGTCCTCATCATGTGATGTCTTGCATCTCCACAAGACCCTGTAGAGAGTCCCCACCAAGGAAAAAGTCCTCACCAGTTGTACTTCTTGACCTTGGACTTCCAACCTCCAAAAGTATAAAAAATAAATTTTATTTTCTGTATAAATTAGGTATACCCAGTTTGAGGTATTCTGTTACTAGCAGCAGAAAACTGACTCATACAACAGGGTAACCCAGGTTTAGGGTTGTTGTAATCATCTACCCTAATATAATGGTGACTTGCTTGAACCATGGTGGTAATAGAAAAATTAGTGAGATTTGACTAGAAACTAGACATATTTTGATGGTCTAGACAACAGTGTTTTCTGAAAAATTGAGCACAGGTTGTAAGAGAAAGAAATTAACAATGATGATAAAGTGTTTTGCATGGACACCTGAAAGAACGAAATAGCCATCAATTATCATAGGAAATAACTATGAATGAAACTTATTTGGATGTTTACATGTATATTACTATTGTAGTTTTGGATATATTGTGCTTGAGTTGCCTATTAGGCATGTATATGGAGAGTTTAAGTGGGAGATTGGGTACGAAAATCTGGAATTCAGGATATAATTATTCTTTAAAGACATAAAATTGGAAATGATTGCATGTAGATGACTTCTTTTAAAACTTATGGTAGGTTTTCTTTTTCTGCGGTATCTTTCCCTGGTTTTGGTATCAGGGTGATATTTGCTTCATAGAGTGAGTTTGGGAAAATTGCCTCTGTTTCAATCTTTTGGAATAGTTTGTAGAGAATTGGTATCAATTCCTCTTTGAATGTTTGGTAGAATTCTGCTGTGAATCCATCTGGTCCTGGGCTTTTCATTGTTGGGAGCCTTCTGATAACAGCTTCAATCTCTTCTATTGTAAGTGGTCTGTTCAGATTTTCTACATCTTCTGGGCTCAGTTTGGGTAGTTTGTGTGTGTCCAGATATTTATCCATTTCCTCTAGATTTTCAAATTTGTTGGCATATAGTTGTTTATAGTAGTCTCGAATGATTCCTTGTATTTCAGAGGTATAAGTAGTAATATCACCTTTTTTATTTCTAATTTTTGTTATTCGCGTCTTCTCTCTTCTGTTTTTAATTAGCCATGCTAATGGTATGTCAATTTTATTTACCTTTTCAAAGAACCAACTTTTTGATTCATTGATCTTTTGTATTGTTTTTTGGGTTTCAATTTCATTAAGTTCTGCTCTGATTCTAATGATTACTTTCCATCTGCTAATTTTTCGTATGGATTGTTCTTTTTTCTAGGTCTTTAAGGTGAAGTGTTAGGTTGTTCACTTGCCATCTTTCCATTCTTCTGAAGTAAGCATCTAATGTCATAAATTTCCCCCTTAGTACTGCTTTTGCAGTATCCCACAGGTTTTGGTATGATGTATCATTATTTTCACTACTTTCGATAAATATTTTGATTTCCTGTTTGATTTCTTCTTGGACCCATATGTCATTAAGCAGAATGCTTTTTAATTTCCATGTGTTTGTATAGTTTCCAGAATTTTGTTTGTTATTGATTTCTAATTTTAATCCATTGTGGTCTGAAAAAATACATGGGGTAATTCCAATTTTTTTGAATTTATTGAGACTTGATTTGTGACCTAACATGTGATCTTTCCTGGAGAATGATCCATGTGCTGATGAGAAGAATGAATATTCTGAGGTTGTTGGATGGAATGTTCTGTAGATATCTGCCAAGTCCAATTGGTCTAGAGTATTGTTTAGATCTTGTGTTTCACTGCTGATTCTTTGCCTAGATGATCTGTCCAATAGTGATGGGTGTTCAGTTCCCCTGCTATTATGGTATTAGTGTCTATTTCATTCTTTAGGTCTAATAGAGTTTGCTTTATAAATCTGGCTGCTCCAGCATTGGGTGCATATTTATATATGATTGTTAAATCTTCTTGATGGATCAGTCCTTTTATCATTATGTAGTGGCCCTCATTATCTCTTTTTATGGTTTTTAGTTTAAAGTCTATTTTATCAGATATAAGTATAGCTACTACAGCTTGTTTTTCTTTTCTGTTTGCATGGTTGATCTTTTTCCATCCTTTCACTCTTAGTCTATGTGAGTCTTTATAGGTGAGGTGGGTCTCTTGTAGGCAGCATATAGTTGGGTCCTCCTTTTTAATCCAGTCAGCCAGTCTGTGTCTTTCGATTGGGGGATTTAATTCTTTTACATGAAGAGTTATTATTGGAAAGTGTTCATTTACTCCTAGCATTTTGTTTATTTTTGTTTGGATGTCTTAAGTGTTTTTTGTTCCTTTCTTTCTGATTTGCTGTTTGTCTTCTCTATTTGTTGCTTTCTTGGGTTGTAGATAAACTTTTTTTTTCTCTTCATTGTTGGCATTTTTTTTTTTTTATCTTTTTCGTGACCGGCACTCAGCCAGTGAGTGCACCGGCCAGTCCTATATAGGATCCGAACCCGCGGCAGGAGCTTCGCCGCGCTCCCAGCGCGCTGCACTCTCCCGAGTGCGCCAAGGGCTCGGCCCCATTGTTGGCATTTTTATTTCACTAGTGGGTTTTGATTATTCTTGAGTTTTTATAGAAGTGGTAGTTATTTTTCAAGTACCAAACCAGTACTACCTTGAGAATTTCTTGTAAGTGTGGTCGTGTGGTATTGAATACCAGCAGTTTTTGTTTGTCTGAGAAATATACTATTTGCCCTTCATTTTTGGAATAATAGCCTTGCAGGGTAGAGTATTCTTGTCTGTCAATCTCTGTCTTTTAGTATTTTGAATATATCATCCCATTCATTTTTGGCTTTTAGGGTTTGTGATGAAAAGTCTGATTGGGGCTCCCTTATAGGTGACTTGATGATTCTCTCTTGCAGCTTTTAAGGTTCTCTCTTTGTCTTTGAGTTTTGCCAATTTGACTATAACATATCTTGGAGAAGACCTTTTTGGGTTGAATACACTTGGGGGTCTTTGAGCTTCCTGAATCTGAAGATCTGTGTCTTTTCCAATAACTGGGAAGTTTTCTGCCACTATTTTGATGAACATATTTTCAATGCAATCTCCTTTTTCCTCCCCTTCTGGAATACCCATGACTCAGATATTTGAGTGCTTAAGGTTGTCTGATATCTCTCTTAGATTTTCTTCAATGTGTTTAATTCTTTTTCTTTTTGTCTGCCTGTGTTATTTCAAACAGCCCATCTTCAAGGTCGGAAGTTCTCTCTTCTACTTCTGCAAGCCTGCTGTTTAAACTCTCTGTTGTGTTTTTTTTTCATTGAATAAATTCTGCAGCTCAGCTAGCTCTGCTATATTCTTTTTCAGGCCATTGATTTCCTTGTACATTTCTTCTTTCAGGTCCTGTGTTCTTTTCCTCATTTCATCGTGTTGTCTAGCTGAGTTTTCTTGTATCTCATTTAGTTTCCTTAGAATTATCACTCAAAATTACTTGTCAAACATTTCAAGGGCTTCTTGTTCTATAGTATATAGAGCTTGATAGTTATTACCTTTTGGTGGTGTACTTTCTTAATTTTTAATATTTCTGGTATCTTTCTTTTGATGTTTAGTCATTGTGGCAAGGGATTTCACAGTCCACTGCTTTGACACTATTGTCTGCCTAGGATTCTGCTGGTGCAGCCAACCTGGCATGGCTGCCTCAGTGTCTGCTCGGTCACCTGCTGGCACCTCGGGCATGTGGTCACCTTTTGGGGGGGGGGCCTCTCCAGACTGCCTCTTGAAGTAATGGTGCTGGGAAAACTGGATATTCATATGTAGGAGAATGAAACTAGACCCAAACCTCTCACCATATACCAAAATAAATTCAAAATGGATTAGGGAATTAAATATACATCCTGAATCAATAAAAATCCTTAAATAAATAATAGGGAAACACTCCAGGACATAGGAGTGAGTACAGACTTCATGAATATGACCACAAAGGGAAAGGCAACTAAAAGAAAAATAAAGAAGTGGAATCATATCAAATTAAAAAGACTCTCCAAAGCAAAAGAAACAATTAACAGAGTGAAAAGAAAACCAACAGAGTGGGAGAAAATATCTGCAAAATACACATCTGACAAAGGATCAATATCCAGAATATACAAGGAACTCAAACAACTTTACAGCAAAACACCCAAATAACCCAATCCAAAAAAAGGCAAAGGAGATGAATAGGCATTTCTCAAAGGAAGATATACGAATGGCCAACAGACACATGAAATAATGTGCAACATCACTCAGCGTTTGGGAAATGCAAATCAAAACTACTTTGAGATACCATCTCACTCCAGTCAGGATGGCTAATATCCAAAAGGATGAAAATGAAAAGTGCTGGAGAGGTTGTGGAGAATTAAGAACTCTCATAAACTGTTGGTGGGACTGCAAAGTGGTGCAGCCTTTATGGAAAATGGTGTGGAGGTTCCTCAAACAATTACAGATAGATCCACCATATGACCCAGCTATTCCACTGCTGGTAATATACTCAGAGGAATGGAAATCATCATGCCAAAGGGATCCCTGTACTCCAGTGTTTATTGCAGCACTATTTACAATAGCCGGAATCAGCCCAAATGTCCATCATCAGATGAGTGGATAAGAAAAGTGTGGAATATCTACACAAAGGAATTCTATTCTGCTATAAAAAAGAATGAAATACTACCATTTCCAACAACATGGATGGACTTAGAGAAAATTCTATTAAGTGAAACAAGTCAGGCACAGAAAGAGAAATACCACATGTTCTCACTTTTTTGTGGGAGCTACAGATAAACAAATAAATAAACACAAACAAATAAAGGATGGTAGGAGGAAGAAGACACAACAATTCCTTGAAATTGTTAAGAAAAGTGAAGAGATATAATGTGGTGGGGCAAGGGAAAGGAGGAGAGGGAAAGAGGAACAGGTAAGGGGTCACAAAAATCAACCACAATGTATACTGAGAAGTTAAAATTAAAAAAAGAAATGGTGTTTTTCTTTAAAAAAAAAATAAAAGAAGTATAAGTAGTATAAATTCAAAGACATGCACACCAAGATGTTATCATCAAACTGCCAAAGTCAAAGACAAATGGAGAATCCTGAAAGTGGCAAGAGAGAAGAGACTTGTCACCTACAAAGGATCCTCAGTAAGACTAACTTTCCCTTTCTCTTCAGAAATATGGAGAAAAGACAACTACTCTAATGAAAAATTTAGAATGATGAAACAAAAGAATTCTCAACCAGGAATTTTATATTTTCCAAAGTTGTTCTTCAAGCAACTAAGAGATAAGTAAGACTTTCTAAGACAAACAAAAGCTGAAGTGTGTTCATTATCACTAGGTCTGCTCTACAAAAAAATGGTAAAGGGAGTCCTTCAGGTTGCAATGAAACAACATTAGACAGTAACTCAAATCTGCATGAAAAAATAAATACTTCTGCTAAGATAAATAATGAACAAGTAAAAAAGCCACTGTTGTATTTGCAATTTGTAACTCCACTTTTTATGTTCTATAGGGTTTAAAAGACAAACGCATATAAATTTATAAAACTGTCTTATTGAGGAGTAATACCTAAAGATTTATATTGAGTTAATAACAACATATAGAGGGAGGACAGAAATTCTGTATTAGAACAAACATTTTGCATGCAATTGAAGTTAAAGTGCTGTCCAATTGATCTATATTATTATAAATTGAGAATGTTCAATGTAATGCCCATGGTAACCACAAAGAAAATTTCTAATATATACAAAAAAGGAAAGAAGAAAGAATTTAAAAGGTTTAATAAAAAAAATCAGTAAGCCAAAATTAAAGCAGTAATAGAGGATATATGGAGGGAAATAGTAAAACATACAAAAATAGAAAAATAGCATAAATAATTCCCTTCTAATCAGTAATTTATTTAAAAGTAAATGGGCTATACTTTACAATAAAAAAGCAGAAGTTGGTAGCATAAATTTAAAAAAACATTATCCAAGTATATTTTATCTATGAGAGACTCACTTTATGTTCAAAAAAATTAAAAGTGGGAGGGTGGAATGAGATATTTCATATAAACAACAACAAAAGATAGGAGGAGAGGCTGCACTGATATAACAAAATGGACTCTAGGTCAATAGTATTAAAAGACAAAGATATATATATATTGATAAAATGATTAATTCATAGAGCAAATATGACAGTTATAAACATCTATGAACTGAACAACAAGACCTTAAAATACATTAAACATTGACAAATTGAACTATGTAAAAACCAAGCATGTGTTCATGCATAAAACTATAAAGGATATCAAAAAAAGTTACTTACTAAAAAAGACATTTTCAATGCATATGTCTGGAATGGAGACAAATATCCTGATTATATAATGAATGCATATGAATTAATAAGAACAGATAAACTGTTCAGAACAAATACTACAAACAGCAGAGGGAGGGAACATTCGTACGGCTACAAATTGCAGTTGAGGGGAGCGGCGGGGAGGGAGATTGGAGGATAATTGGAAAAGGACAAAGGGTACAAAAGCAACTTCTGGTAATGGGTATGTCCCCAATATGTATATGGCCCCTACATCATGGGAAGGAGGGGGGACAATCAGCTTTGTATCTCATGAATATTTGAAACAAACAAACAAACAAATAAATAAATAAAAATATAATTTAAAAATACTGGAGATGAAAAGAATATGGTTTTTCAGTGGTGATTCTTTTAAGAAAAAAAAAATTTAAATGGATGCTTCATCATTCTGCCTAATGCATTCGTTAGAAAAATGTTAAATTAAGTCATTTGCAGCCAAAATGAACAAATTGGTGGTCTACCTAGGTGCGCTGGTGGCTCACCATAAATGCATTCCAACAGTGTGTAGTCTGGCTAAAGAGATAACTAACTGACAATTGTTCATTCCACCACTTTTCCATTAGGATAAAACTGGCTTTTGGACATTGAATCTTTCAAAGACAAAAACTGCATTAATTTTGTACTTCTAGAGTGTTTAATAAATCTGATACTCTCAAAAAAAATACTACAAACAGATAATTAATAGAAGAGAAAATAAAAGACCTCAAAATATGTTAAAAGACCCCCAACCATATAATAATAAGAGATAGGCAGGTAAATAAAATAATTTAAAAACCACTAGATTTTCAGTATAAACAAAACTGGTGGGACATGATATGGATCACCAAGAACATTTAATGTATATGTAAATTTGTTCAACCACTTAGAACAACTGTTGGAAAATACTGAAAGGAGAATAGGTACAACCTTATCGGCAAAAAATTTTCTCCTAACTGTAAACCTCTCTCTCATTTCAACCAGAAGACAAACATAAAACCTTCAAACATATTTATTTATAATAACAGATATATATATATATACACACACACACACACAAGCAAAATTTGTATCAATATAACAAAGGATTTTTAAAATTTTATTTTATTTTGTCAATATACAATGTGGTGGATTATTGTGGCCCATTACCATAACCTCCCTCCTTCTCCCCCCCTCTCCCAACAATCTCCTTTCTGTTCACTTGTCGTATAAACTTCAAGGAATTGTGATTGTTGTGTCTTCTTCCCTCCCCCCCCAGTTTGTTTGGGTATTTATTTATTTATTTTTAGCTCCCACAAATAAGTGAGATCATATGATATTTCTCTTTCTGTGCCTGACTTGTTTCACTTAATATAATTCTCTCAAGGTCCATCCATGTTGTTGCAAATGGCAGTATTTCATTCGTTTTTATAGCTGAGTAGTATTCCATTGTGTAGATGTACCACATTTTCCGTATCCACTCATCTGATGATGGACATTTGGGCTGGTTCCAACTCTTGGCTATTGTAAAGAGTGCTGCGATGAATATTGGGGAACAGGTATACCTTCGACCTGATGATTTCCATTCCTCTGGGTATATTCCCAGCAGTGGGATAGCTGGGTCCTACGGTAGGTCTATCTGCAATTGTTTGAGGAACCTCCATACCATTTTCCATAGAGGCTGCACCATCTTGCAGTCCCACCAACAACGTATGAGAGTTCCCTTTTCTCAGCAACCTCACCAGCATTTATCATTCACAGTCTTTTGGATATTAGCCATTCTAACTGGGGTGAGATGGTATCTCAGTGTGGTTTTGATTTGCATTCCCGAATGCTGAGTGATGTTGAGCATTTTTTCATGGGTCTGTTGGCCATTCGTATATCTTCCTTTGAGAAATGCTTATTTAGCTCTTTTGCCCATTTTTTAATTGGGTTACTTGTTTTTTTGTTGTAAAGTTGTTTGAGTTCCTTGTATATTCTGGATATTAATCCTTTGTCAGATGTATATTTTGCAAATATTTTCTTCCACTCTATTGGTGGTCTTTTAACTCTGCTCATTGTTTCTTTTGCTGTGCAGAAGCTTTTTATTTCGATATAATCCCATTTGTTTATTTTTCCTTTGGTTCCCCATGCTTATGGGGTCGCATTCATGAAGTCTGTGCCCAGTCTTACTTCCTGAAGTGTTTCTCCTATGTTTTCTTTAAGAAGTTTTATTGTTTCAGTGTGTATATTTAATTCTTTAATCGATTTTGAGTTGATTTGGGTATATGGTGAGAGGTATGGGTTTAGTTTCATTCTCCTGCATAGGGATATCCAGTTATCCCAGGGCCATTTGCTCAAGAGGTAGTGTCTTCCCCAGTGAATAGGCTTGGTGCCTTTGTCAAAGATCAGATGGCTGTAGACGTGTGGGTTGATTTCTGGATACTCTATTCTATTCCACTGATCAGTGTGTCTGTTTTTATGCCAGTACCATGTTGTTTTGGTTATTAGAGCCTTGTAGTATAGTTTAAAGTCTGGTAGTGTTATGCCTCTAGCTTTATTTATTTATTTATTTTATTTTCCTCAAAATTGTTTTGGCTATGTGTGGTCTTTTGTTATTCCATATCAATGTCTGGATAGTTTTTTTCATTTCTGAGAAAAATGTCATTGGAATTTTGATGGGGATTGCATTGAATCTGTAGATCACTTTGGGGTAGTATGCACATTTTCACAATGTTGATTCTTCCAATTCAGGAGCATGGGATATCTTTCCATCTTCTTTTTTTTTTTTTTTTTTTTTGTCTTTTTTTGACTGGTAAGGAGATCTCAACCCTTGGCTTGGCGTCACCTGCACGGCGCTCAGCCAGTGAGTGCACCGGCCATTCCTATATAGGATCTGAACCCGCAGCGGGAGCGCCACTGTGCTCCCAAGCGCCGCACTCTCCCGAGTGTGCCACAGGGCCGGCCCAATCTTTCCATCTTCTAATGTCCTCTTTAATTTCTCTCAGCAGTGGTTTGCAGTTCTCAATAAAGAGATTTTTCACATCCTTGGTTAACTCAATTCCTAAGCATTTTATTTTTTTAGTAACTATTGTAAATGGGCAAGCTTTCTTGATTTCTCTTTCTGCATGTTCAGTATCGCAGAATAGAAATGATACTGATTTTTGTGTGTTGATTTTGTATCCTGCTACTTTGCTGAAATCATTTATCAACTCCAAGATTTTTTTTTTCTTTGTAGAGGCTTTAGGCTGTTCTATATATAGGATCATGTCATCTGCAAACAGGGACAGTTTGATTTCATCTTTTCCAATTTGGATGCCCTTTATTTCCTTCTCTTCTCTGATTTTTCTGGCTGGTACTTCCAACACTATGTTGAATAGGAGTGGTGAGAGTGGGCATCCTTGTCCAATTCCTGTTCTTAAGGGAAAAGCTTTCAGCTTTTCCCCATTCATAATAATATTGGCAGTGAGCTTGTCATATATGGCTTAAATTGTGTTGAGTTACTTTCCATCTATACCTAACTTGTACAGAGTCTTTATCAAGAAAGAATATTGAGTATTGTCAAATGGTTTTTCAGCATCTATAGAGATGATATATGGTCTTTGTCTTTGATTTTATTGATGTGGTGTATCACATTTATTGATTTGTGTATGTTGAACCAACCTTGCATCCCTGGGATGAATCCCATTTGATCATCGTGTATAATTTCGTTTATGTGTCACTGTATTCTGTTAGGCTGTATTTTATTGAGGATTTTTGCATCTATGTTCATCAAGGATATTGGCCTGTAGTTTTCTATTTTTGATGTATCTTCATCTGGTTTTGTTATTGGGGTGATATTTGGCTCATAGAATGAGTTTTGCAGAATGGCCTCTGTTTCGATCTTTTGGAATAGTTTGTAGAGAACTGGTATGAATTATTCTTTGAAAGTTTGATGGAACTCTGCAGTGAACCTGTCTGGTCCTGGGCTTTTCTTTGCTGGGAGGCTTCTGATAACAGCTTTAATCTCTTTCATTGTTATTGGTTGTTCAAATTTTCTACATCTTCTTGGCTCAGTTTTCATAGTTTGTATGTGTCCAGAAATTTATCTATTTCCTCCAGATTTTCAAATGTGTTGGCATACAGTTGTTTATAGTAGTTAATGATTTCTTGTATTTCTGAGGTATCAGTTGTAATATAACCTTTTTCATTTCTATTTTTTATTATGTGGGTCTTCTCTCCTCTTTTCTTAATTAGCCTTGCTAAAGGTTTGTCAATTTTTTTTATCATTTCAATAAACCAACTTTTTGTTTTATTGATCACTTGCATCATTTTTCAGGTTTCTATTTGATTTAGTTCTGCTCTGATCTTAATTATTTCTTTCCATCTACTAACTTTTGGTTTGGATTGTTCTTGTTTTCCTAGATCTTTAAGGCGAAGCATTAGATTGTTTATTTGCCATCTTTCCATTTTTCTTAAGTAAACATTTAATGTGATAAATTTCCCCCTTAGTACTGTTTTGCAGTATCCCACAGGTTTTGGTATGATGTGTCATTATTTTAATTAGTTTCAAGAAATTTCTTGATTTCCAGTTTAATTTTTTCTTGGACTTGTATGTCATTAAGTACAATGTTGTTTGATTTCCATGTGTTTGTATAGTTCCCAGAGTTTCATTTATTATTGATTTCTACTTTTAATCCTTTGTGATCGGAAGAAATACATGGAATAATTCCAATATTTTTGAATTTGTTGAGACTTGCTTTGTGACCTAACATGCGGTCTATCCTGGAGAATATTTCATGTGCTGATGAGAAGAATGAATATTCTGAGGTTGTTGGATGAAATGTTCTGTAGATATCGGCCGAGTACAATTGGTCTAAAGTTCTGTTTGGATCTTGTGTTTCTCTATTGATTTTTTGCCTAGATGATCTGTCCAGTGTTCAGAGTGAGGTGTTCAGGTCCCCTGCTATTATAGTGTTAGTGTCTATCTCATTTTTTAGATCTAATAGTGTTTGCTTTATAAATCTGTCTGCTCTGACATTGGGTGCATATATATGTATGATTGTTCTGTCTTCTTGATGGATAGATCCTTTTGTCATTATATAGTGGCCTTCTTTATCTCTTTTTATGGTTTTAGGTTTAAAGTCTATTTTATCTGATATAAGAATAACAACTCCAGCTCATTGTTTATTTGTATTTGCATGGTATATCTTTTTCCTTCCTTTCACTCTTAGTCTATGTGTGTCTCTTGAAGGCCGCATATTGTTGGGTCAATCTTTTCAACCCAGTCAGTATGTGTCTTTTGAGTGGGGAATTTAATCCCTTTACATTTAGAGTTATTAGTGAAAAGTGTTGATTTACTCCTAGCATTTTAATGATTTTTGTTTAGGTGTCTTAAGCATCTTTTTTTGCTCTCTTTCTGATTTTCTGTTTTTCTTCTGTATTTCTTGGTTTCTTGGGGTGGTAGATAAACTATTTTTTTTCTTTATTATTAGCATTCTTATTTTACTGGTAGGCTTTGTTTTTTCTTAAGTATTCATGGCAGTGATGGTTGTTTTTCAGGTATCAAACCCAGGACTCCCTTGAGAATTTCTTTTAAGGCTGGATGTGTGGTACTGAACTCCCACAGTTTTTGTTTGTCTGAGAAATATACTGTTTGTCCTTCATTTCAGAAGGTTGGCCTTGCTGGGTAAAGTATTCTTGTCTGGCAATTTTTGTTCTTTAGCATTTTGAATATATCATCTCATTCTTTTCTGGCTTTCAGGGTTTCTGATGAAAAGTCTGATGTTAGTCTGATTGGGTCTCTCTTATTGGTGATGTCCCATTTCTCTCTTGCAGCTTTTGAGATTCTCTTTTTGTCTTTGAGTTTTGCCAGTTTGACTATAACGTGTCTCGAAGAGGACCTCTTTGAGTTGAATATGTTTGGGGATCCTTGGGCTTCCTAAATCTGAAGATCTGTTACTTTCCCTAGACCTTGGTAGTTTCCTGCTATTATTTCATTAAATATGTTTTCAATGCCATTTCCTTTTTCCTCCCCTCCTGGTATTCCCTTGATTCGGATATTTGGGCGCTTAAGGTTGTCTGTTATCTCTCTTAGATTTTTAAAAATTTTTTAAATCTTTTTTCTTTTTTCTCTCTGCCTGCTTTAATTCAAACAGCCTGCCTTCAAGGTCAGAAATTCTCTCTTCTGCTTTTTCTAGCCTGCTGGTTAGATTCTCTGTTCTGTTTTCTATTTTGCTAAATGAACTGTTCAGCTCCACAAGCTCTGCTACATTCTTTTCCAGGGCATTGATTTCTTTGTACACTTCTTCTTTCATGTCCTGTATATTTTTTCTCATTTCATTGTGTTGTCTAACTGAGTTTTCTTGTATCTCATTTAGTTTCCTTAGAATTATTGCTCAAAATTCCTTTTCAGTCATTTCAAGGACTTCCTGTTCTATAGGATCTAGAGCTTGAATGTTATTTTCCTTTGGTGGTGATGTACTTTCTTGATTTTTCTTATTTCTGGTATCTTTCCTTTTGTGTTTAGTCATTGTGGCAGGTGGTATCATGGTCCACTCATTCCACCCTGATGTCTGGCATGGATCCTGAAGTGACTGCCAATTCTTGGCATTGGGAACTAGCCTGGGCTGCCTCTTCTGCTGTGCCAGCCTGTTCTAGCATGGCTGCATCAGGGTGTGTGGGTCTGGCAGCTCTCAGGCCTCTCTGGGCAGCAGGGACTGACCTGGGCTTGGGGTCCCCAGTGCCTGCCTGTTCTGGTGCAGCCTACTTGGGGAATGTGGGCCCAGTGTTTCTCAAGCCTCTCTATACAGCAGGAACTGGTTTGGGCTGGGGGTCCCGTGTCACCTGATTCTTCCAGCTTGACTGACTTGGGGCATGTGGGCCTGGCAGCTCTTGGGCCTCTCCAAGCAGCAGGGACTGACCCAGGTTAGAGGTCCCAGGGTGCCTGCCTTTTTTTTCCCCCTGACTGGGAAGGGGGTCGTAACCCTCGGCATGGTATGGTCTGCATGACACTCTGCCAGTGAGCACACCAGCCATCCCTATATAGGGTCCGAACCCGCAGCCTCGGTGCTACCAGCGCCACACTCTCCCAAGTGAGCCATGGGGCAGCCCGTGCCTGCCTTTTCTGGTGTGGTCGACTCAGGGCATGTGGGCCCAGCAGTTCTCAGGCCTCCTTGGGTGGCCAGCACTGGCCTGGGATGGGAGGTCCCATTGTGCCTGCCCTTTCTGGTACGGCTGACTCAGGGAGTGTGAGCCCTGTGGCTCTCAAACATCTCTGGGCATCTGGCACTGGCCTGGGCTATGGGTCCTCTGTGTTTAATATATGGGTCATAATATCCCAATTGCAGGAAAAACTGTGTCCACAGATCGAGCCTCTACTAGTCAACATGATGAATAGATGAACAAAATGTGGTATACACATACAATGGAATATTATTCAGCTTTTTTAACAAAGGAAATGTTGAAACATGCTATAACGTGGAAGAACATTGTGTATATTATGCAAAGTGAAGCAAGCCAGTCACCAAAAGACAAATACCTAATGATATCATTTATTTGAGGTATGTAGAGTAGACAAATACATAGAGTAAAATTTTGGTTACAAGAGTCTGGGGGCATGGATGGAAATGGGAACTTGTCCTTTATAGAGTATAGAGTTTTATTTTTTGGAAATGGAAAGAGTTCTGGAGATTAGTTACATAACAATGAAAATGAACTTAACACTACTGAATTGTACACTAGAAGGTGGGTATAATGGTAAATTTAGGTTATGTATATTTTATTATAATTTTAAATTTTTATTTTTTGTGGCCACTGGCCAGTTTGCGGATTGAAACCTTTGACCTTGGTGCTATAATGCTGCACTCTAACCAACTGAGCTAACAAGCCAGCTCCCTACCATAATTTTTAAAAGAGGTCACCTACATACAATCATTCCCAATTTTATGTCTTTAAAGGATAATTCTCCCCTGAATTCCCGATTTTTATATCTAACCTCCACTTAACCTCTATATGTACATGCGTAATAGGCAGCTCAAGCTTGACGTATCCAAAATTACAATATGAATATATGTGTAAATGTCCAAATATGCTTCATTCATTGTCTTTTTTTGTATCATAATTCATTCTCTCAGGTGTCCAGGAGAAACATTCTAGCATCATCATTAACTCCTTTCTCCTACACCCTGTGCTCAATTTTTCAGAACACCCTGTCTTCTAGACCATCAAAATATATGCAGTTTCTAGTCAAATCTCACTAATTTCACTATTACCACCATGGTTCAAGCAAGTCACCATTATATTATGACAGGTGATTACAACAGCCCTAAACCGGGGCTACCCTGCTGTATTAGTCAGTTTTCTGCTGCTGATAACAGAATATCTAAAACTATGTATATCTAATTTATACAGAAAATAAAATTTATTTTTTACACTTTTGGATGTTGGAAGTCCAAGGTCAAGGGGGTGCAACTGGTGGGGACTTTTTCTTTGGTGTGGACTCTCTACAAAGTCCTGTGTTGATGCAACATATTGCTAGATGAGGACTGAGCAAGAGAAGTTAATATGCTCGCTTGCTGTCCTTATAAAGCCACCAGTGCCCCCCCATGACAACACATTCTTTCGTTAACCCATTGATACATGAATGGATGAACACATTTATGAGTGTACAGCTCCCACAATCCAATCACCTCTCTAAGGTCTCACCTCAGCACTGCCACAATGAGTATCAAGCTTCCACATGAGCTTTGGAGGGGACAAACCTTCACCATAGCACCTGCTTTTGCACTTGCAATCAGGTAGCTACTTGTATAATCTGCGGATATTACACTACCTTTTTGTTTTCATATTTGCTATTCTTCCATTACTCATTCTGTATTAGTCATATTGGATGCCTTTACAATTACTAAGTCTGCCAGGTATGTTTTCACCTCAGGGCCTTTGCCCTTATTCTTTCTGCCTGAAATTATCCCCTACCACATATCTGTATGGATCCCTTCCTATACCTCACCTTTTTTGCTCAGAATTCCCCTTCTAAATAAGACTTATTCAAAATTGTATTATGTCCTCCCGTATGCCAAATTCCCCTTTTATGCTTTATTTTTCTCTCCCTTACATTCATTGCCATCTGGCATAATACATGTTCTATATATTTATTTGTTTATAGTCTGTCTTCCCATATGGACTCTACACTCTATGTGGGAAAGGATTTTTTTTTTCCATTTTCTTCAGGGCTGTATCAATCATGTAGATTACCCAGACCTGTATACACCTGATCTCCTGTGTTCACAAACACATATGGTAATTATTCGGTCTCCTTAGGGACTTTTCCTTCATGCTACTTATCACCCATTAGCGTTTTTCATTCTATAGACTTATCTTTCTTCAATTTTTCACTGTTTACATTTTCAAGTATCATTTTGTGCTATATATTTTATAGATCCTTTCAGATGTATGCATATCAAAATTTCTCCATCTATCTAAGTCATCTTTTATTAATTTTTTTTTATTCTAACATAGGAGACTGTACATATCTGTGGGGTACAGAGTTGAATATCAATACAATATGTGATGCTCAGATCAGGATAATTAATATATTCAACATTATACAATGTAGTCATTTTTTGTAGCCCTTTTAATGGCTCTCTCATTTTCTAAAAATTCAGCTTCTATTTATGACTTTCTGAGTGAAAAAATTAACGCTATCTTTTAAGCCATTCTTCTGTCTGTAACTTTGTAAAGCCTAGAGTTTACTTTTTCTACTGATTTTTAATAATATTTCTATAACTACTTTTTGCTGTGACATATTTAAACTGATATTTAATACCAAACTACCCTTGTTTAATTTGTGCAGATTTTTTTTGGTTTCAATATGTTTTTCAAAAAAATCTTTTGCATGTCCTTCTCCCCTTTTTAAATTGTGATAAAGCCCAAATAACATAAAAATTACTGTCTTTCGATTTTTAAGTGTACATTTCAGTAATGTTAAGCATAGAAATTTTTTCATCTTGCAAATCTGAAGCACTGTAGTTTTGAATAACAATTCTTTTTCCTTTACTCTCAGCCCCTAGTAACTACCATTCTACTTTAGGTATCTATGAATTTGACTACTCTAGGTACCTCATAGGAGTGTTGTCATACCGTATTTGTCCTTTTGTTTCTGGCTCATTGGACTTAGCACAATGTCCTCAAGGTTCATTCATATTGTAGCATGTGACAGAATTTCTTTTCCTTTTTCATGTCAAATAATGTTCCATTGTAAGTGCATACAAAATTTTGTTTATCCATTCAACAGTTTACGAGATTCAAACAGAAGTTGAGAGGAAAAAAAATTATGAACACGTGAAAATACTCAATACTTCAAAATAAAACTTTTTACTTTAATATTAACATGTAGTACCATTTCCACCTACTAAATACTGGGTAAAGTCTAACGGTACAGAAATTATACTTACACATTAGTGTTTTGCTGTGGCATTGCGATTTCTTACAACTCTATCGAATATCAAGAGCCATAATCTCAACCCACAGCACATACAAGTGAAGAAAAATGTACATTGAAACTATGCTGCTAAAATTAAAAAGGTGGTTATGAAGCCTAAAAAATGAGTAACAGATCAGTCTGTATTGATCAGAGATAGAATTTTCACAGAGAATAGATTAGATCTGCTATATAAAATATACATAGTGAAAAGTAAGGTTCGGGAAATATTAAACAGCTCATAGAGAAAACAAACCCTTGAGGTTTTGCTTTTTTACTATTGCTTAGGTATATTTTTAATTATATTATTTATTTCCACATTTATCAAGTATACATGGGTATTTCAAAATGTTTCCAGAAAAATGAAGTTAAAACATATATGGATCTTTCCACGAAATTTTTGAGGACCCTCAGGTGTTTACATTTAGATGCACTTAGATTGGCATTAAAGTTCCTGATATCATTTTCTAGATATCAATGCCTTAATTCACCCCTAAATAAACTAGACTGGACTTCAATTAAACAAGGATGTTTGTCCACTGTGCAAGGTATGTGACATGGGGATGAGCAGGCAAAGGTGGAGAAAAATTGAAGGGCACACCTAGCCTCATGGGGTCAGGAAAGCAGCCATGCTGAATCCCTCCCTTCTAGAGTCTTGCACTGTCCTGAGATCGCAGTGACAATAAAATTCCTTGGCTAATGAGGAGCTTTGAGTATTGAGCCTCTGGGGATAAAGAGACTACAATGTGCCTCTGATCACATCATTCAACAGTCATTTCTCAGCAAAGCATTTGCACACCTGAGCCTCCTCCAACAGATGATGCCTCTTGCCCAGTAGCCTGGTGCCTCATTCTGTCCTTCCTGAAGACACATCTTCTGTATGATACATCCAGAGAGGTCAAGCATTATCCCACAGTGACACCAGCCAGGTAACCTAAAATCCTTTGGAAAATGTTTGTAAGTGAGGGCAGATGTTTTACTACAGATTCATCTAGGGGAAGCTGGGAAGAGAGTACACACATCAGATGATTGGCATCAAGTCACCACGGGTCTCCTGCCTAATTGTCATCTTCACATTTGTCCTTGTACCTTTGTGTGATAATCAATTTACTCTCATCTACTAATCTTGTATCCACGCCCTGCTATGTTTAGGACCATTTTTCTCTAGAGCAGAAATCTGTCTCTTCTAAAACACGATGACTGGTACAAAATTCTCTGTCATTTACTTACAATCTTGCAGTGGTGAGGACAGAAAGTTTACTAATCTCTACCTTCCCTTCCCTTTTCAGGTTCTTTACACAACTTTGTGTTATCACTGTTTTTTGGCTCTCGTGTCCCAGGGGATCCTAACAGAATCTTCAACCTGCCTCCCTAGTTTATCTGGTTTTCTTTATATAATTATTGAATGCTTTAAATAATCAAATAGCACAGAGAGTTTAATTTTTAAAAGTACCGCCCTGTCACCCTTTCCAGACATAAAAATTCTTGATGTTCTGCTATATCAGATTCAGATCTTTTCTAAAGGAACAACACAGTATAAATACAAAAGGCACACTTATTTATTGATTCATTGATTTATTTATTGGTTGAAACAAGTAGGAGCTTATTTGTCTCCCAGAAAAAGAAGTCCGAGGGTGTATCATGCCAAGAATGCCGTCAGGGTTCCAGCCTGTTTCTGTTTCTTGGCTTTACCATCTTCAGTGCATTACATTTGCCCTCTTGCTTCCTAGCTCACAGATACAGCCATGGGTCAAATAACATCAAGGAGATGTTCTGAGAAATGCTTCTTTACGTGATTTCACCATCGTGTGAACATCACAGAGTGTCCTTACACACAACTAGATGGCATAGCCTATTACACAATCACTCGATGTGGCCTTTTACTGACAACATTAGCTGTGGACTTTGCAGGCTTAGGAGCCATGATGACCCCTTTTGAACTCCCCTTCACTGATCGGATTTTCTTCATAAAGTGGTGATTCCATCAGGTGATGCTTCACCTGTGGGACGACAAAATATCTGATGATCTTGTCACCAACCCATATTTCCATCAGATTCATTAACAACATGGAAACCAGAAACCAGACAGCTGTTTCAGAATTTCTTCTCTTGGAGGTGACAGAGGATCCAGAACTGCAGCCCCTCCTCTTCAGCCTGTTCCTGTCCATGTACCTGGTCACCGTCCTGGGAAACCTGCTCATCATCCTGGCTGTCATCTCTGACTCCCACCTCCACACCCCCATGTACTTCCTTCTCTCCAATCTGTCCTTTACTGACATCTCTTTAAGCACAGCCACGGTCCCCAAAATGTTAGTGAACATCCAAGCTCAGCATTCAAGCATCACTTACACAGGCTGCCTCACCCAGACCTGTTTCGTCCTGGTTTTTTCCACTTTTGAAAATTTTCTTCTAGGGGTGATGGCCTATGACCGTTTTGTGGCCATTTGTCACCCCCTGAGATACACGGTCATCATGAACCCTCGGCTTTCCGTCCTGATGATTCTCCTCTCCCTGTCTATTAGTGTTGGGGATTCCCTGTTGCACAGTCTGATGCTGCTGCGGCTGTCCTTCTGCACAGACCCAGAAATCCCCCTCTTCTTCTGTGAAGTTGTTCAAGTCATCAAGCTCGCCTGCTCTGATACCCTCATCAATAATATTCTGATATATTTTGCAGCATGCGTGTTAGGTGGGATACCCCTCTCTGGAATCATTTTCTCTTATATTCACATTGCTTCCTCTGTTTTGAGAATGCCTTCAGCAGGAGGAAAGTACAAAGCTTTCTCCACCTGTGGGTCTCACCTCTCAGTTGTTTCCTTATTCTATGGGACAAGTTTTGGAGTGTACTTTAGTTCTGCATTTACACACTCTACCAGGAAGAGTGCAGTAGCTTCGATGATGTACACTGTGGTCACTCCCATGATGAACCCCTTCATCTACAGCCTGAGGAACAGGGATGTGAAGGGGGGCTTGAGGAACCTCCTCTGTAGGAGATTTTCTTATCTGTGATGTGTCATCTGGGTTGGCCTGGGTTACTAGAATGAGGCACAGTGAAAGGAATACTGGGTAAGCCACAATGCCTTACTCTTTTGTCACCAAATTCTTATAAAAAGACTAGATCCCATAATGGCTTTCTGTTTTTTCTTTGTTTGTTTGTTTTTAACTTAATATATAAATCATTTATTTGAAGGTAAGCTAAGTAACATCAAAACAAATTGTATAACTGTAAAAAATCCCCAGCCTTAAAGAACAATATATATTTAGTTTTAAATTTACTTTGAATAAAACAATTGCAAAGAAATGGAGAATGGCTTACCGAATCCTACATTATTCTCCAAACTAATTTTTCCATTATCAATATTCTTCCTAATTTTGAAATACCACTTTAATTATCTCTTTTTATAGTGTTTGGCAGGATTTTCCTATTTCTTTTTTTTTCTTCTTTTTGTTTTAAAGTAAGGTTGAAACTGTCTTTTGCTTTGTATAATTTGTTGTTGTTGTTGTTGTTTCTGGCCAGTATAGGGATCCAAACCCTTGACCTTGGTGTTATCAGCACCACACCATAACCAATGTAGGAGTTTTTGATACTTTGAAAATGAATTGTACTCTCTAAGCTCAGTTCTTCTGAGCTGGGGATCTGGAATACTGTTATTTTTTTCATCACTAATATTTCTTACATAATTGCCACAATATTTATCAGGATCTAAAGAACAAAATATTTGCATAAGAAATAAGATTGCCAGAGTAGTTGAATTAAATTATTTTTCAGATCTTTATAACTTTCTAGGACAATAATTTTGACTCAGGTTACTTCAAATTGGCCTTAATGAATTTCTGTGAGTGTTACTAATTTACACAGTTTACTTAGCCTCTTCTAACTTTTCCTAGTTTGCCACATTATCTCCTAGCTGATAAATCATTCTGTCAATCATCATGTTCATTAACTCCTTAATTTATCTTTGGATTATTCTATTCACAGCCAAGGATTCATGCTCCATGTTCACAAAAGTCTCAAACCTCCTTTATATGCCTCTAATATACATTCTTATAGCCAGAGGAAATTTATTATGCTTTATTTAAGGTAATGTATGTTTAAAGTCTAAAGTATGTTTCACTCTTGAAAGTTCATCTAGTGAAAAAGCAAGTTCCTATTTTATATATACTGCTATTTTAGGGAAAGCTCTCAGTAAAGGGAATCTGGGAGAAGTTAGATAGGTCACAGAAAGGATCCCTAGAAGGCCGAGGTCATAGCAGACACCAGATTCTACCTGATAGCATGGGTAGGATTATGTGAATTGCACTCCAAAGTTTGCCTTACAGTGAGATATAGGGGACAAGATTTCATATTCCAATTTAGTAATTCCTGAGATTAGATACTGGTAAACTATCTGTACAGGGCAACATTAGTCTATACAACACTGAGTTTAATCAACTATGAAACCACTGTATTTAGATTACCTCAGTGGTTTAAAATGTGTATGAAATACTTGAACTTAATGAGTGAGGAATCTTTTCTTTCTAATAAGAGAAAGAAACCTTGATTATACTATACATTACCTAGCTCTGAAGGCCTTGTAATAAAAGATAACTCTCATTCCTATAGAATTTTATTACAAGAACTCCAGAGCTAAGTAATATGCTGTAGGGATTCATTCCTTCCACCATAAAGTGGCTTCATGCTTAGGCTCATTTTGCTCTTAGACCCAGATGTCTACACAGATGCAAGCATTATATACACACATGATGCTCAGAGACAGAAAACTGTCTGTCCTTATGTGGCTCTGCTGTGAATAGAGTCTATTTATAATAGATATTTTATACTGTCAACCAGTAGACATTCCTTTTATTCTCATCACCAAAAATCAGATCATATACTCACTATTTATCTAACTTCTGGCTTAAGCAAAAAAATACTGAGAGAGTCTGATGACTATGAGAGACAGAAGATAGCCATCTAGAGCACAATTCTTGTAGGAAAGTTCACCCCCATTTGCACTACAAACACTATAATGCCTTGTACGGAGAGTAAGTACCGCCTAAAGTATAAATCCTACCATTCTATTTCACATCTTGCCTATAATCATAATATTGTAGTAAAATTGGACTCACATATTTTTACCACTTGCTTCAGCAATTAGAGTTGTTTTCTTTCATTGTTATGCTTATCATCTGCTTTCTGGTGTGAGTAATATAACAAAAATAAATAATTTTTAGGTAGGCAGGGCAAAGGTTGAGAAACTTCTGGCGTCTTATTTCCTTTGAAATCTTCTCACTGATTTGTTTGTATGAATGTATCTGAGTTTCCACTTTTCTCCTTAGTCATCTCATCTTGCTGTGTTTCTTACTTACCTGTTTTGGAGTTCACACAGAAAAAAGTAATTGAATAAAATTAATTGTATCAGTGAAGTCTTAGAAGATTGACTACAGTCTGAGGGCTTGCCCAAACATTTTCTTAATTTTTCTTCATCAGGAAAATTATTCCATGAAGAAGTAGTTTGTTTGAGAAGCAGAGGCTGAGTGTAAGATGAGACAGGAGAAAAGGGAAGTTGGCAAGATTTGGGGCATTGCTTTCCCCATAAGCACAGCAGAAAGTTGGGCCATTAGCCAGAACCATCTCTGTGTGTGTGGGCTGCAAATAGAGGATGTGTCAAAAGACAATCAAAGCACTGGGTGTAGATCCTTCTGTTGTGGTTGTCACTGGTGGTTGTGGGAGTGGTTTTGTTTTCACCAAAACGTTTGGGAAATTGCTCCTTGCCTGGAACTCATGGTATCGTCTCACACTAAATTTCCTCTATTGATGTTCACAGAAGAGCTGTGGAGATAAATCACTTGAGACCTTTTCTCATAGAGAGGGTTCTTGACCTCACCAGGGCATACTGACATTAGATCTCTGAAAGATGTGCAAGGTATTAGAATTTTTAATAAGCCCTGTCAGAGATTTTGATGAACTGTGAAGCCTGAGATTCATGACCTTAATATTACAAGAAGATGGGAAAATATACTTAGGGTTAGGAGTATAAAAGCCCTTTCCTTAATTTTACTTGTTAAATTATCATGTACAAAATAGTCCATAAAATCTATTTGTAGTTCTGAGAGAATAGTAACATAATTAAATCACATATATGTATCCAGGTGTTAAAAATAATGTAATGTTTTCACTGTAGAACCCACTGGAAGGATCTCCCTCTGACATCACTCTGTCCTCTTCCAGTGGCAAACCCACTGTCCTGAATCCTGTACTTCTCACTTACTTTTATGTTCCTCTATTTTCTGTGAGATTCTTCTCTCCTGTGAAATTGCCAGTATTTGATCTTATTTGTGCTATGAGAGTGGCAATAAGATTGAACATTATGTCTTATCATTCATTCACACAAACTCATGAAGTTTGCTCTTTCCTTTGAAGATTCAATTATATTCCATTGTGTGATATATATATATATATATCACATTTTCTGTATACATTCATCCACTGATGGACACTGGTGATTCTTTCACCTCTTGAATATTGTAAATAGCACAGCTACGAAGATGGGTATAAAAATGTCTCTTAGAAACTTTGTTATATTTGAAGTACATAATTTTATGTTTTAATCTTTGAGGATGCAAAATATACTCATATATTACTCTTTTAAAAATTAATTTTAAAGTTATTATTCAGTAAAATGAACATTCTGTCTACTATTATTTGAATTTGAAGAAATGTATAGATTTGTAATCACTGCTGCAATTCAGGATGCAGAGAAGTTACACATCTCCAAGTAAACTCCTTTCTGCAGCCACTTTGTAGTAACCCTCATGTTTGTGAACCACATTATCTGTCCTCCTTCTTTAAGTTTTGACTATTTCATAGTACCTTAAATAAAGTCATATGTCACCAAGATCTGTGTATGATTGAGTACAGCGGCTCCATTTTTAATGGATAATAATAAAAAAAAATCCAAATGTCCTTACAGTGTGAATGGATAAATAAAGTGTGATATATTATTATATTAGAATACTGTGTAGCACTAAAAAGGAGTGAGGGACTGATACATGCAACAACAGGTATGAATATCAAAGGCAGTATTCTGAAATATAGAAGCCAGACTCAAAAAGCAAACGTATATTCAAATTCTCATTATACCATTCTATAAGACTACTTTCATGTTCTGATTATTGATTTTGTTGGTTCGCTATTTTAGGATCATTTCCTCCCTGATTACTTGGATTTTGAAATGCATATTCTATCTGAACCACCAGATTTTTCTCTTTCTTTTCATCTCAGGTTCACTCTTTTTCATCAGGCAGGTTCACAGTTGCCCTTACAAATCACTGGTCCTCTAGCCTTGAATTTCATGTAATGACTGATTCCTGCTGCTTGGTGATATTAAGAATATTTTAAAAATCCAGTTACCAAGTCACCAGGTATATTGGCTCCATTTTCCCTTGGATGCTTTTTTGAAACTTTCAGCTAAGTCCACAGCTACAAGCCCAAGCAATGTGCAAAATGCTAGTATATTGTTTTCTCACATTTTTCAATAATAAAGTTCACTTGTTCCTTAGGCATTTTATATTGTCTATTTTTAGGTATTCTGTTTTATCTATTACTTTATGTGTTTGAGTGAATGGGGCTATAATGGTAAAGGATGACATTACAATGCAATTTTGTGTCATAATAGTTTAAATATATCAAAAAATTTTAAGTTAACAAAGTTCATACAGAAGTAGGTAACAAGATAGAAAAAAATGGAGACAACAAAGAGGAAAGAATATGTCATCTGAATTAAAGTGAAGCCATTTGCCATAGATCCTCTCCCCACCTTAATGTAGAGCAAGTGGGAGATAAACTCCACCTTCCAGCTTCTCTCCGAGAACAGAAGAAACTGGAACAGGCATACAGCATTCTAACTTTTCCATGTTCATCTTGAAGGACTGGATTTTATATCACCTATCTCAGGTCACTGATGGGACTTGGCACACTTTAATGTCCTGGGGCCATGAAGAACAATGACAGCATTTGGGACAGACAGAAATGTTTTATAGGTTCCCAGAATCTCTGACCATGCTGATAGGTGAGGTTTCTCTACTAGTCAAATTTAATCTAAGAAGACTGGAAGAGGTGGCTGTCTTATTTAATGCACAGAAAAAAAAGAAAGTTAAGGAAAATGAAGAAACAGGAAATTGTGTTTTAAATAAATGCGTAAATTACCAGAAACTGAGCCTAAATAAATGGAGATAAATGAGTTATCTGACAGAGAATTCTAAGTAACAGTCATAAAGATGCTCATCAGGTCAAGAAAGAAATACATAAACAAAATGATTATTTTAATACAGACACAAAATGTTAATTTAAAAAAGTACCATTATCTCAGTTGGTTAGAGTACAGTATTGGTAACACCAAGTTCAAGGGTTCAAATCCCCAGACTAGACAGCCATTAAAGAAAAGGAAAAAGAAAAGAAATTGGCCAGCCTGTGGCTCACTTGGGAAATTGTGGTGCTGATAACACCAAGGCCACAGGTTCAGATCCCTGTATAGGGATTGCTGATTTGCTCATGTGGGAGAGTGTGGTGCTGACAACACCAAGTCAGGGGTTAAGATCCCCTTACCAGTTGTCTTTTAAAAAAGAAAAGAAAAGAATTGAAAAGTAAAGAAAAAACTAGTACCAAACACAAATCATAGAGCTAAAGAAGACAATGATTGCACTGAAAAAAAAATCAGCAAAAGGGTTCAAAAGCAGACTAGATCAAGCAAAAGAAAAGATCACAGTGATCTTGAAGACACATCATTGAAAAATCATATGATTTGAAGTGCAAAAACAAAACAAAAGCATGAATACAGTTTAGGGGCCTTAGGTGACACCGTTAAAAAAACCAATATACATGTTATTAGAGTCACAGAAAAGGAGAAAGCAAGAAACAGACAGAAAGCTTATTCAAAGATAATTGTTGAAAAATTCCCACACCTGAGGAAAAAAACAGAAACCTAAATTTAGGAAGCTCACAAACCTGAGGTTAAAAATAGAAATCTAAATTTAGGAAACTCAATGGACAAAAAATAAATGAATTCAAACAGACCCACACTGAGACATATTATCTCAAATAATAAAAAGTCGAAGACAAAGAGGGAAATTTGAAAGCCACAGGAGAACAACTATTTGCTATATACCAGCGAAATCCCATAAGACTACCAGTAGATTTTTTCAGCAGAGACCTTGCAGTCCAGAAGTGCGTGGGATGATATATTCAAAGTGCTGAAAGAAAAACAAAACAAAACAAACAAACAAAAAAAACTGGCAACCAAGACTATGACGCCCAGCAATCTTTTACTTCAAAAATAAAGAAGACAAAGACTTTCTCAGATAAATAAAAGCTGGAGAAGCTAATCATCACTAGATCTGCATTTCAAGAAATGTTAAAGGGAGTGTTTCAAGTTGAAATAAAATAATATTAAATAGCAAATTGAGTTCATAGGAAAGTATGAAACTCATAAGCATAAGTAAATATCTAAAGGAAAACCTTGTTATATTACAATAATGGAGGCAGGAAAATATACTTTTAATTCTACTATAAATGTCAAGAGACAGGGTGGCGGCCAGCAGCAACACCAGCCAGCAGAACCATGCAGCTCCACACGCCCCCCTCACCCTGCTGCATTGGAGCCAGGCAGTGGGGGAGCAACACACCCACCTCCCACAGCCAGAATAGGCCCCATACAAGTGAGCCAGCCAGCAGTGGCTGGAATCAGCACCAGCCAGTGGAACTACGTGGATGGATGTGGCTCCTCTCCCCACCACAGACCCAGTGGGGAGCACCAGCCTACAGATATGAGCTACCAAGTTTGGCCCAGCAGAACGCCACAGCGCTAGGGGCTCATTCTTCAAGCACAGAGTCACAAACAGGAACCAAGGTGGTTTAACATAACCATCACCACACCTACTGTCAAGCAAAGACAATTCAGCCTCCACAGTCACAACCAGGGCCACTCCATAGCCAACCTCAGTGTAATAGAAGAAACAAACCCCCTACCAAATGACAAAGCATCAGTGAAAAAATACTAGAAATACAAACAATCAAGAAGAAATGACACCACCAAAAGGATACAGGAATGCCCCAAAGTCAGACTTCATGGAACATGGAATCCTTGAATAATCTGAAAAAGAATTTCAAGCAATGATCTTAAGAATACTTGAAGAAATAAAGGAAGACCCAATTAGAGAACACAATGAAACAAGAAAAAACATCCAGAATATGAAGGAGGAAATCTACAAAGAGATTAATACCATAAAAAAAGAGTGCAGCAGAACTTCTAGAAGTGAAGATGCACTCAATGAAATAAAAAACACAACTGAGAGCTTGAGCAGCAGGGTAGAGCAAGCAGAAGAAAGAATTTCAGAGCTTGAAGATAGTCTTTTTGAAATAATTCAGGCAGGCAAAAAAAAGGAAAAACGAATTTAAAATAATGAGAAAAATCTAAGAGAGATAGCAGACAACCTCAAGCACTCTAACATCTGAATTGTGGGTATTCCTGAAGGGAAGGAGAAAGGAAAAGGTATCAAAAACCTACACAAGGAAATAGTAACAGGAAACTTCCAGGTGTAGGGCAGGATACAGACCTTCAGATCTAGAAATCTCAAAGGTCCCCAAGCAGATTCAATGCAAAATATCCTCCCCAAGACATGTTATAGTTAAATTTTCAAAGCTCTAAAACAAAGAGAATTCTACAAGCAGCAAGAGAAAAGCGTCAGGTCACTTATAGAGGAACCCCCATCAAACTAACAGCAGACCAATTAACCAAAATCCTACAGGCCAGAAGAAAGTGGAACAATATATTCAAAATATTAAAAGAAAAAAAACTGCCAGCCAAGAATTCTCTACCCGGCAAGGCTCTCCTTCAGAAATAAGGGAGAAATAATGTATTTATCATACAAACAAAAGTTGTGGGAGTTCACCACCACATGACAAGCACTGCAAGAAATTCTCAAGGGAGTCATTCATCTGGAATCTGAATAATGGTGACCATCATCACGAATACAGAAGAAAGAGCAAAACCCACAGTTAAAACAAAAATGCCAGCAAGAAAGATAAAAAAAAGCTAAATCATTCTGCCTTAAATTCCCAGCTAACAATGAAGAAAAGAAATAAAAGGGGAAATAATGATCAAAAGATCTTTAAGCCACCTAAACAAGCAGCAATTAAATGACAGGAATTAAACAACCCTTCTCAATAACTACTCTAAATGTGAATGGACTAAACTCCCCATTCAAAAGACACAGACTAACTGACTGGATTAAAAAGCTAGACCCAAGTATATGCTGCCTTCAAGGGACCCACCTCACTTGGAAAGACACACATACACTTAAAGTGAAGGGATGGAAAAAGATATACTATGCAAATGGAAACCCAAAACAAGCAGGAGTAGCTATTCTTAAATCAGACAAAATAGACTTTAAACCAAAAACATTAAAAAAGACAAGGAAGGCCATTATATAATGATAAAGGGAACTATCCAGCTAGAAGACATAATAGTCATAAGCATGCATGCACCCGATACTGGAGTACCCAAATATATCAAGCAAACACTCTTAGACCTAAAAAAGGAGATAGGACTTAATACGTTAATCGTGGGTGATCTGAATAACCCTCTCTCCATATGGGACACGATTTCCAGCCAAAAAGTCAACAAAGAGACACAGGATTTAATCTATACCCTAGACCAACTGGACTTGGCAGATATATACAGAACATTTCACCCAACAGCTAAAGAATACAGTTTCTTCTCATCAGCTCATGGTCCATTCTCCAGGTTAGACAACACATTAGATCACAAATCTAGTCTCAGCAAATTTTTAAAAATTGAAATTGTTCCAACAATCTTTTCAGACCACAATGGAGTAAAACTGGAAATAAATAATAAGGAAAATGCTGGAAGCTATACAAATACATTGAAAATAAATAATAGGCTCCTGAATGAACTATGGGTCCAGGAAGGAATTAAACAGGAAATCAAAAAATTCCTAGAAACTATGGAAAATAAAGATACATTATTCTAAAAATTCTGGGATACTGCAAAAGCAGTACTAAGAGGCAAATTTATTGCAGTAAATGCATATATCCAAAAAATGGAAAGACTCCAAATAAATGACCTAACACTATGTCTCAAAGAACTTGAAAAACAACAGTTCCAACCTAAAGTTAGTAGATGGAAAGAAATAATTAAGATCAGAGCAGAACTAAATGAAATAGAGACCCCCAAAACAATAGACAAGATCAATAAAGCTAAAACTTGTTTTTTTTTGAGAAGATAAAATAGACACACCATTAGCTAGATTAACAAAAAAAAAAGGAGAGAGAAGACCCAAATAACAAAAATTAGAAATGAAAGGGAGCCATTACAACTGATACCACAGAAATACAAAAAAAAAAAAAACATTAGAAACTATTATAAACAACTGTATGATGATAAATTTGAAAACCTGGAAGATATGGATGTTTCCAGACTCATATAAATTAGCAAGACTGACCCAAGAAGAGATAGAAAACCTGAAAAGACCAATAAAAAGCAAGGAGAATGAAGTGGTAAGTAGCAATCTTCCAACAAAAAAAGCCTGGATCTGAATGGCTTTACAGCTGAATTCTATTGAACTTTTAAAAAGGATATAACACGAATTCTCCTCACACTATTCCAAACAATTGAAACAGACACTACTCCCCCAAACTCATTCCTTGAGGCCAACATAACTCTGACACCAAAACCAGATAAAGACACACACAAAAGAGAAAATTGTAGGCTAATATCTTTGATGAACCAAGATGCTAAAATCCTCAACAAAATATTAGCAATCAGAATACAGCAACATGTTAAAAAATTATACACTATGATCAAGTGGGATTCATCCCAGGAATGCAAGGATGGTTCAACATACAAAAGTCAATAAATGTGATATATCACATCAAAAGGCTCCAAGACAAAGACCATATGATTATTTCAACAGATGCTGAAAAGGCATTTGACAAAATTCAACATTTCTTCATGATAAAGACTCTCAACAAATTATGTATAGAAGGAAAATATCTTAACACAATAAAAGCCATTTATGAGAAGCCCACCACCAGTATTATTCTGAATGGGGAAAAATTGAAGGCCTTCCCCTTGAGGACAGGAACAAGGCAAGGATGTCCACTCTCACCATTTCTATTCAACATATTACTGGAGGTACTAGAAAAAGCAATTAGGCAAAAGAAAGAAATAAAGGGAATCCAGATTGGAAAAGACGAAGTCAAACATTCTTTATTTGCAGATGACACGCTACTATATATAGAAAAACCTGAAGTCTCTATCAAAAAATTCCTAGAGCTGGTTACTAACTTCAGTAATATTTCAGGATACAAAATAAATATCCCCAAATTAGTAGCATGTATATACTCAAATAATGAATTAACAGAAAAAGAAATAAAGAAAATAAGCCCATTTACAGTTGTAACCAAAAAAATATGATACCTAGGGATTAATTTAACCAAGGAGGTGAAAGACCTGAAACAAATTAAAGAAGACACAAAAAGATGGAAAGATATTCCATGCTTCTGGATTGGAAGAATTAACATTGTGAAAATGTCTATACTACCCAAAGCAATCCACAGATTCAATGCAGTCCCCATCAAAACACCAATGAAATTATTCACAGAAATTGAAACAATAATTTAACTTTCATATGGAAAAACAAAAGATCCCACATAGCCAAAGCAATCCTGAGAAAACAAAACAAAACAAAACAAACAAACAAACAAAAAAAAAAACCCAAAGCCAGAGGCATAACTCTGCCTGACTTCAAATTATACTACAAAGCTATTGGAACCAAAACAGCAGGGTACTGGTATAAAATTAGACATTCAGACCAGTGGAGTAGAATGGACAACTCCAAAATCAATCCTCAGGCTTATAGCCATGTGATATTGGACAAAGGCAACAAAAATCTACTTGGGGAAAAGATTGCTTCTTCAACAAGTGGTGCCAGGAAAACTAGATATACATAGGCAGAAGAATGAAACTAGATATTCATCTTTCACCATACACCAAAATCAACTCAAAATGGATTAAAGACCTAGGTATAAGACCTGAAACTGTAAAATTACTAAGGGAAAATATATGTGAAACACTTCAGCAGTTAGGTCAGGGCACAGGCTTTATGAACATGAGCCCCAAAGCACAAGCAGTAAAAAAAAATAAGAATGGGATTATATCAAACTAAAAAGATTCTGCACAGCAAAAGAAACAATCAACAGAGTGAAAAGACAACGTACAGATTGGGAGAAAAATTTTGCTAACTATGCATCTGACAAGGGATATCCAGAATATACATAGAACTCAAGCAATTATACAGTAAAAAAATAAATGACCCAATTAAGAAATGGGCAAACAAGTTGAATAGACATTTTCCAAAGGAAGACGTACAAATGGCCAACAGATATATGAAAAATTCTCAACATCACTAGTCATCAGGGAAATGCAAATTAAAACCACTTTGAGATACCACCTCACTCCAGTTAGGCTGGCTATAATCAGAATGACAGTGAATAACAAATGCTGGCGAGGTTGTGGAGAGAAGGGAACACTACTGCACTGTTGGTGGGACTGTAAATTAGTACAACCAATTCAGAAAACAATTTAGAGGTTTCTCAAACGACTACAGATAGATCTTCCATATGATCCAGCAATCCCTCCTCTGGGTATATACCCAGAGGAATGGAAATCATCATGTCGAAGAGATACCTGCACTCCCATGTTTATCCCAGCTCTGTTTACAATAGCCAAGATATGGAAACAACCTAAATGTCCATCAATAGAGGATTTTGTAAGGAAACTGTGATATATATATACACTATGGAATACTACTCTGCCATAAAAAAGAATGAAATATTCCCGTTTGCTTCAACATGGATGAACCTGGAGAAACTTTTCTTGAATGAAACAAAAAAAGCACAGAGGGATAAATACCACATGTTCTCACTCATATGTGGGAGCTAAGATAGAAAGGAAGGAAGGATAAAAGACCACAGTAATGCCGTGGTCTAACAGTGGGAGGGAACATTCCTAGGGCTACAAATAGGAGTGGAGGGGAGGGAACGGGAGGTAGGTTTGGGGTATAATTGGGAGGGGACAAAGGATACAAAAGTAATTTCTGGTAATGGGTATGCCCCCAGTATGAATCTGGCCCTCACATCATGGGCAGGAGGGAGGACAATTAGCTTTATATCTCATGAATATCCTTACAAAATAAATAATAAAATAATCAACAGGAAATATAGCAATGTAAATATGTAACTTAAAAAAAGAGAGAAGATTGAAATTAATGAAATCAAGAATGAAAGAGGAGACATGACAATAGACACCTCAGAAATATAAAGGATTGTAAGGGACTATTCTAAACAATAGATTGAATAGCCTAGAGAAAATGGGTAAATTCCTTGAGGCATACACCCTACCAAGACTGAATGATAAATAAATGGAATGCCTGAACAGACCAATAACAAATAAGATCAAAGTAATAATCAAAATCCTCACAACATAGAAACCCCCAAGACCAGATGGCTTCACAGCTGAATTCTACCAGACATTCAAAGAAGAATTAATACTAACCCTCTTAAACCTTTCTGAAAATCTTTCTGAAATACAGAAGCAGAAGAAATACTTTCAAATTGATTTTATGAGGCCAACATCACCTTGATCCCAAAGCCAGACAAAGATACCATAAGAGAACAAAACTACAGGCCAATATCTCTGATGAACACAGGTGTAAATATTATCCAGTAAAATACTGGAAGACTGCATTCAACAACACATCGAAGAGATTATACATGACCAGGTGGAATTTATCTTCAGGTTGTAGAGTGGGTTTAACACATGCAAATCATTCAATGTGATACACCACAAAATGACATGTCAAAACCATATGATCACCTCATTAGATGCAGAAAAAGCATATAACAAGGTTCAACATACTGTCATAATAAAAACTCTCAACAAAATAGGTATGGGAGGAAATTTCTTGAACACAGTAAAGCCCATCTATGAAAAGCCTACATCATAGTCAATGGGCAAAAACTGAAAGCTTTTTTTCTAATATCCAGTACAAGGCAAGGATGCCCATTTCTATTCAACATAGCACTGGAAGTACTGGCAAGAGCAATCAGACAAGGAAACAAGTAAAGGCATCCAAATAGGAAAGAAAGAGGTTAACGTATCCCTGTTGACAGGTGACATGACCCTACATTTAGAAAACCTTAAGAACTACACAAAAATACTGTTAGAACTAATACATAAATTCAGTAAGGTTGCAGAATATAAAATCAACATGCAAAATTATTTGCATTTCTTTACATCAATAGCTATCTATATGAAAAGAAAGTCAAGAAAACAATTACATTGAAAAGAGTAAATTACTTAGGAACAAATTTAACCAAGAATGTGAAAGATCCATACACTGAAAACTATAAAAAAAATTCATGCAGGAAATTTAGGACAACAAAAATAGATGGAAAGATTTCCCATCTTCATGGATTAAAAGAATTAATATTGTTTAAATGTCCATACTACCCCAAGTAATATACAGACTCAATGTAACCCATATCAAATTTCAATATCATTTTATTTTAGTTTTAGTAAAATAAAAATAGTAAAAGGTCCACAAATTTGTATGGAGTCTAAAAAGATCACCAATAGCTAAAGCAATCTTGAGAAAGATAAACAAAGTGTAGGCATCACACTTTCTGTCCTCAAATTATATTACAAAAGTAAAATAATCAAAACACTATGGTACTGAAGTGCTAAAACATAGACTAAAGGAACAGAATAGAGAGCCCAGAAATAAACCCAAGCATATACAGTAAGCTAATGTTTTTTACTATACCACCAGGAACACCTAATGGGGAAAGAAAAATTTTTTTTAATTAGTGCTTTTGGGAAACCTGGATATCTACATGCACAAGAATGATATTGGAACTTTTTATTACACCATACACAAAAACCAACCCATAATGTATTAAAGAGTCCTAAATGTAAGATCTGAAGCCATAAGACTGCTTAGAAGAAAACATGAGGGAAAGCTCTTTGTCATTGTCTTTGAAAACAATTTTTTGCATATTTTACCCAAAGCTCAGGTAACAAAAGGAAAAATAAAGAAGTGTGACTACATAAAGCTAAAACACTTCTGTACAGCAAAGGAAGCAATAAACTGAAAGAAGAGGCAGCCTATGGAATAGTAGAAAATATTGGCAAACCATGATATGGGGTCAATATATAAAATACATATGGAATTCACACAACTCAACAGCAAAATAATAATAATAATAATAATGCAATGAAAACATTTGTATAGGACTGGAATAGACATTTTTTCCCAAGAAGATATGCAAATTCCCAATAGATACATAAAAAGGTGGTCAACATCTGAGAAGTGCACATCAAAACCACAATGAGATATCACCTCATGACTTTTAGATGGCTATTATCAAAAAAGACAAGAGATGACAAGCATTGTTGAGTTTGTGTAGAAAAGGAAACTCTTGTACACTGTTAGTGTAAAAGCACATGGGTGTAGCCATTAAGGAAAAGAGTATAAAGTTCTTCAAAAAATTAAAAGAACTACTAAATGACCCAGCAATCCCTCGTCTGTGTATAATCTCATGGTAAATGAAATCAGCACCTTATAGAGATATCTGCACTCCTATGTTCATTGCTGCATTATTCACAACAGCCAAGATATGGAAACAACCAAAGTGTCTATTGATGGATGAATGAATAAAAAAATTAAATATATATGTATATTAGTGTTATACTACCTTAAAAAGGAAGGAGATCCTGCCTTTTGTGACAACGTGGATGAACCTGGAGGACAATTGTGCTAAGTAAAATAAGCCAGTCACAGAAAGAAAAATACTGCATGGTCTCACATATATGCAGAATCTAATAATGTTGAGTATGCAGAAACAGAGTGCAGAACTTTAGTTATCAGATATTGCAGTGGTGCTGGAATGGGGTGGTGTTTATCAAAGTCTACAAAGTTGCAGTTATGCAGAATGAATAAAGTCTAGAGATGTAATATAAAGCAAGATGGCCATAGTTAAAATATTATATCATAAACTGGAAATTTTCAAAGATAGTAGATTTGAGGAGTTCTTACGTCACCCACACACAAGGTAACTATGTGAGGGTATAGATATGTTAATTTGCTTGACTGTAGTAATCATTTCACTCTGTGTATGTATATCAAAGCATCATATTGACCACCTTCAATATATACAGTAAAAACTAAAAAAAAAAAAAAAAAAAAAGATCAACAACAAAAATACAAAAATGTAAATTAGTATAGCCATTATGGAAACCACTATGTAGGTCCCTCAAATTCCTCATGAAAATGAAAATAGAAAGACCATATTATCTAGAAATCCCATTACTGGGTCCAAAAGAAAGAAAATCTGTATGTCAAAGAGAAATCCACACTCCCATGTTTATTGCAGCATTATTCACAACAGGCAAGTTATGGAATCAACTTAAGGGTCTGTCAATAGTTGAATGGATACATTGGACAAAATGGATAAGATATGGAATATATACACAATGAAATTAGTCATCAGAAAAAGAATAAAATTCTATCATTTTCGGCAACATGGATGAGCCTAGAGGACATTATGTTTTCCAAAATAAGCCAGGCACAGAAAAACAAATATTGCATGTTCTCAGTCATATGTCGGAGCTGAAAGAGTTGATCTCATAGAAGTAGAGAGTAGAATAGTGGTTCCTAGAGGCTGCGAAGGGTAGGGGACAGGGGAAGAGAGAGAAAGGGTAGGTAATGGGAAAAAATAAAGTTAGACAGGAGGAATAAGTTCGAGTTTTCAAAAGCGTGGCTATACTCAGTTATGCACCAGTTAAAATTAATTAATTAATATAAAAACAAAAATAAATGTCTATTCTTTGAACCCACTGCCCCGAGGTAAAGAAAAATATATATTTAAAAAACTGCAACAAAATTTTAAAAGGTGGATATGAAAGACTGCAAATGGAGTGACAGATCATCAGTCTGTATTGATCAGAGACAGAATTGTCACAGAGAATAAATTAGAACCTATTATATAAAATATACATAATATAATTTAAGATTCAGGAAATATTCAGTGACTCTTAGAAAAACCCTCAACTGTTTGCACTTTTATGAACTATGCAAACATTTTATAACTTAGCATGTTCTTATTCAAATGTGGAAGCTGATAACATTGAGCACATAGAAGTACAGAGTAGAATTGTGATTACTAGAGGCTGGAAAGGGTAGAGGGAATAGGAGAAAAGGGGAATGTTGTGAAATGGATACAAATTTACAACTAGATAGGAAGAATAAGTTCTAGTGTTCTATAGCACTGCTAGGTTTCGATAAATAATTTATTGCATAAATTATAATGGTTAGAAGAGAGTTCAAATGTTCTCAACACAAACAAATGATTGATATTTGTGGTAACGGATATGCAAACTACAGCGATTTGAACATCATGCCTTGTATATTCAAATATCACTCTGTCTAGCTGTAATTATAATCTAACTACCCTGATTAGATCATCACACATTGTATATATGTACTGACATATAACTCTGTACCCATATAGGTACATTCAATGCATGTCAATTAAAAAATTAATTAAAAACACTCCATACCCCACAAATATGTACAATATAAATAACAATAATAATAATTTTGAAAATAGTTATACATTAAAAACATATTTGTATCTATACATATAAGCTCTATTTTTACACCTAAAATTAGTATAATTAATTAGATAGTAATGTCATTGTTCACTCCTAAGAAGACTCAAGTACAATTAGAGCAGATGTGTGTGCACCTGCGCAAGGTATGTGAAATGGGGATGAGCAGGAACAGATGGAGAAAAGTATACGCTGTACACCTGGCCTCACAGGGTCAGGGATGCAGCCCTCCTGGCTTCCATCATTGTAGAGTCCTGGTCTTTAAAAATTTACAGTGCCCTGGAATCATGTTGACAATAAAATTGCTTGGCTAATGAGGAACTTTGGAAATCGGCCTTGAGGGATCCAGAAATGACAATGTGCCTCTGACTACCTCTTTTATCAGTTCTCTAGCAAATAAACAGCAGGACTGAGGATCCTCCCAGAGATGACCCCTCTTGGACAGGAGTTCAGTGACTCACTCAATCCCTCTTCTCTGGTGAAAGATCTTTCACATGAAACACCCAAAGATGTCAAACATTACTCCATTGTGACCCCACCCAGGTAATCTAAATTCCCTTAATTCATGTTAGCAAATGAAGGCAAGTGTTCTACTGCAATTTCATCTGGGGGAAGCTGACAGTAAGGATGTCTATCAGGTCATTAGAATCAAGTCCCCATGGGTCCCTTGTCTAACTACCTGTCCTTTTTACCTTTGCACCAATACTGGAGCACCTCTCATCTACTAATCTCGGGCTCAGTCTCTACAATGGCCAGGACCATTGTACTCTTAAGCAGGAATCTGCCTTTTCTAAAACAGAAGGACTGTTATAAAATTCTCTGACATTTACCAGCAACCCAGTGGTTGTGGGGGCAGAAAGTTTGTTAACTTCATCTTATCTTCCCATTCCTGGTTCTTGACACACATTTGTATCATCTCTATGTCCTGGGTCTGATGTCTCTGGGGATCCAGACAGAATCTTTAAGCTGCCTCCCCAGTCTGTGTGTTTCTCTTAAAAAATTACCAAATATTTTAAGTAATCAGAACAGTACAGGTAGTCTATTTTTTAATGATGACCCCTTAACCTTTTCTAGAAGTAAAAATTATTGACAGTCCACAGTACAAAATCCAGGTTTTTTAAAAGTAACAAAACAATATGCATACAGAAGACAACCTTTCTTTAATTTTCCTCCATTAGAAGCCAACCCTTCCTACCATGGTGTTTCCCTCTCTGATGTTATTGCTCTTGCTGGCCTAGAAAACACATATTGGATTGTCCTGTCACCCCGTCTCTTCCATCAGATTCATCAACAACATGGAATCCAGAAACCAAACAGGTGTTGCAAAATTCTTTCTCATGGAGGTGACAGAGGATCCAGAACTGCAGCCCCTCCTCTTCAGCCTGTTCCTGTCCATGTACCTGGTCACCATCCTGGGAAACCTGCTCATCATCCTGGCTGTCATCTCTGACTCCCACCTCCACACCCCCATGTACTTCCTTCTCTCCAATCTGTCCTTTACCGACATCAGTTTAAGCACAACTACCATCCCCAAAATGCTGCTCAACATCCAAACACAGAATTGGAGCATCACTTATAAAGGCTGCCTCACCCAGGTCTTCCTGGTCCTGGTTTTCAATGATATGGAAAGTTGTCTTCTTGCAGTAATGGGTTATGACAGTTATGTGGCCATCTGTCACCCACTGAAGTACACAGTCATCATAAACATCCGTCTGTGTGGCCTGCTGACTCTACTCTCCATGTTCATAAGCATTGTGGATGCCCTGGTTCAGAGCCTGATGGTGCTGCAGCAGTCCTTTTGCACAGATATTGAAATCCCCTCTTCTCCTGTGAATCTGTCCAGGTCATCAAGGTTGCCTGTTCTGACGCCCTCATTAATAACATTCCGATATAATTTGCAAGTGGTATACATGGTACGATTCCTTTGTTTGGAATAATTTTCTTATACTCAAATTGTCTCCTCTGTTTTGAAAATGCCATCAGCAGGAGGAAGGCATAAAGCTTTTTCCACCTGTGGCTCTTACCTCTCAGTTTTGTCTTTGTACTATGGAACAAGTTTTGGGGTGTACACTAGTTCTGCAGTTACTGTCTCATCCTGAATCGCTGCAGTGGCTTTCAATGATGTACACTATGGTCCCTCCAATGATGAACCCCTTTATCTACAGCCTGAAGAACAGGGACAGGAAGGGAGCTTTGAGGGAACTCATCGGTAGGACACCTTCCCTTCTGTGACTGTGTCATCTGTTTTCGACTGAGGCTCCTAGAAAGAGTCAAAGAGACAGAAATACTGGGTGAGCTGTGGTTCCCGATTCTTGCTTTACCAAGATGTTTTATACGGACTAGCGAACATAATGGGTAAGTTCATTTTAACTTGGGGTTGAAAGCTGACTTTCTCATTGTACAGGTCTGTGATGTTTCATAAATACATTCGGTTTTCTAAGTTCAGTTTCTTTGTCTGGAGTCATCCTCTTAATTTTCCTTGAAAACTTCTGATGGATTTATTTATAAGAATATATCTAAGTTTTGCTTTTCTCATTCATCTTGTCTTTCAGTGTTTCTTACTCATCCCTGGAAGAGTCCACATGGAGAAATGTAATTGAATAAAATTCATTGTGTCAATGATGTCTTAGAGGATGGGCTGCAGTCTTAGGGCTCTCTTGCAAAACTTTTAAATGCATATTTATGAGGAAAGCTATTCTAGTGAGAATCACTTTACTTTGTGAAGTTGTTGACTGTAAAAAGCACAAAAGGGGAATGTTGGTAAGAATCACACCTTCACTTTCCCCATAGGCACACACACACAAAAATGGGCCATCAGTCAGAATTGTACTTGTGGGTATGGGGATAAGCACATTGGGGTTTTAAAGGAGAATCAAAGGATTGTCTAGACAGCCTTTTGTTCTGGTCATCATTGCAGGTTGAGAAAGTGGTGTTATTTTCAGCATGGCATGTAAGAAACAGCTCCCTACCTGGCCGCCTAGATGGATTCTAGCCCAGAGCTTTTCACATTGATTGCCATGGAACACCAGCAGAGATATATCACCTGTGGCCTTTGCTCAAAGGTCCAGTTCCCTAACCTCACCCAAAAAATAATGATTTGGAATCCCTTGGGCTGGTGAGTTACCTCGGTTAGTTAGAATGTGGAGCAGATTTTGAATCTCTGTGTATATATGAAGGGATGGGCATTTTTAATCGGCACTGTGTGAGTATCTGATAATCTCTGTTGTCTGACATGCATGACTCTTAAATATTAGAAGATCGCATGAGAAAGTATTCAGAATTAAGAATGTATAAGGCCTTTCTCATGTTTATTAGTGAAAATAACATACACAAAGAGTGCATAAATCCTCTCTGTAGTTCTCAAAGAATAGTAACACAATAAAAATTCATATCACTTCTCAGAGGTTAAAAGTATAGCAGTGGCATCCCCATAGAATCTACCTGAAGTGTTTTCCATTCACAACAGCTTCTCCCTTCACGGTGGTCAACACTGTCCTGAAATTGTATTTATTATTTTGTTAGATATTTTTTTCCATTAGATTGTCTCCTATGAAATTATCAGTATTTGAACTTATTTGCTCAAGCAAACTAGCAGTAGGGTTAAAACTCATTGTGTATCACTGTTTTTGTCCAGTTTATAATTTGCCTTTTTTCAAACCTGTTAAAAGTTTAATCTTAATGTGTGAATTTTATTTCCTGATTGTTTTGTCGGTACTGCACTTTAGATATTCTATGTTGTTCTGTGTACAGAACTGATTTATTTACAATACTCTCTTTTAAAATAATGCATGGTATCTTGTCAAATTGAAATACTTTCTGATATTGATGAAAATTTTGTTTGTAATTATTTTTTGCTATTACAAATAAATCTGTTGAATATTCTTGTTTGTGTGTTCTGGTGGTAAAGAGATAGAGTTTTGCTGTTTGGACAGAATTACTGGTATAAGGGAGGACATATTTTCCTGTGGGTAGTTCCAATTGTAATCCTATATGATTAAACCAATTTATAGCATGTTAAAATTTCTATATCTTGTTCTCGATATCCTAGTGTATGGTCATCTTTGTACTTGACCCTGGTGCCTGGCTATGAGACTCTTGCAGAGGAGATGGAGATCCCAAAGGCTACATCTCTAATCTAACGGTGTTTCTTTAGTTACCTGTGAAATATTTTAAAATGTGCAGAAGAGCAGGACAGGTGCACATATAACTATTTCCAGAATTAGTAAATTTTGACACTTGCCATAATAGTTCTCTTCTCAAAGTAAAAACATAGTATTCATAGCAAAGACATTCTATTTGTATTCTTCATTCTCCTCCTTCCAATTCCAGAGGAAACCTCAGTCTTAAATTTGTTGGGGCCCTAGGCACTGTGTTAAACTCTGTGTGTGTGTGTGTGTGTGTGTGTGTGCATGCATGTGATGTAAATGCCCGTAAGTTTGAGAAGCTATAAATAAATCGTGAGGTTGTAAGACAATGGAATACAGTGAAGGAGTTGGAAGACAAGGAAGCAGAGTGAAATGTACTGACTGATAAGTCACTAAGTGTATTTTCTTAAAAAAAATCAATTGGAAAATGACACATATAATACATGCAATTTTAAGATGCAAAGTGGTAGCATTGTTTATTTTAGGATCACAAAAATATATTGAAACTGCAAGGGAATAATACTAATTTTAGAGTAGCAGTCCCATGTGGGAGAGGAAAGGGATTGAGAATGTGAAAAAAATGAGCAGGGAGGTGTTCAAATAAATTTGTGTTATTTTATTTTTGTAGAATGCCTAATGTATGTTTGAAAACATTTTATTGTCTAAATTTAAGGTGTACAACACTACATAGTGAAGTGATTACTATAGTCACGCAAATTATCATATCCATTTTCTCACATAGTTACCTTTCTTTTATCCTTTTCTTTTCATTTTTTTCTTTCCTTTTTTTTTTTCTTTTTGATGGTCAAAGTACCTAAAATCTACCCTCATAGTGATTTTGTGGTATATGGTACTATTAACTATAGTTATCGTGATGTACATTATGTCTCTGGACTGATTCATCTTCCATAACTACAACTCTGTACCCTTTTACCTACATCTCCCTATTTCCCAGGACCCCATTCTCCTGTTAACCATCACTCTCCTCTCTGTTTGTATGCATTTGATTTTTTTTTTTTTTTTTTTTTTTTTTTTTGCTGTTTTTAAGATTTCACGTGTAAGTGAGATCATGCAGTATTTTTCTGTGTCTGGCTTATTTCACTTAATATAACATCCTCTATGTCTGTACATTGTTGCAAATGGCAGAATATCCTCTGTTTTAAGGCTGAATAATATTCCATTATATATACAAGGGTATTTTTGAAAAGATCGTGGAAAAATGGAATTAAAAGAGAATATGAATCTTTCCATGAACTTGTTGAAGACCCCTTATATATTCACACGTACCTCTCACATTTTCTTTGTCAATTTATCTGTCAACAGACACTTTAGGCTGTTCCATATTTGCCTATTGTGAAAAAATGCTGCAATGAAAAAGACAGTGTAGATATTTCTCTGAGTGGTGATTTCACTTCCTCTGGGTATATATGCAAAGAGGGATTGCTGGGTCCTATGATTGTTCGGTTTTTAGTTTCTTTAGGATCCTGCATACTGCTTTCCACATTGGCGACACTAACCTGCATTTCAGTCAGCAGTGTACTAGCGTCCCTCTTTCTCCATGCCAATGCGGACACTTGTCTTTTTGATAAGAGTGTTGACATGACATTGTGCAAGAGTGATTTCATCTGGAAGAAATTCATGTTGTGGTTTTGATTTTGTAGATTTACCTTTTTAAGATCCTTTTCTTCCTACGTATTTATTTATATTTTGATTTTCAGATTCTATTTGAATTGATATGGTTTTCTCTTTCTTTTTTTATTTTTTAATTTTATTTATTTGTTTCTTTATTTATTTGTTTCTTTACTTATTTATTTTGGTGTAAAGAAAATTTCTCCATTTATTGAGACCACACATTACCCAACGGCCACCAATTTCTTTCTGTTTTTATTTTTTTCAAATTATAAAAATCTTTTATTAATTTGAACAATTCTTTTTCTTTTTATTATTAAGAATATTCATGGGCTGACAATTAGCTTTGTCTTTCATGAATATTCCATCTTCTTTTTAAATCAGAAATTTTATATTACCTTAATCCTCAGTACCATAATTGTTCAGTAGTTGTTTCAAGTATAAGTTACTTTTTTCAATATTAAACAATGTAATCATTTTTTGTGGGTGGCCCTTTACTAATTTCTCACTAATCTTCTCTCCCCTTTCCCCAATCCTAACACTGGTACCCTCAGTTCTGTTCTCTCCTTTTCAAAGTTCAACGAATTATGACGATTGTCGTATCATCAAGTGGAAGGGATACTTGCACTCCCATGTTTACTGTAGCTGTATTTACAATAGCCAAGATTTGGAACCAACCTAAATATCCGTTGATGGACGACTGGTTGGATAAGAAAAATGTGGTACATCTACACAATGGAATACTACTCAGCCATAAAAAAGAATGAAATTCTGCCATTTGCAGCAACATGGATGAACTTAGGGAATATTATCTTAATTAAAATAAGCCAGTCACAGAAAGAAAAGTACCACATCTACTCACTCATAAATGGGAGCTAAAATAAATTTAAAAAGTAAGATAGATTTATCTTTCATTCTATCCATGTACTCTCTCTTTCTCCTCTAGCAGGTACACAGTTGCCCTGACTAATCCTACAACCTCTAGCCTTCCATCTAATGAATTCCATCTAATGACGGATTCCTAACAATATTGAGAATATAAAAAATCCAGTCATCAAGGCAGCTAGAAGTTTGGTTCAGTTCTTCCCTGGATGCTTTCTGAAACTCTCAGCTGTTCTAAGTCCACAGTTATGGGTCCAGGCTGTGTTCACAACTTTGTATCTATGCACATTTCTCTATAACAAAACTTCACTTAAGCCCTTTTTAATATTTTAAAATATTTTACATTTTATGTGCTTTTTATATTTCATATGTTTATGTCCTTTTGTATTTTGTCTATTATTTTATGAGTTTGATGGGAATGGGGTTAGGACAGTGAAGGATGATATTAGGACATAATCCTGTCTCATGTGGGCTTTAATATATTAAGAAAATTGTTGGTCAATAATGTTCATACAGAAACAGAAAATAATTTGATAAGCATATGAAAATCTTGAAATCATTACAAATAAAAAAAATAATTTTAATATTGAAATGCTAATATTATCCTATTAACATGAAGTACCATCCCCAACTTATTAAGTAATGGATGAAATCTTACTAAATATATGGAGATTATGCTTGTACGCTCATGCTTTCCCATGACATTGTAATTTCCCATAACTCTATTAAAGATAAAGTCTTATAAATTCAGCCCACAGTTTCCTGATGTGAAGGAAAAATATGAATTGAAATTATTGTGATAAAATTAGCAAAGATGGTTATAAAAGCCTAAAAAGGGAGTAACAGATCTCTCTGTATTAACCAGACAAGGAGCTTTCACAGAAAATAGATTGGAATCTGCTGTATAAAATTTGCACTATGTATATTAGGGATCAGAAAACATTCAATGACTCTTAGAAAAACATCTGAGTGTTCACATTTTAAAAAATCATTTACATTTATTTTATAATTTATCACTTATCCCATATATAAGTTGTATTTTCACACTATAAATTTGTATCAGACTTCCTGATATCATTAATTAGTGCTGCCTTCATTCATTCCTAAGAAAAGACTGAAGTCCAAAGAGAGAAGGATGAGTATTCACCTGTGCAGGGTGTGAGGATGAGCAGGCACAGGTGGAGGAAAGTATGTGGTGCACACCTGGCCTTACAGGGTCAGACAAGCAGCCATCCTGAATCCCTCCCTTCCAGAATCTTGGTCTCTAAGGATTTGCAGTGTCCTGGGATCAGAGTGACAGTAAAATTCATTGGCTAATGAGGAGCTTTGGATATTGAGCCTCTGGGGATACAGAGACTGCAATGTGCCTGTGACCACCTCATTCAGTAGTCATAACTCAGCAAAGCAGTAGCCCCATCTGAGCCTCCTCCCATAGATGATCTCATCTGTCCAGGAGCCTGGTGCCTCACTCAGTTCCTCTGCACTTCCTAAGGACAAATCTTCTATGTGGTGCACACAGACATGTCAAGCATCATACCACTGTGATGCCAACCAGGTAACCAATAATCCCTTAGTTAATGTTTGGAATAGAGGGCAGGTATTTTACCACCAGTTCACCCAGGGGAAGGTGTAAAGAGAGTACATCAGACGATTAGACTGAAGTCACCTGTAAGTCTCCTGCACAGCTGTCTGTCCTCTTTACATATTTCCTTGTACCGTTGCACCAATATTCAAGCACCTCTTATCTATCAATGTGTTAGTTACTCTCTACTATGGCCAGGAGCATTTTCCTACTGAGTAGAAATGTGCATTTCCTAAAATAGGATGACTGCTAATAATTTCACTAAGATTACTAGCATAATATTTGGTAAATTTCACCTTATCTTCCCATTCCTGATTCTTGCATACATTTGTGTTGTCTCTGTTTCCTCACTCTGAGGTCTCTAGGATTGCAGACATAATCTTTAAGCTGTCTCTCTAGTCTGTTTTTCTTTAAAATTACAAAATATTTTATATGATCAGAATAACATAGAAAGTATAATTTTCAGAAACTGACCACTCTTTAACTATTTCTAGAACTAACAATTGTTGATGCTCTGGTACAGTAGCTTTGTGCCTTTATTACAGTAACAATATAAAATGCAAGAATTCCTTTTGTTTTCCTCTATAGTAGTCTCTTTTCTTTCCCAAGATGGTGTTTGCCTGTGGTGATGCTGCTCCTGCTGATCTAGAAATACATATTTGATTGTCTTGTCACCCCAGCTCTTCCATCAGATTCATCAACAATTTGGAAACTGGAAACCAAACAGCTGTTTCAGAATTCCTTCTCATGAAGGTGACAGAGGATCCAAACTGCAGCCCCTTCTCTTCAGCCTGTTCCTGTCCATGCACCTGGTCACCACCCTGGGAAATCTGCTCATCATTGTGGCTGTCCTCTGTAACTCTCAGCTGCACACACCCATGAACTTCTTCCTGTCCCATCTGTCCTTCATCAACATCTGTTTAAGCACAACTACAATCCCAAAGATGTTGGTAAATATCCAAGCACAAAGTCAGACCATCCCTTACACAGGCTGACTCACCCAGATCTGCTTTGTCCTGGTTGTTCCCAGCTTGGCAAGTTTTCTTTTTGCAATAATGGCTTATGACCACTATGTGTCCATTTGTCACCCTCTCAGGTACACAGTCATCACAAACCCCTGCCTCTGTCGTCTGCTGATTCTAGTCTACCTGTTCATTTGCATAGTGGATTCCCAGCTCCACAGTCTGATGCTGCTGCAGCTGTCTTTCCACACAGATGTTGATATCCCCCTCTTCTTCTGTGAAGTTGTCAAGTCATCATGCTTGCCTGTTCGGATACCCTCATCAATAATATCCTGATATATTCTGCAATGAGCATATTTGGTGGTATTCCACTGTCTGGAGTCATTTTTTCTTATGCTCCGATAGTATCCTCTGTTTCGACAATGCCATCATGGAGCAGAAAGTTCAAAGCTGTTTTCCACCTGTGGGTCCCACCTCTCAGTTGTTTCCTTGTTTTATGGGACAAGTTTGGGAGCATGTATTAGTTCTGCAGTTTGTGACTCTTCAAGAAAGACTGCAGTGGCTTCAATGATGTACAGTGTGGTCACTCCCATAATGAACCCCTTCATCTACCGTCTGAGGAACAGGGACATGAAGGAAGCCCTGAGAAACCTCATTGGCAGGACACCTTCTTTTCTCTAATTGTGTCATCTGCTCTGGACTGGGATTTCAGAAAGTGTCAAAGTGACAGAAATGCTCGGTTAACCACAATGGCCAAATGTACAGTCCCAAGTTCTTCCAGAGTGACTAGATAGCTTAAATGGTGAGTTCCTTTTAAATTCCTGTTGATCTTCTCTCACTCATTGTATAGCTCTGTGATTTTACAAAAATGAGTTCCATTCTCTAAGCTCAGTTTCTCTGGTTGGAATCCATGGAGTCTGAACCTGAGGCAAGGGTTGTAGTAATTTTGTTGGAATGCTCTCAGAAGAAAAATATAAAGTTGGAAAGTTCAAGGAAAGAATCCCAACAAGGCTGTGGTCACAGCAGAGATTAAATTCTGACTCATTCCATGGTAATGACCATGTGAATTGCACTCCAGAGTTAAGCTATCATGAGACATGAAAGATGGTCTTTAATACAATTCAGTAGTTCTCAAGACTGGTCATTTGTAAACTGTGTCTGTCCAGGGCAATTTTGGTTTCGATCACACTCAGTTTTGTCCTCTAAAAAATTTCTATAATTAGATTATCTCAGTAGTTTGAGATTGTTGTGGAACATTTTCTCTTGATCAGTGAATAAGCCCTTGTTTCTAATTAGAGAGAAAAACTATGTTTATTTCTTTTATTTTTATTTATTTGTTTGTTTGTTTTTATTTGAACTTCTCAGTATACATTGTAGTTAATTTTCATGTACCTTTACCTGTTCTTCTTTGTTCCATCCCTCTCTCCCCTATCCCCCACTATGTCATATCTGTTCACTTGTCTTAAGTTCAAGGAATTGTTGTGATTGTTGTGTCTTCTTTCCCCCCCCCACCCTTTATTTGTTTGTATACTTATTTATTTATTTTTAGCTCCCACCAATAAGTGAGAACACATGGTATTTCCCTTTCTGTGCCAGACTTGGTTCACTCAATATAATTTTCTCTAAGTCCATCCATGTTCTTGCGAATGGAAGTATTTCATTCTTTTTTGTAGCAGAGTAGTATTTCATTATGTAGATGTACCACAGTTTCCTTATCCACTCATCTTATGATAGACATTTGGGCTGGATCTAACTCTTGGCTATTGTAAATAGCACTGCAATAAACATGGGAGTGCAGGTACCCCTTCAGCATGATAATAGCTAATATCCAAAAGACAGAATGATACATGCTGATGAGGTTGTGGAGAAAAAGGAACGCTCATACACTGTTGGTGGGACTGCAAACTGGTGCAGCATTTATGGAAAATTGTATGGAAGTTTCCTCAAACAATTACAGTTAGATCTACGTATGACCCAGCTATTCCACTGCTGGGAATATACCCAGAAGAATGGAAGTCATCATGCCAAAGGGATACCTGTACTTCAATGTTTCTTGCAGCACTATTTACAGTAGCCAAGAGTTGGAACCAGCCCATATATCCATCATCAGATGAGTGGCTAAGAAAAGTGTGATATATCTATACAATGGAATTCTACTCTGCTGTAAACAATAGTAAAATACTGCCATTTGCAACCACATGGATGGACTTAGAGAAAATTATATTAAGTGAAATAAGACAAGCACAGAAAGGGAAATACCACATGTTCTCACTTATGTGTGGGAGCTACAAATAAACAAATAAATAGAGACAAACAAATAAAGGGTGGTAGGTGGTGAAGAAGACACAACAATTCCTTGAAATTGTTAAGAGAAGTGAAGAGACATGATGTGGGCGGGAGAGGAAAGGGGGAGGAGGAAGAGGAATGAGTCACAAAAATCAACTATAATGTATATTGAGAAGTGAAAACAAATTAAAAAAGAGATGGTGTATTTCTATAAAAAATAAAAAGAATTACAAGTAGTATAAACTCAAAGACACACTCACCAAGGATTTATCATCAAACTGCCAAAGATAAAGACAAAGGGAGAATCTTGAAAGTAGCAAGAGAGAAGAGACTTATCACCTACAAAGGATACTCAGTAAGACTAACGTTCCCTTTCTCTTCAGAATTATGAAGAAAGGAAACTAGTGTAATGACAAATTTAGACTGCTGAAACAAAAAATTTCTCAACCAGGAATTTTAGATCTTCCAAAGTTGTTTTCCAAGAAATTGAGAGATAAGTAAGATTTTCTAAGATAAACAAAAGCTGAGGGGAGTTCATTATCACTCGGTCTGCTCTACAAAGCTGGGTAAAGGGAGTCCTTCAGGTTGCAATGAAACAATATTAGACAGAACTCAAACCTGCATGAAAAAATAACTACTTCTGATAAGATAAATAATTAACAAATAAAAAGCCACTGTTGTTGTATTTTTAATTTGTAACTCCACTTTTTATGTTCTGTAGGATTTAGAAGACAAACGCATAAAAGTTTATAAAACTATCTTATTGAGGAGCAATACCTAAAGATTTATATTGAGTTAATAACAACATATAGAGGGAGGACATAAATTCTGTACTAGAGCAAAGTTTTCACATGTAATTGAAGTTAAAGTGCTGTCAATTTGATCTATATTATAAGTTGAGAATGCTCAATGTAATACCCATGTAAAGAAAATTTTTAATATATGCAGAAAAGGAAAGGAGAAAAAATGTAAAAGGTTTACTACAAAAAATCAGTAAGACACAAAATAAAGCAGTAATAGAGGAGTTAAGGGGGTAAATAGTAAAACATACAGAAAAAAAAACCCAAAATAGCATAAATAAGTCTCTTCTTATCAGTAATTTCTTTAAAATTAAATGATCTAAACTTTACAATCAAAAAGCAGAAGTTGGTAGTATAAATTTTAAAAAACAAAATCAAAGTATGTTTTATCTATGAGGAACTCACTTTCTGTTAAAAAAATAAAAAGTGAGAGAATAGAATGAGGTGTTTCATGTAAACAGCAACAAAAGGTGGGTGGAGTGGCTATACTGATAAAACAAAATAGACTTTAGGTCAACACTATTAAAATAGACAGATATGCATATTGATAAAAGGATTAATTCGTAGAGATAATATGACAATTATAAACATATATGCATCGATCAACAGGACATTACAATACATTAAACATTGACAAATTAAACTGTGTAAAAACTAAGCATGTGTCCATGAATAAAACTATAAAGGATATAAAAAAAAACACATACTAAAGAAGAAATTTGCAATGCATATGTCTGGAATGGAGACCAATATCCTAATTATATAAAGAATGCATATGAATTAATAAGAAAAGATAAACAGTTCAGTACAAATACTGCAGACATTTAATAGAAGAGAAAATAAAGGGCCTCAAAATATGTGAAAAGACCCTCAACCATATAATTATAAGAGATACGCAAGTAAATGTAATAATTTTAAAACCACTAGATTTTCAGTATAAACAAACCTGGTGGGCCACGATATGGATCACCAAGAATATTTAATGTATATGTAAGTTGGTCATTTACTTAGAAAACCTTTGAAAATAGTGAAAGAAGAACAGGTACAACCTTATGTGCCAAAATTTTCTCATAACTATTAACCTCTCTCTCATTTCCACCAGGAGACAAACATAAAACATTCAAACATATTCATTTGTAATGACAGAAAAATATATAAAAACAAAATTTGCATCAGTATCAGAAAGGATCTCAGTGTTGAGAAATCAACATACATAATGTAAAAATACATAATATTGGAAATAAATTAATTATGGCTACACCCAGCAACATGATTGAATGCTAAAAGTGCAATACTGAGAAAACAATAATGGTAGAAAATTCATGCATTAAGATTACACTTTGCACAAATTTGAGTACAGAAAATTAGAAATTGGACAGGAACATACAAGCATGATTTGACGACATTTAATCCTATTGCCAGTTTCATATGGCAATTTTATAGAATTCAACCTAAAAGAACATCATACAAAATGATAAATACAGATCTCAGGATAGAGTTTGCTGCTGAGAGAGGACAGGGTGATGTGAGGGACAGACCCTTCAGGTAGATCCTGTGCTGATGACATTGATTTACTTTTAAACCCTGAATTGTTCATCTGTTTTCATTATGTTACTTTTATTTCAGAATTACAGGTAGGTCTTATGGACCACTTTGCATATGTTAATTTCCAAGTAAAATTGAGGAAATGACTTCCATTATTACAAATTCAAAATACATTCTCCAATGATATTCTAATACGGAAGTCATAGATGTCAAACTCGGAGGTCATCAGAATCTCACGAAATACGTACAAATAATGCTCATCACTCACATATCTCTCGAGAGATTCAAAGTCATTATTTTTTGAGTGAGGATATGGGCAAAGCTCTCAGGTGATTTATCTCTGCAGGGGTTCCATAGACATCAATGGAAGAAGCTCTGCTCTAGAAGACTCCTTGGATGCCAGGCAGGGAGCTGTTTCCTAGGAGTGGTGCTGAAAGTACTGCTACCCTCTCAACCTCCAATGACAACAACAACAGAAGGTTTTCCAACCAATGCTTTCATTTTCCTTCGAGACCTCTGCTGTTTTAATCCCTCATCCACAGAGACAATTCTGTCTGATGGTCCCACTTTTTTGAGCTTCTGTAAAAGGTGAGATCTTTAATCTTGCCAAACTCCCTTTTCTCCTGTCTTGTCTTAGACTCAACATCTCTTCTCAAAGTAAAGCAGTTTTCCATAGAATAACCTTCCCATACAGATACATTAAGAACTTTTGCATGGGAGTCCTAGACTGCAATCAATCCTATAAGACTTCAATGATACAATTAATTTTATCCACTTACGATTCTCTATATGAACTCCATTAGAGAGGAGTAAAAAACACAGCAGGATAAGATAACTGAAAAAAGTGAAAGCTCATACACATTCTTACAAATAAATCAATGGCAAAATGTCAAAGTAAATGAGATTCCAAAAGATAATTAACTTTGCCCCGCCCAACTAATAATTATTATTTTTAATATTACTCAGACTGGAAAGGACAGCTGATAAATTTCACAATAAAAGGAAAAAAATCTAATTGCTGAAGTAATAAAGATACCATAGACCATAGATTTTCAAGATTATAAATATAGGCAAGATATGGAACCCAATGATACTACTTAAATTTTACTGAGTACTTATTAGGTACCAGGAATTGTACTGACTGTTTATAGTGTTTGTGGGAGTGAACTCCCAACAGGAATTATACTGCGTATGGGCAGCCTAAGGCTGATATAGTGATAATTTTCCCTACACCATGAGTTAGATTAATAAAGGGGCATATAATCCAATTCTCAGTAATGAGATTGGAGGGCCAATCTTCTGGATGAATTTGTGTGATATTAACTATCAATAGACCTAGGGAAGGGGAGCCCGATTTCTGCCTCTGTACCTCACATGCATACAGTCCCAGCAGCAATATGGGTCCATGAGGGGAATCACAGTGGGATAAAACCTCCCCGTGGAGGAGGAAATAAGTTTTCCTCTACATTCCCTATCTCTGAAAACATTGAATAAAAGATAATTATCTTTATTATCTGTGAACAATTAAATATAGTTTCTTTCTCTTGTTAGGAACAAAGCCTTCCTAACAGATAAACATAAAATGTTTCCCAACAATCTCAAACCCACTGAGATGACCCAATTATAGAAATTTTTTAGATGGCAAAACTGAGTGTAATGGATACGAGATTGCCCTGGACAGACACAGTTTACAAGTGACCCATCTTGAGAACTACTGAATAGTGTTAAAGATCATCTCTTATGTCTCATGATAGCTTAACTCTGGAGTGCAATTCACATGGTCATAACCATGGAATGAGCCAGAATTTAATCTCTGCTTTGACCACAGCCTTTTTGGGATCCTTTCCTTGACCTATCCAACTTTTTGCATTATTCATCTGAGAACATTCCAACAAAATCATTACAACCCTTGCCTCAGATTCAGACTCCATGGATTCCAAAAAGAGAAACTGAGCTTAGAGAATGGAAGTTATTTTTCTAAAATCACAGAGCTATACAGTGAGTGAAGATGAATAGCCAATTTAAAATGAACTTACCAATTAAGCTATCTAGTCACTCTAGAAGAATATAGGGATTATACAGTCAGGCGCTGTGGCTAACCCAGCATTTCTGTCACTTTGACTCATTCTGAAACCCCAGTTCAAAACAAATGACACAATTAGAGAAAAGAAGGTGTCCTGCCAGTGAGCTTCCTCAGGGCCTCTTTCATGCCCCTGTTCTTCAGACTGTCGATGAAGAGATTCATTATGGGACGGACCACATTGTACATCATCGAAACCACTGCAGTCTTCCTTGATGAGTCAAAAATGGCATAACTAATGTAACCTCCAAACCTGTCCCATAGAACAAGGAAACAACTGAGAGGTGGGACCCACAGGTGGAAGAAGCTTTGCACTTACTGCCTGATGATGGCATTTTCAAAACAGGGGATACTATCTGAGTATAAGAAAAAATGACTCCAGACAGTGGAATACCACCAAATATGCTCATTGCAGAATATATCAGGATATTATTGATGAGGGCATCAGAACAGGTGAGCTTGGTGACTTGTACAACTTCACAGAAGAAGAGGGGGATTTCAACATCTGTGCAGAAAGACAGCTGCAGCAGCATCAGAGTGTGGAGCAAGGAATCCACTATGCAAATGAACAATGTGAGTAGAATCAGCAGACCACAGAGGTGGGGGTTCATGATGACCGTGTACCTCAGTGGGTGACAAATGGCCACATAGTGGTCATAAGCCATGGCTGCAAGAAGAAAACTTTCCAAGCTAGCAAAAACCAGGACAAAGCAGGTCTGTGTGAGGCAGCCAAAATTAGTGATGCTCTGACTTTGTGCTTGGATATTTACCAACATCTGTGCGATTATAGTTGTACTTAAACAGATGTCAGTGAAGGACAGATTGGACAGGAAGCAGTACATGGGTGTGTGCAGCTGAGAGTCACAGAGGACAGCCAGGATGATGAGAAGGTTTCCAAGGATGAAGAGGAGGGGTCTGGATCCTCTGTCACCTCCATGAGAAGGAATTCTGAAACACCTGTTTGGTTTCTGGTTTCCATGTTGTTGATGAACCTGATGGAAGAGCTGGGGTGACAAGACAATCAAATATGTATTTTCTAGATCAGCAGGAGGAGCATCACCACAGGCAAACACCATCTTGGGAAAGAAAAGAGACTATTATAGAGGAATACAAAAGGAATTCTTGCATTTTATATTGTTACTGTAATAAAGGCACAAAGCTACTGTACCAGAGCATCAACAAAAGTTAGTTCTAGAAATAGTTAAGGAGTGGTCAGTTTCTGAAAATTATACTTTCTATGTTATTCTGATCATATAATGTATTTTGTAATTTTAAAGAAAAACAGACTAGGGAGGCATCTTGAAGATTATGTCTGGAATCCTAGAGACCTCAGAGCCAGGAAACAGAGACAACACAAATGTATGCAAGAATCAGGAATGTCAAAATAAGGTGAAATTTACCAAACATTATGCTAGTAAATCTTGGTGAATTTATTAGCAGTCATCCTATTTTAGAAAATGCACGTTTCTACTCAGTAGGAAAATGCTCCTGGCTATAATAGAGACCGACTACCACATTGGTAGATAAGAGGTGCTTGAATATTGTTGCAAAGGTACAAGGAAACATGTAAAGAGGACAGACAGCTGTGCAGGAGACCCACCGGTGACTTCAGTCTAATCATCTGTTGTACTCTCTTTTCAGTTTGCTCTGAGTGAACCTGTTGTAAAAATACCTGCCCTCTATTCCAAACATTAACTAAGGGACTTTTGGTTTCCTGGTTGGCATCACAATCGTATGATGCTTGACATCTCTGTGTGCACTACACAGAAGATTTGTCCTTAGGAAGTGCAGCGGAACTGAGTGAGGCACCAGGCTCCTGGACAGGTGGGATCATCTGTGGGAGGAGGCTCAGGTGGGGCTACTGCTTTGCTGAGTAATGACTACTGAATGAGGTGGTCACAGGCACATTGCAGTCTCTGTATCCCCAGAGGCTCAATATCCAAAGCTCCTTATTAGCCAAGGAATTTTATTATTACTGTGATCCCAGGACACTGCAAATCCTTAAAGACCTAGACTCTAAAAGGGAAGGATTCAGGATGGCTGTTTGCCTGACCCTATAAGAACAAGGGTGCACTATGTACTTTTCTCCACCTGTGCCTGCTCTTCCCCATGTCACATACCTTGCACACGTGAACACACAGCATTCTGTAATTAGACTTCATTCTTTTCTTAGAAATGAATGAAGGCAGCACTAACTAATCAACGATATCAAGAAATCTGATACCAGTTTAAAGTGTGAAAACAGAGCTTAAACATGGGGATAAGTGATATATTATAAAATATAGGTGAATGATTGTAAAAAATGCAAACATGTTTTTCTGGGTCATTGAATGTTTTCTGATCCTTAATATACACAGTGCAAATTTTATACAGCAGTTTCCAATCTATTCTCTGTGGAAGTTTTTTTATTAATACAGAAAGATCTGTTACTCAGTTTTTAGGCTTTTATAAATATCTTTGCTAATTTTATCACAATAACTTCAATTTATATTTTTTCTTCACATTAGGAAACTGTGGGTTGAATTTACGATACATTATTTTTAAAGAGTTGTGAGAAATTACAATGATAATGGAAAGCCTGAGTGTACAAGCAAAATCTTAGTACATTTAGTAAGATCTCATCTATTATTTAATAGGTGGGGATGCTAGTTCATGTTAATATTAAATCGGATAATATTAGCATTTCATTGTTAAAATTAATTTTTTTTCATTTGTAATGAATTCAAGATTTTCATATGCTTACCAAATTATTTTCTGGTCCTGTACAAACTTTATTGACCAACAATTTTCTTAATATATTAAAGCCCACATGAGACAGGATTGTGTCCTAATATCATCCTTCACTGTCTTAACCCCATTCACATCAAATTCATAAAATAGTAGACAAAATACAAAAGGAAATCAAGTTATAAAATATAAAAAGCACATAAAATGTAAAATATTTTTAAATATTAAAAAGGGCTTAAGTGAAACTTTGTTATTGAGAAACATAAGTGGATACAAAGTTGTGAACACAGCCTGGACCCATAACTGTGGACTTAGAACAGCTGAGAGTTTCAGACAGAATCCAGGGAATAACTGAGCCAAGCTTCTCACCAGCCTGATGACTGGATTTTTTATATTCTCAATATTGTTAGGAATCAGTCATTAGATGGAATTCGAGGGATTGATCAGGACAACTGTGAACCTCATAAAGGAGACCAAGAGAGCACGTGGATAGAAAGAAAGATAAAAACTTCCTTACTTTTAAAATTTATTTGTTTATTATTTTAGCTCCCACTTATGAGTGAGCATATGTGGTATTTTTCTTTCTGTGACTGGCTTGTTTTACTTAACATAATTTTCCATAAGTTCATCCATGTTGCAGTGAATGGCAGAATTTCATTCTTTTTTTTTATGGCAGAGTAGTATTCCATTGTGTATATCTACCACATTCTCCTTATCCAACCAGTCGTCCATCAATGGACATTTAGGTTGGCTCCAACTCTTGGCTATTGTAAATAGAGCTGCAGTAAACGTGGGAGTGCAGGTATCCCTACGACACGATGATACAACAATCATACTAATTTGCTGAACTTTCAAAAGGCAAGAACAGAACTGAGGCCGCTGGGAAAATGGAAGGTGGAGAGGGGATTAGCGAGAACTTAGTAAAGGGACACAAATAATAATTACATTGTGTAATACTGAAAAAAATAATTTATTATTGAAGCAACTACTGAAAAATTATGGTAATTAGGATTAAGGTAATAGAAAGTTTCTGATTTGAAAAAAAAGAAAGAGAAAAACATTACCATTCAAATAGAATCTGAAAATAAAATTTAAATTCCCAGGAAGAAAATGATCTTAAAAAGGTAAATCTACAAAATCAATAACAAGATAAATTCCTTCCAGATGAATTCACTATTGTACAACGTCATTCGATGCTGTTATCAAAAAGACAAGTGTCAGCATTGGCATGGAGAAAGGGGAAGGTTAGTCCACTGCTGGCAGGAATGTAGATTAGTGCAGCCACTGTGGAAAGCAGTATGCATGTTCCTAAAGAAATTAAAAATTTAACTACTGTAGGACCCAGCAATCCCTCTTTGCATATATACCCAGAGGAGATGAAATAACCACTCAGAGAAATATCTACACTGTCTTTTTCATTGCAGCATTTTCTCACAATAGGCAAATATGAAACAGCCTAAAGTGTCTGTTGACACATAAATTGACAAAGAAAATGTGAGAGGTATGTGTGTATATATGAAGGGTCTTCAACAAGTTCATGGAAAGATTCATATTCTCTTTTAATTACATTTCTCCATGAGCTCTTCAAAATTCCCTTGTATACATATTGTAATATTATCCAGCCTTTAAAAAGAAGGATATTCTGCCCTTTGCAACAACATACAGACCTAGAGGACATTATATTAAGTGAAATAAGACAGATACAGAAAAATACTGCAAGATCTCACTTACACATGAATTCTTAAAAAGAAAAAAAATTAAATGCATACAAACAGAGAGGGGAGTGGTGGTTAGCAGGAGAATGGGGGCCTGGGAAATAGGGAGATGTAGGTAAAATGGTACAGAGTTGTAGTTATAAAGGATGAACAACTCTAGAGACATAATGTACACCAGGATAACTACAGTTAAGAATACCAAATACCAGAAATTCACTATGGGGGACTTTGACCATCAAAAAGAAAAGAAAAAGGAAAGAAAAAAAATGAAAAGAAAAGGATAAAAGAAAGGTAACTATGTGAGAAAATGGATATAATAATTTGCTTGACTATAGTAATCACTTCACTATGTAGTGTTGTACACCTTAAATTTAGACAATAAAAACTAAAATATGTTGCCAAACATACATTAGCCATTCTACAAAAATAAAATAACACAAATTTATTTGAACACTGCCCCCCTCATTTTTTTCACATTCTTAATCTCTTTCCTTTCCCCCACAGGACCAGTACTCTAAACTTGATATTATTCCCTTGCACTTTCAACATACTTTTTGTGATTCTATCAATAAACAATGCTACTACTTTGCATCTTAAAATTGTATATGTTGTATGTGTCATTTTGCAATTGGCTTCATTAAGGTAATACACTCAGTGAATTATCAGTCTTAGTACATTTCATTCTGCTTCCTTGTCTTTTAACTCCTTCACCATATTCCACTGTCTTACAAACTCACAATTTATTTATAGCTTCTCAAACTCACGGTCATTTGAATCACGTGCACACACACACACACACACACACACACACACATACACACTCATGCGTGCGCACACAGTCTACAACAATGCCCAGGGAGCCAGCAAATTTAAGACTGAGGTTGCCTCTGGAATTGGAAGGAAGGGAATGAAGAATAAAAATAGAATGTCTTTGCTATGCATGCTATGTTTTTACTTTGAGAAAAGAACCATTATGGCAAGTGTCAAATTTTACTAATTCTGGAAATAGATATGTGGGCACCTGTCTGGCTATTCCGCACCTTTTAAATATTTCACACTAACTAAAGAGACCACGTTAGGCTGGAGATGTTGCTTTTGGGGTCTCCATATCCTCTGGTAGAGTCTCATAGCCAGGCACCAAAGTCAAGTACAAAGATAACCCTTACAAAAGAACAGGATGTGGAACTTTTAACAAGCTATAAATTGGTTTAACCACTTAGGATAACACTTGGAACTACCCGAAGGATAATTTAAGTCCTCCCTTATACCTATAATTCTATTCCAACTGTAAAACTCTATCTCTTTACCACCAGAACACACAAACAAGAATATTTAACAGATTTATTCATAATAGCAAAAAATATTTACAAAGAAATAAAATTTCCATCAATATCAGAAAGTATTTAAATTTGACAAGATACCATGCATTATTTAAAAAGAGAGTATTGTAAATAAATCAGTTACTGTACAAACAATATAGTAGAATATTTAAAGTGCAACACTGTGAAAAAAATCAGGAAATAAAATTCACACATAATGATTAAACTTTTAACAGTTTTGAAAAAAGGAAAATTATAAACTGGACAAAAACAGTCATACACAATGAGTTTTAACCTTATTGATAGTTTCCTAGAGAAAATAAGTTCAAATACTGACAATTTCATAGGTGTCAACCTAATAGAAAAACATCTCATAAAATAATAAGTACAATTTCAGGACAGTGTTGACCACCATGAGGGGAGAAGCTTTTGTGAGTGGAACACCCTTAAGGTAGATTCTGTGGAGATGCCGCTGCTATACTTTTAACTTCTGGGAAGTGATATGCAATTTTATTATGTTACTATTCTTTGAGAACTACAGATTGGATTTATGCACTCTTTGTGTATGTTATTTTCACAAATAAACTTGAGAAAGGCCTTACACATTCCTAATTCTAAATACTTTCTCATGAGATCTTCTAATATGAGTCATGCATGTCAGACATCAGAGATTATCAGATGCTCACACAGTGCCATTAAAAATGCCCATCCCTTCCATATCTCCCCAGAGATTCAAAATCACTACCATGTTCTAACTAAGTGAGGTAACCGACCAGCCTGAGAGATTCAAAATCAGTTTTTCTTAGGTGAGGGTAGAGAAGTGGCCCTTTGAGCAAAGGCTACAGTTGATTTATCTCTGCAGGTGTTCCATAAACATCAACAAGAAAAGCTCTGGGATAGAACACATCTTGGCAGCCAGATGTTTCTTAGATGCGGTGCTGAAAATAACACCACTTTCTCAGCCTCCAATGACAACCAGAACAGAAGGCTGTCCAGACAATCCTTTGATTCTCCTTTAAAACTCTGCTGTGTTTAGCTCCATACTGAAAGAGATAAGTCTGACTAATGGATCCTTTTTGTGTGTGTCTATGGGGAAAGTGAAGGTGTGATTCTTACCAATATTCCCCTTTTCCTCGTTTTACAGTCAACAACTTCTCAAAGTAACATGATTCTCCCTAGAATAGCTTTCCTCATAAATATGAATTTTAAACATTTTGCAAGACAGCCCTAAGACTGCAGCCAATCCTCTAAGACATTAATGATGCCACGAACTTTATTCAGTTACATTTCTCTGTGTGGACTCTGCCAGGGATGAGTAAGAAATACTGAAAGATAAGATGAATGAGAAAAGCAAAACTTAGATATATTATTATAAATAAATCCATCAGAAGTTTTCTAAGAAAAGAAGAAGATGACTCCAGACAAAGAAACTGAGCTTAGAAAATGGAACTCATGTCTGAAACATCACAGAGGTGTACATTGAGAGAGTCAGCTTTCAGCCCAAAGTTGAAATGAACTTACCCATTGTGTTCTCTAGTAACTATGGAACAAGTTGGTAATGCAAGAGTCAGGAACCACAGCTCATCCAGTATTTCTGTCACTTTGACTCATTCTAGAAGCCTCAGTCGAAAGTAGATGACACAGTCACACAAGGGAAGGTGTCCTACCAATCAGTTTCCTCAAAGCTCCCTTCATGTCCCTGTTCCTCAGGCTGTAGATAAACGGGTTCATCATTTGAGGGACCACCGTGTACATCATGGAAGCCACCGCTGTGATTCTGGATGAGTCAGTAACTGCAGAACTAATGTACACCCCAAAACCTGTCCCATAGAACAAGGACACAACTGAGAGGTGAGACCCACACGTGGAAAAAGCTTTATATTTTCCACTTGCAGATGGCATTCTCAAAACAGAGGAGACAATTTGAGTATAAGAGAAAATTATTCCAGACAAAGGAATACCACCAAATATGCTAGTTGCAGAATATATCAGGATATTATTGATGAGGGTATCAGAACAGGCGAGCTTGATGACCTGAACAACTTCACAGAAGAAGAGGGGGATTTCAACATCTGTGCAAAATGACAGCTGCAGCACCATCAGACTGTGGATCAGGGCATCCACTAGGCAAATAAACAGGGGAAGAGAAATCAGCAGACCACAGAGGCGGGGGTTCATGATGACCGTGTACCTCAGTGGGTGACAAATGGCCACATAGCGGTCATAGGCCATTATGCCAAGAAGAAAACTTTCCAGGCTAGCAAAAACCAGGACAAAGTAGAGCTGGGTGAGGCAGCCTGTATAAGTGATGCTCTGACTGTGTGGTTTGATGTTCACCAACATCTTTGGGATCGTGGTTGTGCTTAAACAAATATCAGTAAAAGACAGATTGGAGAGAAAGAAATACATGGGGGTGTGGAGGTGGGAGTCTGAGATGACAGCCAGGATGATGAGCAGGTTTCCCAGGATGGTGACCAGGTACATGGACAGGAACAGGCTGAAGAGGAGGGGCTGCAGTTCTGGATCCTCTGTCACCTCCATGAGAAGGAATTTTGCAACACCTGTTTGGTTTCTGGTTTCCATGTTGTTGATAAATCTGATTTTAAAAAGATGGGAGGACAAGGCCATAAAATGTGTTTTGTAGATCAGCAGATGGAGCATTACTAGACAGAAACACTATCTAAGGAAGAGAAAGAAACTAATGGTGGGGGATTACCATTAATTAAAGAGAGGCCTTCTCCATGCATATTATTTTGTTCTTTTACAAAACCTGAAGCTTATATAGCAGAGAGTCAATATTGTTAATTGTGGAAAATGTTAAGGAGCAATCATTTTTAGAAAATGACGTCATCTTTGCTGTTATGATTATTTAAACATTTGGTAATTTTAAAAAGAGAAACATATATACTAGAGAGGCAGTTCGAAGACTTAGATCCAGGAAACAGAGTTAATACAAAGGTGTGTCTGAAACCAGGAATGGGAATATAAGGTAGTTTCCAAACATTCTATTCCCTCTTTCCCCCACAATCATAGGATTGCTGGTAAATGTCAGAGAATTTTATCACAGTCATACTGTCTTAGAAGAGTCAGATTTTTGCTCAGGAGTGAATGGTTCTGGCCATGGTAGAGACTGAGTAAGAAATTAGTAGATGACAGCTCCTTGAGTATTGATACAAAGCTAGAAGAAAACATGAGAAAAAAATGACAGACAGTAAGCAGGAGACCCACGGTGACTTGGTGCTGGTCATTTGGTGTATATACTCTCTTCACAGCTTCCACTGGATGAATTTGTGTTAAAACACCTGTCTTCATTCCAAACATTCACTAAGGGACTTTAGGGTACCTGGTTGGCCTCACAGTGGGATGATAATTAACATTTCCAGAGGTATCACATGGAAGGTCTGTCCTCAGGAAGGTCAGAGGGACTGAGTGAGGCATTGGGCTCCTGGGCAGAAAGGACCATCCATGGGAGCAGGCTCAGGTGGGGCTACTGATATTTGAAGAATGACTGTTGAATGAGGTGGTCACGAGCACATTGCAGTCTCTGTATCCCCAGAGGCTCAATATCCAAAGTTCCTCATTAGCCAAGGAATTTTATTGTCACTGTGATCCCAGGACACTGCAAGTCCTTAAAGACCAAGAAGACTCTAGGAGGAAAATAATCAGAGTGGCTGCTTTCCTGACCCTAGGAGGCCTCCTGTGTGTCTGATCATCTCCATATCACAGACATTGAACAGTCGGACACAAATGCTTCTGTCACTGAATTTCAGTCTTCTTTTCTTAGATATAAACAAAGGCATCTTTATATAATCGATGACAGCAAAGAAGTCTAAAACCAAGTTTTGGTATGCAAACATAGTTTGTATGTGTAGGTATAAACAACATAATTAAAAATACAGCAAAATTGTTTTTTAATAGCTAAGTTGCTTTAAAAAGCAAACACTCCTGGGGTTTCTCTCTAAGAGTCGTTGAATGTTTCCTGAACCTTAATCTTTTCTATGCATGTTTTACACAGCAGAATCTAATCAATTCTCTATGACAATTCAATTAATCGATTCTGTCAATTCTGTCCTTGATCAATACAGTCATATGTGTATGGATCATAACCGTATTTTAAAATCTCATCACAATAGTTTCTATGTACATTTTTCTTCACTTTGAGGGACTATGAGTTGAAATTATGGGTCTTGATTTTTAACAGAGTTGTGAAAAATTACAAAATAATAATCTCAGTACACTGAGTCAGATTTCACCCATTATTTAGTAGATGAAGATAGTACTCCATTTTCATATTTAATTAAAATTTTTTCTTCTTTAAAAAATGCAATATTTCTGTGTGTTTATCAATTTATTTTCTCAGCTGTTAAATATTTGTGTATGAACTTTCTTAACCTATAGTTTTCTTGATTTTAGACTTCTGACATTTGAATTGATTTAAGCCACTGAGATTACCGTAATACATTGCAACAATAACAGGAGGTTGGGGATAATTGGGTGGGAGACATGGGGTACAAACGCAATTTGTGGTTATGGGTGTGCTGCCAGTATGAATCTGGTCATCACATCTTGGGCATGAGGGGTGACAATCAGCTTTGTATTTTATGAATATTCATAACCAATAAAAAAATAAATTCATCAAAAGAGAAAAAAATAATAATAGGAAACTACCACATCCCAATTCAGGCTCATGATGAAAAAGAATGTGCGGTATTACAAATGGTAGTATTCCATTCTTTTTCATAGCAAAGTGGAATTCCATTGTGTAGATATACCACAGTTTCCTTATCAAAGACACAATCACAACAATTCTTTGAACTTGTTAAGACAAGTGAACAGATATGATGGCGGGGGAGAAGTGTGGGAAGAGGAACGGGTAAAGGGTCCTGAAAACCAACTACAATGTATATTGAGAAGTTAAAATTTAAAAAAATAATAAAAAATAATAAATAAAAAGAAGGTTTTCTGGATGACACCTTAGAAAAATTATCTCTGCATTATGAAGAGCAAAGAGAGGTCCTCAGTTTTGTTTCTACGGTGGCTGAAATGTCCTTGCAATTCTGCAGCCATTTATGGTGAACAGGGAAACAGCCCTAGAAAGAAGCCACTACATGCAGAAGTGAACTGCAGCCCTGGTGTTCTACGCCTGCATCTGCCCTGGCTTTGAACTCTTCGTAAGGAAAGACGATAACTGTTGTAACCATTTGACCCTATTTCAGTTAAGACTTTTGCCTTATTTTTTTTTTAATTTTATTTTGTCGATATACATTGTGGCTGATTATTGCTCCCCATCACCAAAAACCTCCCTCCCTTCTTCCTCCTCCCCTCCCCCCCAACAATGTCCTTTCTGTTTGCTTGTCGTATCAACTTCAAATAATTGTGTTTGTTATATCTTCTTCCCCCACCCCCGGTTTTGTGTGTGTGTGTGTGTGTGTGTGTGTGTGTGTGTGTGTGTGTGTGTGTGTGTGTGTGTGTGTGTGTGGGTGGGTGGATGGGTGTGGGTGTGGGTGTGTGTGAATTTATATATTAATTTTTAGCTCCCACCAATAAGTGAGAACATGTGGTATTTCTCTTTCTGGGCCTGACTTATTTCACTTAATATAATTCTCTCAAGGTCCATCCATGTTGTTGCAAATGACAGTATTTCATTCGTTTTTATAGCTGAGTAGTATTCCATTGTGTAGATGTACCACATTTTCCGTATCCACTCATCTGATGATGGACATTTGAGCTGGTTCCAACTCTTGGCTATTGTAAAGAGTGCTGCGATGAACATTGGGGAACAGGTATACCTTCGACTCGATGATTTCCATTCCACTGGGTATATTCCCAACAGTGGGATAGCTGGGTCGTATGGTAGATCTATCTGCAGTTGTTTGAGGAACCTCCATACCATTTTCCATAGAGGCTGCACCATTTTGCAGTCCCACCAACAATGTATGAGAGTTCCTTTTTCTCCGCAACCTCGCCAGCATTTATCATTCAGAGTCTTTTGGGTTTTAGCCATCCTAACTGGGGTTAGGTGGTATCTCAGTGTGGTTTTGATTTGCATTTCCCGGAAGCTGAGTGATGTTGAGCATTTTTTCATATGTCTGTTGGCCATTTGTATATCTTCCTTAGAGAAATGCCTACTTAGCTCTTTTGCCCATTTTTTAATTGGGTTGCTTGTTTTCTTCTTGTAAAGTTGTTTGAGTTCCTTATATATTCTGGATATTAATCCTTTGTCAGATGTATATTTTGCAAATATTTTCTCCCACTCTGTTGGTTGTCTTTTAACTCTGTTAATTGTTTCTTTTGCTGTGCAGAAGCTTTTTAGTTTGATATAATCCCATTTGTTTATTTTTCCTTTGGTTGCCTGTGCTTTTGGGGTCGTGTTCATGAAGTCTGTGTCTAGTCCTATTTCCTGAAGTGTTTCTCCTATGTTTTCTTTAAGAAGTTTTATTGTTTCAGGGTGTATATTTAAATCCTTAATCCATTTTGAGTTGATTTTAGTATACGGTGAGAGGTATGGATCTAGTTTCATTCTCCTGCATATGAATATCCAGTTATCCCAGCACCATTTGCTGAAGAGGCAGTCCCTTCCCCAGTGAATAGGCTTGGTGGCTTTGTCAAAGATCAGATGGCAGTAAGTGTGTGGGTTGATTTCTGGATTCTCTATTCTATTCCATTGGTCAGTGTGTCTGTTTTTATGCCAGTACCATACTGTTTTGGTTATTATAGCTTTGTAGTATAGCTTAAAGTCCGGTAGTGTTATGCCTCCAGCTTTTTTTTTTTTTTGCTCAGCATTGCTTTGGCTATGCGTGGTCTTTTATTGTTCCATATAAATGACTGGATAGTTTTTTTCCATTTCTGAGAAAAATGTCTTTGGAATTTTGATGGGGATTGCATTGAATTTGTATATCACTTTGGGTAGTATGGACATTTTCACTATGTTGATTCTTCCAATCCAAGAGCATGGAATATCTTTCCATCTTCTTGTAGACTTTTGCCTTATTGCAGCTGAAGACATCCTCCCCGATAGACCTGATTATCTCAAATCTATCTAAATAGATGAACTGCAGTCAAGTGCTGTATAATGACATTTAGGTCAATGACAGACCACATATATGATGGTGGGCCCATAATATTATATTGAAGCTGAAAAATTCCTATCTCCTACTGTTGTCGTAGCTGTTGTAAGATCCTAGTGCAATTCATTACTCATGTGTTTGTGGTGCTGCTTCTGTTAACACACCTACTGCAAAATATGTTGAGGAACAGTGCCTAGCTTACCCATGGGGTAACCATCCCAAAGGCAGCTGAGACCCTTAAGATAGAAAGCCAGGTATTTGGCACATTAGATCTGACTTCATGTAAAAAGGTTATTGTCTACTTTAGAATTCTCGCATTTTAAAATGATTCCCACCCACCTCATACCAAAATAATATTTTATAACAGTTAACTAACACACACTGGGTGCTTGCTGAGTGCTATGCACAATCCCTACCTGTAATTTAATTTTCATAACTTTGTAGGGGTGGTATTATTCTAATCCCCATTTAACAGATGAGAAAGGTGCAGAGAGACTTAGTAATATAATTAGAGGGCCCGTGTTCATGAAGCTAGTGGCCATTGTAGATAATAAGAAAATTCATTGCTGTTCCCTTTCATAATAAACTTTTGCACAATAAAGTCACCTAACAACTCATTTCTCAGAACTTACCCAAGTCGTTAAGCAATGCATGACTATAATATAATTATGTCAACTTTAGGAATGAGAAAATTGAGCTTAGGCAGTTGAAATGAATTGTCAAAAGCCACATAGCTATGGTATAGCAGAGTTAGAATTCAAACCCACGTGGTCTGATTGCAACATTATCACCTTTCCCCGTTGGTTTTTGGTCTTGTATATTCAAATATGTTGGTCGGGCTTTCTAGAACACTCACTATTTATTTCTCCCTGGCAAATTCCAGCAGCATAAGCCCAAAGTAGCAGACCCATCAATGGAAAGATGATTTTTTAGAGATGAGTTTCCTCAAAGCCCTCATCATATCCACGTTCCTCAGGCTCTACATAAAGGGATTCATCATGGGGGTGACAACAGTGTACATCACTGAGGCTATTGCACTCTTTCTGGAGGAGTGAGTAGCTGCAGAACTAAGGTACACCCCAAAACCTGTCCTGTAGAACAAGGAAACAACAATTACGTGTGACCTACAGATGGAAAACGCTTTATACTTTCCACTAGCTGATGGACTTTTCAAGACAGAGGAGCCAATTCGGGTGTAAGAGAAAACGATTGCAGAGAGAGGAACGACACCCAACACACTGGTCACTAAATACACCAGGATGTTATTGATGAGGGTGTCAGAACAGGTGAGCTTGAGAACATGAGCTAGTTCACAGAAAAAGTGGGAGATTTCCAGGTCTGTGCAGAAGGACAGTTGCAGCACCATCAGACGGTGCAGCAGGAAATCCACAATGCTAATGGAGAAGGACAGCAGAACCAGCAGCCCACGAAGTTTGGGTTTCATGATGACATTGTACCTCAGCAGGTGACAGATGGCCACAAATCGATCATAAGTCATCATTACCAGAATTCCATTTTCCAGTCCAGCAAAAAACTAGACAAAAAAGATTGGGTAAGACAGCCTGTGCATCGGATGGATTTATTCTGTGCCTGGATGTACACAGGCATCTTTGGGACCGTGGTGGAGCTGAAACAGATGTCAACAAAGGACAGGTTGGAGAGGAAGAAGTACATGGGTGTGTGGAGGTGGGGGTCATAGATGATGGCCAGGACAATGAGCAGGTTCCCGAGGACCGTGACCAGGTACAAAGAAGAGGGGCTGAAGTTCTGGCTCCTCTGACAGTCCCAGGAGAAGAAATTCCGCAGTATCTGAGAGGTTTCCTGGTCTCATGTTGTTGATGGGTCTGATAGAAAAGATGGAAGTGATAAGAAAACAAAACTTGAAAGAAACCTCCTTTATCTTGTCTACGTTGTAAAACCAAATCAGTTATAGATCTGATCTCCTGCTTCTCTGCTTTCCCTCTCCTTTTCTTGTTTTGTACCTCATATTTCCCTCAATACTTCTCCCCCGATCTATTCCCCTCTCCCAAGTTTTTATTTTCCACCCATTCTTTGTCAAGTGGAGGTACTTAGGTAGAATAAAATAGAAATAAAACATTGTCCTTTTTGTTAGGATGCCTTTAAGCAAATAATAATTATAGAATAAAATTATCAAGGCTATAATTCTAGAATACAGTTTGGTAAATACTCATACCTCTTTAGAACAATCGTGACTGATGCTTATTTCTGTAAATAAAGATTTTTTGGAATGTATCCATGCATAGATGTATTGCCCATGACTGCTACTGAGCTACAACAGCAGAGTTTAGTACTTGTCACAGAAACCTAAAATATTTACTATCTGGCTCCTTACTGAAAAAGTTTGCCCATCCCTAGTCTAGAAGCTAGATTCAATTTTGGCTCATTTTTTGGCAAGTATCATTAAGCATTTTTCTGAGGAAGCCCATACTGTGTGCTTGTCTTGCTTCTTGTAATAATTATTGCCTGAATCCACTATTCATTGAGAGTTACAAAATACTAACATTCCAATTTTTCTTATTGGCTGAAATACTTCCATAAAGAGGAAATTTCCCTAATCGAATAGATGGTTGCCCTGAGGTACAGTTCTTACAAGAAAGGCAGAATACATCTTAATTCCTGTATTCATTACCTCTAAAAATAATACCTGGATTTTCAGCATTACCCAATGATGAGCACTGTATCATCACAAAATCCTAGATTTAAAATGCATTTGTATGGGTTTTATGCATTTTATTGACTTTAAATGATTCTAAAAGCATAACTTCATTCATATTGATTCTCAAATTATCCTTTCTTTGGCCAGTGGAAGGCTCTTCAACTTGACCCTGAGTCCTTCTGAAATGAACCTAGTATAGTAGTCTCATATCTTCCTTAACTTTGGCAAGAAAGATGTTCTATGCCCATCTTATGCATTTTCTGTCCCAGCCCTGGAACCAAACTTTTCTCCAGGAACCCCAGGAGATTTTTAGTGATAAATGATGTCTAGAGAACACAGTCTGGCTGCAGGGAATTCTTAATATTACTGAGTTCATCATTGTTTTTAAGCCTTTTTCAGTGGGCAACATCATAAAATAGGTATTTGTATTTTAATTATTACTTCTTCCTTTATTTTTATTATTAGAAAGTCCTCCCTAGTTACTTTTATTTTATTCTAGTTGTTATATGCCTTCTTTCTTTTTACATTTAACACTTGAATCCTTCTAAAATTTGCATTGAAATTTTACTACATTATCTTGTACATAATATAAGCATAACAACTGCCACTATGCATTAAGCAATAAAATAGCTATTTTAATTAATTTACATGTTTTTTGGCAGCTGACCAGCAAAGTGATCCAAACCTGTGACCTTAGTGATATAAGTCTGCACTCTAAGCAGCTGAGCAAACCAGCCAGCCCTAAAATAGCTATTTTTAAACACTAATTCATTTAATACTTGAATAAAACCTAATAATTAGGTACCGCTCTCCTCTATTTATATGCAAGGAAACTGGGAAAGGGGATATTTAGTAACCTCACAAAATACAGCTAGTGATTGGCAGAGCCAAGAACTGACTTCAGGAAGCCTGACTCCAGAGCTGGCATACTTAACCATTAAGTGGTACTACCGGCAACAACCTCAGAATTCAGCTTCCTATGAAATCACTCAGGATCCATCATTTCCCTTTGAACAACTTTGATGACTTGATAGTGAATAAAATCCCAACCTCGATCCATGGTTTCCCATCTTCCATGCTCTGACTCACATTGCTAGTGTGTTATTCATTGACAACACCAGGATACATCCACAGGACCTGAAATCAAAAATTAAAAAATCTTCCGATCAAATGGAGGTTCATCAATCCCTCTTCTGGGTATATATCCAAAGGAATAGAAATCATCATGTCAAAAGGATACCTGCACTCCCATGTTTATCACAGCTCTGTTTACACCAGTCAAGACATAGAACCAACCTAAATGTCCATTGAAGGACGACTGAATAAAAAAAATGTGGTGTATATACACAGTATATATACACAATGGAATACTACTCAGCCATACAAAAGAATGAAATTCTTCACTCACAGCAACATGGATGAGCTTGGAGAAAATTATGTTTAGTGAAATAAGCCAGGCACAGAAAGAGAAATACCATATGTCCTCACTCATAAGTTGCAGCAAAGAAAGAAAGAATGAAAGGCTGCAATAAAACATCAAACTTCCAGAAAAGGAGAACAGACCTATAGTTACAAGAAGTAGGAAAGGGGGAGAGGGAGGGAAGTTAAGGATACCGGGTAAGGGACACAGAGTACGATTTGTAATGATGAGCATGTTAATAATATTGATTTGATCATCACATACCATACACAAATACTGAGTCAACTCTGTACCCCACAAATGTGTATAATCAAAAATAAAACCAAAACAAAACAACAAGTGAAGGCTTGTATGATCTATCATGGGTCACATGTATGTGAACAGGTGATTTATTTTAAGCAATGCAGGGCACAGTGGTTCTGCTCCACGGAGTTGCTCAGGGACCCAGGTTGATAGGGGCACCGCAGTCTTATACTTGAATCATTCGGAACGTGTATCTTTTTCAGTTATGAGTGTGGTGGATTTAAAATGTGTCCATAAATTCTTTGATACTTTTGAGAGAGAGAGAGAGAAAGAGAGAGAGAGGTGTTTGCCAGGAAAATGTATTGCTGTGACTTTATCGTCATTATTTGAAGGCTAAAATATCCTTGTCTGAAGCTAGGATAAAGCATTTTTTTTCTATGACAGAATTGTTGTAGAGAGAACAATTTTTAAGGGGTCTTAAGCAAATAAAACAAAATAGCAATAATTTTTAAGTGTGGCATCTTCAGAATCTTAGAGATAAAATATGTCTTAATTAACTAACTAGAAGAGCTGTTGGGGAGATAGAAGGGAAGCTGAAAGAAATACACCTGGCTAATTACACTTTCATGACAGTGTTGGGACTTGAAGTAAGTGCAAAGTGTATATAGCATAGTACATGCAAAAAGTAACCACTTCAGAACTTTTTGCCTAGTGTTACCTTTAGGTTTGGGAGAGATAAGACACTCAGTTCTGAAAATTCCATACCTCTTCCATTGGTAATTTTTAAAATAAACACATATGGCCTTTTCTGCTTAACAGCGTTTGACCACAGGAATGGAAATTTAAGGAAAGTTAAAGGTGGGATAATTAATTGCAAAAATATTCAGATGTTAATGCAAATAATCTCCATGATAGATTAATATTCTAGCTGGATTCATTTGCCCATTTCTTTACTTCTTATATAGGTACCCCATTGATGTCCTTCTGTCCTATCGTTTTTCTTTTCTTATTACAGTTTGTGAAAATAAAAATTAATCCAGTTATATCCCATAGGATAGGATAAGTCCCTCCCCCTACTTTTATTTGTCTTAACCTATATCTTTCATTTGTATTATAGATAATATTTTAAAACATAATATTTATGTTAAGAGTAAGCCATAGAATAGACCCTCCCTCCTATTATTTCTGGTCCGATCCTCTCAGCCCCTGTTTCAGGCTAGCACTGGGCCTCAGCACTGATTCCTGAAGGAGTCCTATGTGAATCAGCTGAGGACCAGCTCCAAGCCTCTCCTGTCTCCTCTGGCTTTTCCAGATTCCTTAGAAATTGATCCTGGAGACCCAGAAAAAGGAAATAAAGAATTGATGTATGTGGGCAATGTCAAAGCATCTGCCTGCTGCTCTTAGGAATAATGAGTTACGGAATTTATCAGGCTGGTGCGCATCACTCAGAGAGGCCCTAAAGCCACCAGGCCATAGGGCCATGAGCCACCCACATTGGAACAGGTAGGCACCACTGCAGGACTCCCATTCCAGACCGCTCCCCATGACCCAGAGAGGCACTAGCCTCCCACCCACAGGCACCAAAGCAGCCATGCCAAACTGGCAGTCCTGGCAGGATCCTCGCCAGACATTGGGCTTGAACAAGTGGACCGTGAAATCCTCTGCCACAATTACTAAATACCAAAGGAAATATACCAGAAATATGAAAAATCAAGAAGGTACATTAACACCAAAGGGTAATAACTCTCAAGCTCTAGATCTTATACAACAGGAAGTCCTTGAAATGACTGACAAGGAATTTCCAGCGACAATTCTAAGGAAAGTAAATGAGATACAAGAAAACTTAGTTAGATAACACAATGAAATGAGAAAAAGTATACAGGACCTGAAAGAAGAAATGTACAAAGAAATCAATGCCCTGAAAAAGTATGTAGCGGAGCTTCTAGAACTAAAGAATTCATTCGGTGAAATAAAAAACACAACAGAAAGTTTAACCAGCAGGCTAGAGCAAGCAGAAGAGAATTATTGACCTTGAAGAAGGGCTGTTTGAAATAACACTTGCAGACAAAAAGAATAAAAAACAAAAGAAATAAAAAAACAATTAAAAACACTGAAGAAAATCTAAGAGGGATAACAGACAACCTTAACTGCTCAATTATCCAAATCATGGGTATTCCAGAAGGGGAGGGAAAAGGAAATGGCATTGAAAATATATTCAATGAAATAATGGCAGAAAACTTCCCAGGTATATGGAAAGACACAGATCATCAAATTCAGGAGGTTCAAATATCCCCCAAAATATTCAACCCAAAAAGGTTATTCAACCCAAGAGATGTTATAATCAAATTGGTGAAACTCAAAGACAAAGAGAGAATCTTAAAAGCTGCAAGAGAGAAGCAGTAGTTCTCCTAAAAGGGAGCCCCAATCACGTTTTTCATCAGAAACCCTGAGAGCCAGAAAAGAATGGGACAATATATTCAAAATACTGAAGGACAAAAATTGGTGGCCAAGAACACTTTATCTAGCAAGGATATCCTTCTGAAATGAAAGACAAATAGAATATTTCTGAGACAAACAAAAACTATGGGAGTTCACTAACACACAGCCAGCCTTACAAGAAATTCTCAAGGGAGTACTGGATTTGGTACCTGAAAACAATCACCACTTCCATAAATACTCAAGAAAAAACAAAACACACTACTAAAAAAAAAAATGCTAACAATAAAGAGAAAAAAAAGTTTATCTACCACCCCAAGAAACCAATAAATACAGAAGACAAACAGTAAATCAGAAAGAAAGGAACAAAAGATACTAAAGACACAAACAAAAATCAGTAAAATGCTAGGAGAAAATCAACAATTTTCAATAACAACTCTTAATGTAAAAGGATTAAATTCCCCACTAAAAAGACACAGATTGACTGACTGGATTAAAAAGGTGGACCCAACTATATGCTGCCTTCAAGAGACTCACCTCACCTGTAAAGACACACATACACTAAGAGTGAAAGGATGGAAAAAAATATACCATGCAAATAGAAATGAAAAATGAGCAGAAGTAGCTATTCCTATACCTAATAAAAATACTTTAAACCAAAAACCATAAAAAGAGATAAAGAAGGCCACTATATAATGATAAAAGGATTTATCCATCAAGAAGATGTAACAATCATAAATACATATGCACCCAACATCAGAGCATCCAGATTTATAAAGCAAACACTATTAGACCTAAAGAATGAGATAGACACTAACAACATAGTAGCAGGGGACCCAAACACCCACACTCAGTATTGGACAGATCATCTAGGCAAAGAATTGGCACACAAACACGTGATCTAAACAACACTTCAGACCAATAGGACTTGGCAGATATCTATAGAACACTCCATCCAACAACCTCAGAATATTCATTCTTCACATCAGCACATGGAGCACTCTCCAGAATAGACCACATGTTAGGTCACAAATCAAGTATCAACAAATTCAAAAAAATTGGAATTATCCTATGTATTTTTTCAGATCACAATGGATTAAAATTAGAAATCAATAACAAATGAAACTCTGGAAACTATACAAACACATGGAAATTAAACAATATTCTGCCTAATGATATATGGGTCCAGGAAGAAATTAAACAGGAAATCGAAAAAATTCTTGAAACTAATGAAAATAACAACACATCATACCAAAACCTGTGGGATACTGCAAAACAGTATTAAGGGGGAAATTTATTGCATTAAATGCTTACTTCAGAAGAATGGAAAGATGGCAATTAAACAACCTAACACTTCACCTTAAAGAAATTTTTTTAAACAAAGGAACAATCCAAACCCAAAGTTAGCAGACAGAAAGAAATAATTAAGATCAGAGCAGACCTTAATGAAATAAAAACCTGAAAAATGATACAAAAGGTCAATGACCAAAAAGTTGGTTTTTTGAAAAATAAAAAAAATTGAAAACCTAACTAAGAAGAGAGAAGACCCAAATAACAAAAATTAGAAATGAAAAGGGTGTTATTATAACTGACACCTCACAAATACAAGAAATCATTAGAGACTAGTACAAACAACTATATGCCAACAAATTTGAAAATCTGGAGGAAATGGATAAATTTCTGGACACACACAAACTACCAAAACTGAGCCAAGAAGATGTAGAAAATCTGAACAGACCACTTACAATAGAAGAGATTGAAGCTGTTATCAGAAGGCTCCCAACAAAGAAAAGCCCAGGACCAGATGGGTGCACTGCAGAATTCTACCAAACTGCCGAACAGGAATTGATACCAATTCTCTACAAACTATTCGAAACGATTGAAACTGAGGCCATTCTCACATACTCATTCTATGAAGTAAACATCACCCCGATACCAAAACCAGACAAAGATACAAAAAAGGAAAACTACAGGCCAATATCCTTGATGAATATACATGGAAAAATCCTCAATAAAATGCTAGCTAGCAGAACACAGCAACACATAACACAAAACTGTACACCATGACCAAGTGGGATTCATCCCAGGGATGCAAAGTTGGTTTAACATATGCAAATCAATAAATGTGATATATCACGTCAATACAATCAAAGACAAAGACCATATGATCATCTCTATAGATGCTGAAAAATGTTCGACAAAATTCAACACTCATTCTTGATAAAGACTCTCTACAAGTTAGGTATACATGGAAAGTATCTCAACTTAATTAAAGCCATATATGACAAACCCACTGCCAATATCATCCTGAATGGGGAAAAGCTGAAAGCTTTTCTCTTAAGAACAGGAACTACACAAGGATGCCCACTCTCACCACTCCTACTCAACATAGTGTTGGAAGTACTAGAGCAATCAGAGAAGAGAAGGAAATAAAGGGCATCCAGATTGGAAAAGATGAAGTCAAACTGTCCTTCTTTGCAGATGACATGATCCTATATATTGAACAGCCTAAGGCCTCTACAAACAAACTCTTAGAGTTGATAAATGATTTCAGCACAGTTGCAAGATATGAAATAAGCACACAAAAACCAGTAGCATTTCTATACTCCAACAGTGAACATGCAGAAAAAGAAATCAAGAAAGCCTGCCCATTTACAATAGCCATCAAAAAAAAAATAAAATACTTAGGAATAAAGTTAACCAAGGATGTGAAAAATCTGTATCATGAGAACCACAAACCACTGTTGAGAGAAATTAAAAGTAAACAAGAATATGGAAAGATATCCTATGATCTTGGATCAGAAGAATTAACATTGTGAAAATGTCCATACTCCCCAAAGTGATATACAAATTCAATGCAATCACCATCAAAATTCCAATTACATTCTTCTCAGAAATGGAAAAAACTATCCTAATATTTATATGGAATAACAAAAGACCACACATAGCCAAAGCAATTCTGACAAAAAAAATAAATAAAGCTGGAGGCATAACACTACCTGACTTTAAACTATACTACAAAGCTATAATAGCCAAAACAGTATGGTACTGACATTAAAAACAGACACACTGATCAATGGAATAGAATGGAGAATCCAGAAATCAAATCTTGCACCTACACCCATCTGGTCTTTGACAAAGGCATCAAGTCTACACACTGCAGAAGAGACTGCCTCTTCAGCAAATGGTGCTGGGATAACTGGATATCCATATATGCAGGAGAATGAAATAGACACATACCTCTTACTATATACCAAAATCAACTCAAAATGGATTAAAGAATTAAATACACACCATGAAACAATAAAACTCCTTAAAGAAAACATAGCGGAAACACTCCAGGAATTAGGATTGGGCACAGACTTCATGAATACCACCCCAAAAGTATAGGCAACCAAAGAAACATAAACAAATGGGATTATATCAAACTAAAAAGCTTCTGCACAGGAAAAGAAACAATTAATGGAGTTAAAAGACAGCCAATAGAGTGGGAGAAAATATTTGCAAAATATACATCTGACAAAGGATTAATATCCAGAATATAGAAGGAACTAGAATAACTTTACAGCAGAAAGACAAGTAACCCAATTAAAAAATGGAAGAAGGAGCTGAATAGGCATTTCTCAAAGGAAGATATATGAATGGCTAGCAGATACACAAAAAAATGTTCAACATCACTCAGTATTCAGGAAATGCAAATCAAAACCAAACTGAGATACCATCTCACTCCAGTTAGGATGGCTGATATCCAAAAAACTGAGAATGATAAATGGTGGCCAAGTTGCAGGTAAAAAGGATCTCTCATACACTCTTAGTGGGACTGCAAAATGGTGCAGCCTCTATGGAAAATGGTATGGAGGTTCCTCAAACAATTACAGATAGATCTACCATATGACCCAGCTATTTCACTGCTGGGAATATACCCAGAGGTAAGGAAATCATCATGTCAAAGGGATACCTGTACCCCAGTGTGTATTGCAGCACTATTTACAATAGCCAAGAGCTGGAACCAGCCCAAATGTCCGTCATCAGATGAGTGAATAAGGAAACTGTGGTATATCTACACAATGGAATACTACTGTAATGTAAAAAAGAATGAAATATTACCATTCACAACAACGTGGATGGACTTAGAGAAAGTTATATTAAGCGAAACAAGTCAGTCACAGAAAGAGAAAATACCACACATTTTCACTTATTTATGAGAGCTAAAAATAAATAAATAAATATACAAACATATAAATGGGGGGGGCAGTGGAAGGAGACACAATAATCACAACTCCTTGAACTTGTTAAGACAAGTGAACAGATATGATGTAGTTTATGGGGAGGGGAGGGAGAGAGAGGGGAAAGAAGAACAGGTAAAGGGACGTGAAAATCTACTACTGTGTATATTGAGAAGTTAAAATTTAAAAAAAGTATTATGTAGTACAATGAACTTTCTGTTTACTATTCTTTGAATTTGAACAAATGTGTTGATTTATAACCACCACTACCATCAGGACACGGAGAAGTTACACCATCTCCGGGTAAAGTCCTTTCTGCAGCTTCTTTGTAGTAACCCTCACATTTGTGAACCAAATTATCTATCTTCCATCTTTAAGTTTTGTCTTTTTCATAATGTCCTTAAATGGAATCGTATGTCCACGCGCCCTGTGTATGATTACTTATAGTAGCTCCATTCATAATGGGTAAAAAAGAAACAATATAAATGTCCTTACAGGGTGAATGGATACATAAACTGTGATATATTATTATAGTAGAACACTGTGTAGCATTACAAAGGAAAGAGGAACTGATATGTGCAACAACTGGTATGAATATCAAAGGCAGTATTTTGAAATATAGAAGCCAGATTCAAAAAAGCAAACATTTATTTTCAAATTCTCATTATGCCAACCTGTAAGAGTGCTTTCATGTTCTGATTATTGATTTTGTAGTTTCACTATTTTAGGATCATTTTTTCACCTGATTATTTAGATTTGATATGCATATTCTATTTGAATACTAGGTTTTTTCATCTGTGGGTTCACTCTTTTTCATCAGGCAGGTTCACAATTGTCCTTAACAATCACCAGTCCTCTAGTCTTGAATTCCAACTGATGACTTATTCCTAATGCTTGGTCATATCAAGAATATTTTTAAAATCCAGTTTTTATGTCATCAGGTAAATTGGTTCCATTTTTCCTTCTATGCTGTTTTAAACTTTCGGCTATTCTAAGTCCACAGTAATGAGGCCAAGCAATGTCCAAAACTCTTGTGTTTCCTCATATTTTTCAATAACAAAGCTCACCTGTGACTTTGGAATTTTACACTGTATATTTTAGTGTCTTTTTGTATTTTATCTACTATTTTATGTGTTTGACTTAATGACATTACAATGCTATCTTTTCTCATGGTAGATTTAATATATCAAAAAACTGTGGGTTAACAAAGTTCATACAGAAGTAGGTAACAAGAGAGAAAAAAATGAAGACAGCAAAGAGCAAAGAATATGTGATCTCAATGGAAGTGAAGCCCTTTGCCATAGAACCTCTCCCCCTTAATGTAGAGCAAGTGGGAGATAAATGCCACCTTCCAACATCTCTCCGAGAATAGAAGAAACTGGAACACACACATAGCACTCTAATTTTCCCATATTCATCTTGGTTGTCTGGACTTTACTTCACCTGTCTCAGATCATTGATGGGACTTGGCAAACTCTAGTCTAACGTGGCCATGAGTTGGAACCAGCCCAAATGTCCATCATCAGATGAGCGGATAAGGAAACCATTATATCTACACAATGGAATACTACTCTACTATAAAAAAGAATGAAGTACTGCCATTCACAACAACATGGATGGACTTAGAGAAAATTTAAGTGAAACAAGACAGTCACAGAAAGAGAAATAGCACATGTTCTCACTTATTTGTGGGAGCTAAAAATAAATAAATAAATAAATAAATAAGTATACAAACAAAGTGGAGGAAGGAGACACAACAATCACAACAATTCCTTGAACTTAAGACAAGTGAACATATATCAGGTAGTGGGGGAGAGGGGAGAGATGGAGGGGGGAAAGAGAGATGGGTAAAGGGACATGCAAATCAACTACAATGTATATATAGAAGTTAAATTAAATAAATAAATACATGAATAAATGAATTTCAGAAGCTCAATGGACACATATAAGATGAGTTCAAAGAGACCCACACTGAGACATACTATCACAAATTATAAAAAGTTAAAGACAAACAGGGAAATTTGAAAGCCACAAGAGAGCAACTACGTGCCATATACTAGGTAACACATATAAGACTATTGGTAGATTTTTGTCAGCAGAAACCTTGCAGTTCAGACGAGAGTGGTATGAAATATTCAAAGTGCTAAAAGAAAAACCCTGGCAACCAAGACTACTACACCCGGTAATCTTTTCCTTCAAAACTAAAGAAGATAAATATTTTCTAAGACAAACAAAAGCAGAAGAAGTTCATCACCACTACAACTGCCTTACAAGGAATGTTAAGGGGAATCCTTCAAGTTGAAATGAAAGGATACTAATCAGCAGCATGAGTTCATAGGAAAGTATGAAAATCATTGGCAAAGGTAAATATATAAAGGAAACTATATTATATTATCATAATGGGAGCTGGAAAATATATTTCAATTCTACTATAAAAGTTAGGAGATGAATGTATTAAAAACAATTATAACTAAATTGTATGAATAACTACATAATATAAATAGATGTAAATTGTGACATCACTAGTGTATATTGTAGGGGGATGAGAGGCAAAAGCAGAGTTCTTTCGTGCAAGATAAATTAAGTTGTTATCAGCTTAAAATAGACAGTTATAAATATATTTTGTGTAAGCCTGTTGGCAATCACAAAGAAAATACCCTAGAAGTTACACACACAAACAAAGTGAATCAAAACCTATCAATAAAAAACATGCACAAGACAGCAGCAAGAGAGAAAAAGAGGGACAACAGAACTACAATGTTAACAGAAAACAGTTAACAAATACAATAAGTATTTTTTCTTCTTAATTAATATTTTAAATGTAAATGAACTATATTCCCCAATACAAAGATAAAGTGGCTAAATAAAAAAAAAAATCCAACAGTATTCTGTATATGAGAAGCTCACTTTATATTCAAGGACACATATAGGCTGTAAGTGAAAAGATGGAAAAAGATATTCCATGTACTGGTAACTAAAAGAAACCTGGAGTAGCTATACTTATACAAGGCAAGTTATACTTTAAGCCAAAAATTGCCTCTAGAGACAAAGAAGGTCATTACATAAAGACAAAAGGGCAAAATCAACAGGAAGCTATAATAATGTAAATATGTAACTTAAGAAAAGAGAGAAGACTCAAAGAAAAGCAGAAATGAAAGAGAAGACATTACATTAGATGCCTCAGAAGTATAAAGGATTGTAAGGGACTGTTCTAAACAATAACATGCCAATAGATTGAGTAACCTAGATAAAATGGGTTAATTCCTTGAAACATAAACCCTACCAATACTGAATGATGAACAAATGGAAAGCATGAACATACTAAGAATAAATAGGAAGATTGAAGTATAATCAAAATCCTCACAACATAGAAAATCCCAAGACCAGATGGCTTCACAGCTGAATTCTACAAGACTTTCAAAGAAGAATTAATACCAGCCCTCTTAAACCTTTCCAAAAAATAGAAGTACAAGAAAAACTTTCAAATTGATTTTGTGAGGCCAACATCACCCTGATCCCAAAGTAAGACAAAGACACCAAAAGGAAAGAGAACTACAGGCCAATATGTCTGATGAACACAGATGTAAAGATTATCAGTAAAATACTAGAAAACTGCATTCAACAACACATCAAAGAGATTATTCACCATGACCAAGAGGAATTTATCTTTGGGATGCAATGTTGGTTTAACATATGCAAATCAGTCAATGTGATATACCATATTAAGAAAATGATATGTGAAACCACATGATCACCTCAATAGATGCAGAACAAGCATTTGACAAAGTTCAACATACTTTGATGATAAAAACTCTCAAAAAATAGGGATGAAAGGAAATTTCTTTATCACAGTACAGCCCGTTTATGAAAAGCCTACATCATAGTCAATGGGGAAAAACTGAAAGCTTTTATCCTAATATCCAGTATAAGGCAAGGATGCCCATTTCTATTTTCTCACCATTTCTATTCGACATAGTACTGGAAGTACTGGCAAGAGCAATCAGACAAGATAAAAAATAAAGGCATCCAAATTGGAAAGAAAGAAGTAAAATTACCCCTGTTGGTAGATGACGTGATATTATACTTAGAAAACCCTAAAGACTACACAAAAGTACTGTTAGAGCTAATAAATAAACACAGTAAAGCTGCAGAATATGAAATCAACATGCAAAGTTATTTGCATTTCTTTACATCAGTAACTATTGATCTGAAAAGAAAATCAAGAAAACAGTTACATCAGAAAGAGTAAATTACTTAGGAATAAATTTAACCAAGATTGTGAAAAATACTGAAAACTATAAAAATTCATGAAAGAAATGGAAGACAACAAAAATAAATGGAAAGATATGCATGATGTTCATGGATAAAAGGAATTAATGTTGTTTAAGGGTCCATACTACCCTAAGTAATATACAGACTCAGTGTAACCCATATCAAATTTCAATGTCATTTTATTTTATTTTTCATGAAACAAAAATACGGAAACATCCAAAAATTTATTTGGAGTCACAAAAGATCACAAATACCTAAAGCAATCTTGAGAATGATAAACAAAGTGGAGGCAAAATTATATTTTGTTTCTGCTACTGTTTCCAAGTTATATTACAAAACTACAATGATCAAAACAGTACGGTAATGAAATACGAACAGACACATATACCAATGGAACAGAATAGAGACCCCAGAAATAACCCAAGCATATTAAAACCAATTTCTTACTACGCACCAGGAACACATAACAGGGAAAGGATAATTTTTTTTTAATTAGTGGTGCTAGATATCCACATGCACAAGAATGAATTTGCACCATTCTGTTGACCATACACAAAAATCAAAATAGAATAAAGAGACCTAAATGTAAGACTGGAAGCCGTAAAACTCCTAGAGGAAAACATTGGAAAAAGCTCCTTGTTATTGTCTTTGGAAATAATTTTTTTTTTTTTTTTGCATATCTCAATTAAAGCTCAGGCAACATAAGCAAAAATAAACAAGTGGGACTACATAAAGCTAAAAAGCTTCTGTACAGCAAACAATCAACTGAAAGAAGAGGCAGCCTATGGAATGGTAGAAAATATTGGAAAACCATGATAAGGGGTCAATATATAAAATACATACAGAATTCACACAGATCAATAGTAAAAATGCAATAACCCAATTAAAACATTGGTGTAGAATTGGAATAGACTTTTTTTCCAAAGAAGATATACAAATGTCCAATAGATGTATAAAAAGGTGGTCAACATCTGAGAAGTGCACATCAAAACCACAATGAGATATCACCTCACACCTTTTAGATGACTATTATCAAAAATACAAGAGGTAACAAGCATTGTTCATATTATGTAGAAAAAGAAACTCTTGTATACTGTTGCTGGGAAAGTACATGGGTGCAGTTATTATGGAAAACAGTATAAAGTTCTTCTAAAAATTAAAAATAGAATTACTAAATGGCTCAGCAATCCCTCTTCTGGGTATAAACCCATGGTAAATGAAATCAGCATCTTACAGAGGTATTGCACTCCTTTGTTCGTTGCAGCATTATTCACAGTAGGCAAGATATGGACACAACCTAAGTGTCCATTGATGGATGAATGAATAAAGAAATTAAATATATGTGTATATGAATATTATACTGCCTTAAAAAGGAAGGAGATCCTGCCTTTTGTGACAACATGGATGAACCTGGAGGACAACTGTGCAAAATAAAATAAGCCAGTCACAGAAAGAAAAATCCTGCATGATCTCACTTATATGTGGAATGTAAAATTGTTGAATATGCAGAAACAGAGTGTACAACTGTGGTTACCAGAGATTGAGGTCATGGTGGAATGGGCTGGTGTTGGTCAAAGTCTACAAAGATGCAGTTATGTAGAATGAATAAGTCTATAGATGTAATATAAAGCACAATGACCATAGTTAAAAATATGATATTCTATACTGGAAATTTTCTAAGAGAATAGATTTCAGGAGATCTTATCTCACCCACACACAAGGTAACTATGTGAAGGTATAGATATGTTAATTTACTGGACTGTAATAATCATTTCACTCTGTATATGTATACCAAAGCATTATATTGGCCACCTACAATATAATCAATCAAAAAGTTAAAAAAAAATCAACAACAAAAAAGCAATAATATAAATTAGTATAGCCATTATGGAAAGCAGTATGGAGGTTCCTCAAATTCCTCAAAAAAATGAAAATAGAAATACCATATGATCCAGCAATCCCATTAATGGGTCCCAAAGAAAGAAAATCTGTATGTCAAAGAGATATCCACACTCCCATGTTTATTGCAGCATTATTCACAACAGGAAATATATGGAATCAACCTAAGGTGCTGTCAATAGATGAATGGATAAATTGAACAAAATGGATAAAATATGGAATATATACATAATGAAATTAGTCATAAGAAAAAGAATAAAATTCTGTCATTTGCAGCAACATGGATGAGCCTGGAGGACATTATGTTAAGCAAAATAAGCCAGGCAGAGAAATACAAATATTGCATGTTCTCAGTCACATGTGGGAGCTGAAAGAGTTGATCTAACAGAAGCAGAGAGTAGAATAGTGGTTACCAGAGGTTCAGAAGGGTAGGGGGCAGGGGAGGAGAGAAAGGATGGTTAATGGGTGCAAAATACAGTTAGACAACAGGAATAACTTCTAGTGTTCAATAGGGTGACTATAGGCAATTACGTACCAATTAAAAATAATTAATTAAAAAAAAATTTTAATGGGTATTATTTGATCCCACTGTCGCCTGAAGTGGAGAAAAATTGACAATCAATAGAGTGAAAAGACAACCAACAGAGTGGGAGAAAATATTTGCAAAATATACATCTGACAAAAGATTAATATCCAGAATATACAAGGAACTCAAACAACTTTAAAACAAAAAAACAAATAACCCAATTAAAAAATGGACAAAGGAGCTGAATAGGCATTTCTCAAAGGAAGACATATGAAGGGTCAACTGACACATGAAAAAATGCTCAACATCACTCAGCATCCAGGAAATGCAAATCAAAACCACTTTGAGATACCATCCCACTCCAGTCAGAATGGCTAATACCCAAGTGAATGAGAATGATAAGTGCTGGAGAGGTTGTGGAGAAAAAGGAACTCTCGTCCACTGTTGGTGGGGCTGCAAAATCGTGCAGCCTCGTGGAAAACGATATGGAGGTTCCTCAAACAATTGCAGATAGATCTACCATATGATCCAGCTATTCCACTGCTGAGAATATACCCAGAGGAATTGAAATCATCATACCAAAGGGATACCTGTACTCCAATGTTTATTGCAGCACTATTGACAATAACCAAGTATTGGAACCAGCCCAAATGTCCATCATCTAATGAGTGCATAAGGCAACTGTGGTGTATCCTACTCTGCTATAAAAAGAATGAAATACTACCATTTGCAACAACGTGGATGGACTTAGAGAAAATTATATTAAGTGAAACAAGTCAGGCACAGAAAGAGAAATACCACATGTTCTCACTTATTTGTGGTAGGTAAAAATAAATAAATAAATAAGCACACAATTAAATAAAGGGTGCGGGGGAGAAGACAAAGCAATCACAACAATGCCTTGAACTTGTTAAGACAATTGAACAGATATGATGTAGGGAAGGAGGGTACAGAGGGAGGGGGTAGACGAATGGGTAAAGGGTCACTAAAAACTACAATGTATATTGAGAAGTTAAAAGAAAAATATATAAAATAAAAATAAGTAAATAAATAAATAAATAAAGCTGGAATTTAAAAAAACAAAAACAAAAAACTCTGCAACAAAATTTTTAAAGGTGGATATGAAAGCCTGAAAATGGAGTGACAGATCATCAGTCTGTATTGGTCACAGACAGAATTGTCACAGAGAATAAATTAGAAATTATTATATAAAATATATATAATAAAATTTGTGGTTCAGGAAATATTCACTGGCTCTTAGAGAGAAAAACCCTCAACTGTTTGCACTTTTACAAACAATGCAAACATTTTATAACTTAGCATGTTCTTACTTATGTGGAAGCAGGTAAGGTTGAGCTCATAAAGTAGAGTGGAATTTTGATGACTAGAGACTGGAATTGGTAGAGGGAATAGGAGGAAAGGGGAAAGTTGGGAAACGGATGCCAACTTACAACTAGATAGGAAGAATAAGTTCTAGTGTTCTATAGAAGTGCTAGGTGTCTATAAATAACAATCATTTATTGTATAATTTCAAATGGTTAGAAGAGAGTTCAAATGTTCTCAACACAACAAAATGGTAGATGTTTGTGATAATGGGTATGCAAACTACACCGATTTGAACATAATGCCTTGTATATTAAAATATCACTCTGCCTAGCTGTAATTATAATCTAACTACCCTGATTTGACCATCACACATTGTATCATGTACTGAAATATAACTCTGTACCCCATAAATAGGTAATTTCGATACATGTCAATTTAAAAATTAATTAAGGGGCCAGCCTGTGGCTCACTTGGTAGAGTGTGGTGCTGATAACACCAAGGCCACGGGTTCGGATCCTATATAGGGATGGCCGGTTCGCTCACTCGGTGAGCATGGTGCTGACAACACCAAGCCAAGGGTTGAGATCCCCTTACCGGTAATCTTTAAAAAAATATTAACTAAAAAAATGCCGTACCCCACAAATATGTACAATATAAATAACAATAATAATAATTTTTAAAATAGCTGTACTTTAAAAACATATTTATATCTATATATGTGAGCTATATTTTAACACCTAATATTAGTATAATTGATTAGATAGTGATGTCATTCTTCACCCCTAAGAAGGCTGAGATACAGTTAGAGAAAATGTGTGTGTACCTGTGCAAGGTGTGTGAAATGGGGAGGAGCAGGCACAGATGGAGAAAAGGAGACAGTGTACACCTGGCCTCATAGGGTCAGCGAACGAGCCATCCTGACTTTCTTCATTCTAGAGTCTTGGTCTTTAAGGATTTACAGTGCCCTGGGATCACAGTGACAATAAAATTGCTTAGCTAATGAGGATCTTTGGAAATTGTGCCTCTAGGAATAGAGAGATGACAATGTGCCTCCGACTACCTCATTCATCAGTTCTCTAGTAAATAAATAGCAGGACTGAGGCTACTTCCATAGATGGCCCCTCATGGACAGTAGTCCAGTGACTCACTCAATCCCTCTTCTCTGATGACGGCTCTTTCATATGATACACCCAAAGATGTCAAACATTACTCCATTGTGACTCCACCCAGGTAATCTAAAGTCCCTTAATTCATGTTAGCAAATGAAGGCAAGTGTTTTACTGCAATTTCATCTGGGGGAAGGTGACAGTGAGGATGTCTATCAGGTCATTAGAATCAAGTGCCCATGGGTCTCTTGTCTAACTATCTGTCCTTTGTACCTTTGCACCAATTCTGAAGCACCTCTCATCTACTAATCTCATGCTCAGTCTCTACAATGGCCAGGACCATTTTACTCTTTAGTAGGAATCTGCCTTTTCTAAAACAGAAGGACTGTTATAAAATTCTCTGACATTTACCAGCAACCCGGTGGTTGTGGGGCAGAAAGTTTGTTAACTTCACCTTATCTTCCCAATTCTGGCTCTTGACACACATTTGTATCATCTCTATGTCCTGGGTCTGATGTCTCTGGGGAGCCAGACAGAATCTTCAAGCTGCCTCCCTAGTGTGTGTGTTTCTCTTTAAAAATTACCAAATATTGTAAGCAATCAGAAAAAAATACATACTCTATTTTTTATTTTTATTTTAGTTTATTTTTGTTTTTATTTTATTTATTTATTTATTTTTAATTTTATTTTACTTCACAATACACATTGTAGTTGATTTTCATGACCCTTTACCCATTCCATTCCATCCCCTCCCCTCCCCACCACATCATATCTGTTCACTTGACTTAAAAACTTCAAAGACTTTTTGTGATTGTTGTGTCTTCTTCCCCCACCCTTTATTTGTTTGTGTGTTTATTTAATTCTTTATTTATTTTTAGTTCCCACAAATAAGTGACAACATGTGGTATTTCTCTTTAGTGCCTGACTTCTTTCACTTAATATAATTTTCTCTGAGTTCATCCATGTTGTCGCAAATGGTAGTATTTCATTCTTTTTTTATAGCAGAGTAGTATTCCATTGTATAGATATACCACAGTTTCCCTATCCACTCATCTGATGAGGGACATTTGGGCTGGTTCCAACTCTAGGCTGTACACTATTTTTTAATGATGACACTTTAATTTTTCCAGAACTAAAAATTATTGACTGTCAACTATACAAGTCCTAGGTTTTATAAAAGTAACAAAATAATATGCATACAGAAGACAACCTTTCTTTAATTTTCCTCCATTAGAATCCAACCCTTCCTACATGGTGTTTGCCTCTGGTGATATTGCTCTTGCTGGCCCAGAAAACACATATTGGATTGTCCTGGCACCCCGTCTCTTCAGTCAGATTCATCAACAACATGGAAACCAGAAACCAAACAGGTGTTGCAAAATTCCTTCTCACAGAGGTGACAGAGGATCCAGAACTGCAGCCCCTCCTCTTCAGCCTGTTCCTGTCCATGTACCTGGTCACCGTCCTGGGAAACCTACTCATCATCCTGGCTGTCATCTCAGACTCCCACCTCCACACCCCCATGTACTTCCTTCTCTCCAATCTGTCCTTTACTGACATCTGCTTAAGCACAACTACCATCCCCAAAATGCTGCTGAACATCCAAACACAGAATCAGAGCATCACTTATATAGGCTGCCTCACCCAGGTCTGCCTTGTCCTGGTTTTCACTGGTGAGGAAAGTTGCCTTCTTGCAGTAATGGCTTATGACCGCTATGTGGCCATTTGTCACCCTCTGAGGTACACAGTCATCGTGAACCTCCGCCTCTGCGGTCTGCTGATTCTGCTCTCCATGCTTGTTAGCATCGGGGATGCCCTGATCCACAGTCTGATGGTGCTGCAGCTGTCATTTTGCACAGATGTTGAAATCCCCCTCTTCTTCTGTGAAGTTGTTCAGGTCATCAAGCTCGCCTGTTCTGATACCCTCATCAATAATATCCTGATATATTCTGCAACTAGCATATTTGGTGCTATTCCTCTGTCTGGAATAATTTTCTCCTATACTCAAATTGTCTCCTCTGTTTTGAGAATGCCATCTGCAAGTGGAAAATATAAAGCTTTTTCCACGTGTGGGTCTCACCTCTCAGTTTTGTCCTTGTTCTATGGGACAGGTTTTGGGGTGTATATTAGTTCTGCAGTTACTGACTCATCCAGAATCACTGTGGTGGCTTCAGTGATGTACACGGTGGTCCCTCAAATGATGAACCCCTTTATCTACAGCCTGAGGAACAGGGACATGAAGGGAGCCTTAAGGAAACTCATTGGTAGGACACCTTCCCTTGTGTGACTGTGTCATCTGCTTTGGACTGACGCTTCTAGAATGAGTCAAAGTGACAGAAATACTGGATGAGCTGTGTTTCCTGAGTCTTGCTTTACCAAGTTGTTTTGTAGTGACTAGAGAACATAATGGGTTAGTTCATTTTAACTTGGGGTTGAAAGCTGACTTGCTCATTGTACAGCTCTGTGATGTTTCAAAAATTAGTTCCATTTTCTAAGCTCAGTTTATTTGTCTGGAATCATTTTCTTATTTTCTTTGAAAACTTCTCATGGATTTATTTATAAGAAAATATCTAAATTTTGTTTTTCTCATTCTTCTTGTCTTTCAGTGTTTCTTACTCATCCCTGGCAGAGTCCAAACAGAAAATGTAATTGAATAAAATTCATTGTGTCATTGATGTCTTAGAGGATGGGCTGCAGTCTTAAGGCTCCCTTGCAAAACATTTAAATACATATTTATGAGCAAAGCTACTCTAGGGACAATCACTTTACTTTGAGAATTTGTTGACTGTAAAAAGAGGAAAAGGGGGGATGTTGGTCACAATCACACCTTCACTTTCCCCACAGGCACACCTAGAAAAAGGAGCCATCAGTCATAATTATCCCTGTGGGTATGGGGATAAACACAGTGGAGTTTTAAAGGAGAATCAAAGGATTGTCTGAACAGCCTTCTGTTCTGGTCATCATTGGAGGTTGAGAAAGTGGTGTTAGTTTCAGCACCGCATCTAAGAAACAGCTCCCTAAGTGGCCACCAAGATGGGTTCTATCCCAGAGCTTTTCCAGTTGATGTCTATGGAACACCTGCAGAGATAAATCATCTGTAGTCTTTGCTTAAAGGGCCACTTCCCTAACCTCACCCAAGAAATACTGATTTGGAATCTCTCGGGCTGGTCGGTTACCTCCGTTAGAACGTGATGCTCATTTTGAATCTCTGGGGATATATGGAGGGATGGGTATTTTTAACAGGCACTGTGTGAGTATCTGATAATCTCTGATGTCTGACATGCATGACTCTTACATCAGAAGATCATGTGAGAAACTATTTAGAATTAGGAATGTGTAAGGCCTTTTCAAATTTATTTGTGAAAATAACATACACAAAGAGTGCATAAATTCTATCTGTAGTTCTCAAAGAATAGTAACATAATAAAAATTCTTATCACTTCCCAGAGGTTAAAAGTATAGCAGCGGCATCCAAATAGAATCTAACTTCTGGGTGTTCCACTCACCACCCTTCATGGCTTCTGCCTTCATGGTGGTCAACACTGTCCTGAAATTGTATTTATTATTTTATTAGATGTTTTTTTATAAGGTTGACTCCTTTGAAATTATCAGTATATGAACTTATTTGCTTAAGAAAACTAGCAATAGGGTTAAAACTCATTGTGCTATCACCTCTGTATATGTTTTTGTCCAGTTTATAATTTGCCTTTTTTCAAACCTGTTAAAAGTTTAATCTTAATGTGTGAGTTTTATTTCCTGGTTGTTTTCTCAGTATTGCACTTTAGATATTCTACTATGTTGCTGTGTATACAGTGCTGATTTATTTACAATAATCTCTTTTTTAAATAATGCATGATATCTTGTCAAATTGAAATGCTAATATTGATGAAAATTTTATTTGTAATTATTTTTTGCTATTATGAATAAATCTGTTGAATATTCTTATTTGTGTGTTCTGGTGATAAAGAGATAGAGTTTTGCAGTTGGGATGGGATTACAGGTTTAGGGGAGGACTTATTTTCCTTTGGGTAGTTCCAAGTATTATCCTAGATGGTTAAACCAATTTATAGCATGCTCAAAGTTCCATATCTTGTTCCTGATGTCCTATTGTAATTGTAATCTTTGTAGTTGACCCTGGTGCCTGGTTATGAGACTCTTGCAAGGGAGGGGGAGACCCCAAAGGCTACATATCCAGCCTAATGGTGTCTCTTTTGTTACCTGTGAAATATTTAAGAGGTGCAGAATAGCAGGACAGGTGCCCATGTATTTATTTACAGAATAAGTAACGTTTGACACTTGCTGTAATAGTTCTTTTCTCAAAGTAAAAGCACAGCATGTATAGCAAAGATATTCTGTTTTTATTCTTTCTTCCCCTCCTTCCAATTCCAGAGGGAACCTCGGTCTTAAATTTGTTGGGTCTTTAGGCATTGTTTTAAACTGTGTGTGTGTGCATGCCAGTGTGTGTGTGTGTCCCACCTGATGCAAATGCCCATAAGTTTGAGAAGCTATAAATAAATTGTAAGGTTGTAAGACAGTGGAATACAGTGAAGGAGTGAAAGATAAGGAAGCAGAATGAAATATACTAAGACTGATAAATCACTAAATGTATTATCTTAAATAAACCAATTGCAAAATGACACATACAATATATAAAATGTTAAGCTGCAAAGTGGTAGCATCGTTTATTGATAGAAGCACAAAGAAATATATTGAACGTGCAAGGGGATAATACCAAGTTTAGAGACGTGGTCCCATGGGGAAAAAGAAAGAGACTAGGAATGAATAATACAAGGGGGTCAGTGTTCCAAGAAATTTGCATTATTTTATTTCTGTAGAATGCTTAATGAATGTTTGGCAAAATATTTTATTTTTTATTGTCTAAATTTAAGGTGTACAACACTACATAGTGAAGTGATTACTATAGTCAAGCAAATTATTATATCCATTACCTCACACAGTTACCTTTCTTTTTATTTTTTTCTTTTCCTTTTTTTTTTTTTTTTTTTTTTTTTTTTTTTTTTTTTTTTTTTTGCTTTTTGATGGTCAAAGTACCTAAAATCTACCCTCATAGTGAATTTCCAGTATACGGTATTATTAACTGTAGTCATTGTGGTCTACGTTGTATCTCTAGACTTGCTCATCATCCATAACTACAACACTGAACCCTTCTACCTACATCTCCATATTTCCCAGGCCACCCTGCCCCTGTTAACCAACACTCTCCTCTCTGTTTCTATGTATTTGATTTTTTTTTTTTTTTAAGATTTCACGTGTAAGTGAGATCATGCAGTATTTTTCTGTGTCTGGATTATTTCACATTATTATTATTTCTATAATGTCTTCTAGGTCTGTACATTGTTGCAAATGGCAGAATATCCTTCTTCTTTAAAGCTGAATAATATTCCATTATATGTGCAAAGGTACTTTGAAAAGTTCATGGAAAATGGAATTAAAAGTTAATATGAATCTTTCCATGAACTTGTTGAAGACCCCTCATATATACTCACATATCTCCCATATTTTCTTTACCCATTTATCTGTCAACAGACACTTTAGGCTGTTCCATATTTGGCTATTGTGAATAATGCTGCAATGAAAAAGAGAGTGAAGATATTTCTCTGTGTGGTGATTTCATTTCCTCTGGGTATATATGCAAAGAGGGATTGCTGGATCCTATGATTGTTCAGTTTTTAGTTTCTTTAGGATCCTTCATACTGCTTTCCACAGTGACTACACTAATCTACATTCCTGCCAGCAGTGTACTAGCGTCCTCCTTTCTCCATGCCAATGCTGACACTTGTTACTTTGATAACAGCATTGACATGACATCGTATACGAGAGTGATTTCATCTGGAAGGAATTTATGTTGTGTTACTGATTTTGTAGAATTACGTCTTTAAGATCCATTTCTTTCTGGGTATTTATATTTTGATTTTCAGATTCTATTTGAATTGCTAGGTTTTTCTCTCTCTCTTTTTTTTTAAATCAGAAATTTTACATTACCTTAATCCTCATTACTATAATTGTTCAGTAGTTGTTTCAATTATAAAATAATTTTTTTCAACATTACACTATGTAATGATTTTTTGCAGCCCTTTACTAATTTATCACTACTCCTCTCTCCCTTTTCCCCCTTCCCAACTCTGGTTGCCTCATTTCTCTTCTCTCCTTTAGAAAGTTCAATGAATTATTTTGATTGTTGTATCATCGTGTTGAAGGGATACCTGCACTCCCATGTTTACTGCAGGTGTATTTACAATAGCCAAGAGTTGGAACCAACCTAAATGTCATTGATGGACAACTGGATGGATAAAGAAAATGGGATATATATACACAACGGAATGCTACTCTGCCATAAAAAACAGAATGAAACTATTCTACTTGCAGCCTCATGGATGAACTTAGGGAAAATTATGTTAAGTAAAATAAGCCAGTCACAGAAAGAAAAATACCACATGTACTCACTCATAAGTGGGAACTAAAATAAACAAATAAATCTAAAAGTAAAAATGTTTTTATCTTTCATCTTACCCATGTGCTCTGTCTTCCTCCTCCAGCAGGTTCACAGTTGCCCTGACCAATCCTACAACCTCTCACCTTGAATTCCATCTAATGAATGATTCCTAACACTACTGAGAATATAAAAAGTCCAGTCATCAAGCCAGCCAGAAGCTTGGTTCAGTTCTTCCCTGGATGCTTTCTGAAACTCTCAGCTGTTCTAAGTCCACAGTTATGGGTCCAGGCTGTGTTCGCAACTTTGTATCCACTCACGATTCTCAATAACGAAGCTTCACTAAAGCCCTTATTAATTTTTAAATATATTTTACATTTTATGTGCTTTTTATGTTTTATACATTTATGTCCTTCTGTACTTTGTCTATTATTTTATGAGTTTAATGTGAATGGAGTTAAGACGGTGAAGGATGATATTGGGACACAATCCTGTCTCTTGTGTGCTTTAATATATTCAGAAAATTGTTGGTCAATAATGTTCGTTTGGAACAAGAAAATAATTAGATAAGCATATGAAAATCATGAATTCATTACAAAGGAAAAAAATTAATTTTAACATTAAGATGCTAATCTTATCCAATTTAATATTAACATGAAGTAGCATCCCCACTTATTAAATAATGGATGAGATCTACCTGAATATACTGAGATTATGCTTGTACACTCATGCTTTCCAATGACATTGTAATTTTCCACAACCCTATTAAAAATAAAGTATCATAAATTCAGTGCACAGTGAAAAAAAAGTGAATGTGAAAAAAAACCTGAAATTATTCTGATAAAATTAGCAAAGATGGTTATAAAATCCTACAAAGGGAGTAATAGACCTGTCTGTATTGATCAGAGATAAATAAAATGTTGTATACACATACAAGGAATATTATTCAGCTTTAAAAAAGAAGGAAATTTTGACACATGCTGTAACATGGATGAACCTCGAGTACATTGTGCTAAGTGAAGCAAGCCAGTCACAGAAAGAAAAATACCTAATGATGTCATTTATTGGAGGTACGTAGATTAGACAAATTCATGGAGTAAAATTATGGTTACCAGAGTCAGGGTGGGGGGCAGGAATGGAAATGGGAATTTGTGCTTTATAAGGTACAGAGTTTTATTTTTCCAAAATGGAAAGAGTTCTGGAGATTGGTTGCATAACAATGCAAATGTACTTAACACTACTGAATTGTACACTCAAAAGTGGTTATAATGGTAAATTTTAGGTTATATATATTTTACCATAATTTTTAATTTTTTTCTTTTTTTTGTGGCAGCTGGCCAGAATGGGCATCCAAAACTTTGACCTTGGTGCTACAATGTTGTGTGCTAACCAACTGAGCTAACAAGCCAGCTCCCTACCATAATTTTTAAAAGAAGTCACTTACATTCAATCATTCCCAATTTTATGTCTTTATAGAATAATTCTCCCCTGAATTCTAGATTTGGATATCTAACCTCCCGTTTAAACTCTCCATGTACATGCCTAATAGGCAACTCAAGCTCAACATAGCCAAAACTACACTGCTAATATATTTGTAAACACCCAAATATGCTTCATTCATAGTTTTTTTCTATCACAATTGGTGGTTATTTCAAACTTTCAGGTGTCCAGGCAAAACATTTTAGCATCATTGTTAATTTCTTTCTCCTACACCTTGTGCTTAATTTTTCAGAAAACCCTATTATGTAGACCATCAAAATATATCCAGTTTCTAGTCAAATCTCACTAATTTTGCTAGTACCTCTGTGGTTCAAGCAAGTCATCATTATATTAGTGAAGGTGATTACAACAACCCTAAACCAGGGCTACCCTGTTGTATGAGTCAGTTTTCTGCTGCTGATAACAGAATACCTATAACTGGGTATACCTAATTTATACAGAAAATGAAATTTATTTTTTACATTTTTGGAGGCAGGAAGTCCAAGGTCAAGGGAGTGCATCTGGCGAGGACTTTTTTCTTGGTGGGGATTCTCTACAGGGTCCTGTGGTGACGCAGGGTACCACATGACAAGGGCTGAGCAAGAGAAGTTAATGCGCTCACTTTCTCTCCTTATAAAACCACCAGTGCCCTCCTATGACAACTCATTCATGCATTAACCCATTGATACATGAATTTATTAATAAATTTATGAGGTTATAGCTCCCACAATCCAACCACCTCTCTAAGGTCTCACCTCTCAGCATGGCCACATTTAGGACCAAGCTTCCACATGACCTTTAGAGGGGACAAACCTTCAGACCATCGCACCTGCTTTTGCCCTTGCAATCAAGGGGCTAATTGTATAATCTTCCCACGTTACACTACCTTTTTGTTTTCATCTTTGCTACTCTCCCACTTCTAATTCTGTTTTAGCCATATTGGATGCCTTTACGATTACTGAGCCTGCCAGGTATGCTTTCACCGCAGGGCCTTTGCCCTTATTCTTTCTGCCTGAAATTCCCCCCTACCAGACATCTGTATGGATCCCTTCCTATACATCACCTTTTTTGCTCAGAATTCCTCTTCTAAATAAGACCTACTCAAAATTGTATTATGTCCTCTCACATGCCAATTTCCCCTTTTATGCATTAATTTTCTCTCCCTTACATTCATTACCATCTGACATAATACATGTTCTGCATATTTATTTGTTCATAGTCTGTCTTCCCATATGGACTCTATGCTCTATGTGGACAAGGAATTTTTTTCTATTTTCTTCAGGGCTGTATCTTTATCATTTAGAATGCCTGGACTTGTAGACATCTGACCCCCTGTGTTCACAAACAGACATGGTAATTATTAGGTCCCCTTAGGGAATTTTTCCCCATGCTGCTTATCAACCATTAGAATTTTTCATTCTATACAGTTTGGTCTTTTTTCAATTTTTCACTCTTTACATTTTTTGTGCTATATATTTTGTAGATCCTTTTAGATTTACACATAATCAAAATTTCTCCATCTATCTAGGTCTTCTTTACTAATTTTTTATTGTAACATAGTATATTGTACATATCTGTGGGGTACAGAGTTGAATATCTATACAATATGTGATGCTCAAATAAGAGTAATCAATATATTCAACAATATACAAGGTACTCATTTTTCATGGCCCTTTTAACGGCTCTCTCGTTTTAAAAATATATATCAGTTCGTATTTATGTCTTTCTTAGTGAAAAAATTAACTCTATCTTCTAAGCCATTCTTCTGTCTGTAACTTTCTAAAGCCTAGAGTTTACTCTCTCTACTAATTTTTTAAATTATGAATATTCATGAAGCGAGGGCCAGATTCATACTGGGGGCATGCCCATTACTTTAGTATCCTGTGTCCCCACCCAATCATCCCCCAACCTCCCTCTCCTCCCCCTCTTCCCCCACCCCCTTTTGTAGCCCTAGGAATGTTCCCTCCCTCTGCTGGGCCACCGCACTACTGTGGTCTTTCTTTCCTTCTTTCTTTCTCTCTTAGCTCCCACATATGAGTGAGCACACGCGGTATTTATCCCTCTGTACTTTGCTTATTTCACCCAACAGAAGTTCCTCCACGTTCATCCATGTTGTTGAAAATGTGAGTATTTCATTCTTTTTTATGGCAGAGTAGTATTCCATAAAGTATATATACCACATTTTCCTTATCCAAACATCCATGGACGGACATTCAGGTGGGTTCCATATCTTGGCTATTGAAAACAGAGCTGCAATAAACACGGGAGTGCAGGTATCCCTTCGACATGATGATTTCCATTCCTCTGGGTATATACCTAGAAATGGGATTGCTGGATTGTATGGAAGATCTATCTGTAGTTGTTTCAGAAATATTCATACAGCTTTCCATAGTGTTTCTACTAATTTACAGTCACACCAACAGTGCAGGAGTGTTCTCTTCTCTTTTTAATAATATTTCTATAACTACATTTTACTACAAGATATTTTAACTGATATTTAATACTAACCTATTCTAGTTTAATTTGTGCAGACTTTTTTGCTTTTGGTTTCAATATGTTTTTTAAAAAATATTTTGCATGCCCTTCCCCCCTTTTAAAATTGTGATAAAGCCCACATAACATAAAAATTACTGTCTTTACCATTTTAAGTGCACAGTTAAGTAGTGTTAAGTATAAAAACTTATCACCTTGCAAATCTTAAACACTGTAGTTTTTTTTTTTTTTTCCTTTTTGTCCTTGTTTTGGACCGGTAAGGGGATCGCAACCCTTGGCATGGTGTCGCCCGCACCGCGCTCAGCCAGTGAGCACCCCGGCCATCCCTATATAGGATCCGAACCCACGGCGGGAGCACCACTGCACTCCCAGCGCCGCACTCTCCCGAGTGAGCCACGGGGTCGGCCCAACACTGTAGTTTTGAGCATCTGTTTTTCCTCTACTCTCAGCCCCTAGTAACTACCATTCTACTTTCTGCATCTATAAATTTGACTATTCTAGGTACCTCGTAAGAGTGGAGACATACTGTATTTGTCCTTTAGTTTACAGCTCATTGGACTTAACATAATGTCTTCAAGGTTCATTCATATTGTAGGATGTGACACAATTTCTTTTCCTTTTTCATGTCGAGTAATATTCCATTGTAAGTGCATACCACATTTGGTTTATCCATTCAACAGTTAACAAAGTTCATACAGAAGAAGTTAAGAGAGAGAAAAAAAATTAAGAACACATGAAAGTACTCAATACTTCAAAATAAAACATTTTAACTTAGCATTAACATGGAGTACAATCTCTGTCTACTAAATACTGGGTAAAGTCTGAAGATCCTGAGATTATACTTACACATTAGCGTATTGCCAGGGCACTGTGATTTCTTACAACTCCATTGAAGATCAGGAGCCATAATCTCAACCCACAGCACCTACAAGTAAAGAAAAATGTACTTTGAAGTTATGCTGATAAAACTAAAAAGTGGTTAAAAAGCTTAAAAAATGAGTAACAGATCAGTCTGTATTAATCGGTGATAGAACGGTCACAGACAATAGATTAGATCTGCTGTTTAAAATATACATAGTGAAGAAGTTAAGGTTCAGGAAATATTAAATGATTTATAGAGAAAAAAATGCTTGAGGTTTTGCACTTTTGCAATTGCTTAGGTCTATTTTAAAACATAATTTATTTCCACATTTATAAACTACATGTGGATACTTCAAAAAGTTTGCAGAAAAAATGAAATTAAAACATAATATGGATCTTTCTGTGAAATTTTTGAAGACCCTCATATTTTTACATTTACATTGGCATTAAATTTCCTGATATCATTTTCTAGATATCAATGCCTTCGTTCACCCCTAAGTAAAGAAGACTGGATTTCAATTAGAGAAGGATGTGTGTTCACCCGGGCAAAGTATGTGACATGGGGAGGAGCAGGCACAGGTGGAGAAAAGTAAGCAGTGCACACCTGACCTCACAGGGTCAGGCAAGCAGCCATCCTGAATCCCTCCCTTCTAGAGTCTTGGTCTTTAAGGATTTGTGGTGTCCTGAGATCACAGTGACAATAAAATTCCTTGGCTAATGAGGAGCTTTGAGTATTGAGCCTGTGGGGATAGAGACTACAATGCGCCTGTGACTGCCTCATTCAACAGTCATTCCTCAGCAAAGCAGTCGGACACCTGAGCCTCCTCCAACAGATGACCCCTCCGGCCCAGTAGCCTGGTACCTCACTCTGTCTTCCTGAAGACACAACTTCTGTATGGTACACCCAGAAAAGTCAAGCATTATCACACAGTGACGCCAGCCAGGTAACCTAAAATGCTTTGGTAAATGTTTGTAAGTGAGGGCAGATGTTTTACTACAGGTTCCTCTAGGGGAAGCTGGGAAGAGCGTACACACATCAGATGATTGGCATCAAGTCACCACGGGTCTCCTGCCTAATTGTCATCTTCACATCTGTCCTTGTACCGTTGCATGATAATCAATTCACTCTCATCTACTAATCTTGCATCCAGTCCCTGCTACGGTTATGACCATTTTTCTCTAGAGCAGAAATCTGCCTCTTCTTAAACAGGATGATCAACAGAGTAACCATGATTCTTTCAGAAGGAGAGAAGAAATCTAGGGTAATTAGAAGGGGGAGGGAGAGGGGGATGGGGAGGGACTGGACAAGGGGCATAAAGAATAATTACGATTTGTAACAATATATATACTAGTAATATTGATTTGATCAACATATCTCAATGTTGAACCCAAAAAATGTGTATAAACATTTTTGATTCAATAAAAAAAAAAGATAAAGTTGGTTATCTAACCATGAAAATTTAAATAAATATAAATAAAACAGGACGTCTGTTATAAAATTCTCTGTCATTTACTTGTAATCTTGCAGTGGGGAGGGCAGAACGTTTACTAAACTCCACCTTCCCTTCCCTTTCCTGGCTCTTGACACACCTTTGTGTTGTCTCTGTGTCCCGGCTCTGATGTCTTGAAGGATTCAGACAGAATCTTCAGGCTGCCTCCCTGGTTTATGTGATTTTCTTTATAAAATTACTGAATGTTTTAAATAATCAAATAGTACAGAGAGTTTAATTTAAAGAAGGAACACCTCTTCACCATTTCCAAAGTTAAAAATGGTTAATGTTCTGCTACATCAGATTCAGGTCTTTTCTAAAATAACAACAGAGTATGTGTACAGAAGGAACCATTTATTTATTTATTTATTTATTTATTTATTTATTTATTTATTTATTTGTATTTATTTATTTATTTATTTATTTTTATTTATTTACACGCAGTATGCATACAGAAGGCACCATTTTTATTGATTGATTGATTGATTTATTGATTGGCTGAAACAGGTATGAGTTTATTTGTATCGCATAACAAGTCCAAGGATGTATCATTCCAAAAATGCCGTCAGGGTTCCAGCCTGTTTCTGTTTCTCTGCTTTACCATCTTCAGTGCATTACATTTGCCCTCCTGCTTACTAGCTCATGGTTGCAAGATACAGCCATGGGTCACTTAACATCAGGGAGATGTTCTGAGAAATGCATCTTTAGGTGATTTCACCATCGTGTGAACATCACAGAGTGTCCTTACACACAACTAGATGGCACAGTCTATTACACAATCACTCGATGTGGCCTCTTACTGACAATGTTAGCTGTGGACTTTCCATGCGTAGGAGCCATGAACTCCCCCTTTTGAACTCCCCTTTATTTATCTACTTGTCTTCACAAGGTGGTGATTCCCTTTGGTGATGCTCTGCCTGCGGGACTACAAAATGTTTGATGATCTTGTCACAACCCCATATTTCCACCAGATTCATTAACAATATGGAAACCAGAAACCAAACAGCTGTTTCAGAATTTCTTCTCTTGGAGGTGACAGAGGATCCAGAACTGCAGCCCCTCCTCTTCAGCCTGTTCCTGTCCATGTACCTGGTCACCGTCCTGGGAAACCTGCTCATCATCCTGGTTGTCATCTCTGACGCCCACCTCCACACCCCCATGTACTTCTTTCTCTCCAATCTGTCTTTTAGTGACATCTGTTTAAGCACAATCACGTTCCCAAAGATGTTAGTGAACATCCAAGCTCAGCATTCAAGCATCACTTACACAGGCTGCCTCACCCAGATCTGTTTTGTCCTGATCTTTTCCTGTTGGGAAAATTTTCTCCTAGGGGTGATGGCCTATGACCGCTATGTGGCCATTTGTCACCCCCTGAGATACACGGTCATCATGAACCCTCGTCTTTCTGTCCTGATGATTCTCCTCTCCCTGTCTATTAGTGTTGTGCATTCCCTGCTGCACAGTCTGATGCTGCTGCGGCTGTCCTTCTGCACAGACCCAGGAATCCCCCTCTTCTTCTGTGATGTTGTTCAAGTCATCAAGCTCGCCTGCTCTGATACCCTCATCAATAATATTCTGATATATTTTGCAGCATGCATGTTAGGTGGGATACCCCTCTCTGGAATCATTTTCTCTTATATTCACATTGTTTCTTCTGTTTTGAGAATGCCTTCAGCAGGAGGAAAGTACAAAGCTTTTTCCACCTGTGGGTCTCACCTCTCAGTTGTTTCCTTATTCTATGGGACAGGTTTTGGAGTGTACTTTAGTTCTGCATTTACACACTCTTCCAGGAAGAGTGCAGTAGCTTCGATGATGTACACTGTGGTCACTCCCATGATGAACCCCTTCATCTACAGCCTGAGGAACAGGGATGTGAAGGGGGCCTTGAGGAACCTCCTCAGTAGGAGATTTTCTTATCTGTGATGTGTCATCTGGATTGGCCTGGGTTACTAGAATGAGGCACAGTGAAAGGAATACTGGGTAAGCCGCAATGCCTTACTCTTTTGTCACCAAATTCTTATAAAATGACTAGATACCATAATGGCTCAGTGAGTTTAAAAATAAGGTTGAAACTAACTTTCCCTTTGTATAACTTTATTTATTTATTTATTTATTATTTATTATTATTATATATTTATTTTGTGTGTGTGTGTGTGTGTGTGTGGCTGACTGGTACAGGGATCCAAACCCTTGACCTTTCTGTTATCAGCACCACACCATAAACAATGTATAACATTTTGATAATTTTAAAATGAATTCTACTCTGTAAGCTCAGTTGTTCGGTCTGGGTCTACAGAAGGTGAACTTGAGGTGGGGTTCTTCAATACTGTTATATTTTTCATTATTAATATTTTTAACATAATAGCCACAATATTTATCAGGAGCTAAAGAAAAAAATATTGCCATAAGAAATACAATTGCCACAGTAGTTGAATTAAACCATTTTTCAGACTTTTATAACTTTCTACAAAAATAATTTTGACTCAGGTTACTCCAAATTGGCCTTAATGAATATCTGTGAGTGTTACTAGTTTACACAGTTTACCTAGACTCTTCTAACTTTTCCTAGTTACTACATTGTCTCTTAGCTGATAAATCCTCTCTCAAACATTATATTCATTAACTACTTAATTCATCTTTGGAGTGTCCTACTCACAACCAAGGATTCATGCTCCATATCCAGAAAAGTCTCAAACCTGCATTATATGCCTCTAATATGCATTCTTATAGCCAGAGGAGCTTTATTATGCTTTATTTAAAATATTGTACTTTTAAAGTCTGTTCACTCTTGACAGCTCATCTAGTGAAATAGCAAATTCCTATTTTATATATACTGTGCTTTTAGGGAATGTTCTCAGTAGAGGGAAACTGGGAGAAGTTAGATAGGTCAGAGAAAGGATCCCTACAGCCTGTGGTCATAGCAGAGACAGAGACCAGAATCTACCTGATTGCATGGGTAGGATTATGTGAATTGTACTCCATGTTTAACCCAACAGTGGGTATAGGGCATAAGATTTCATAAACCTATTTAGTAATTCCTGAGATTGGACACTGGCAAACTGTCTGGACAGGGCAACATTAGCCTATACCACACTCAGTTTAATCATCTATGAAATTACTGTATTTAGATTATCTCAGTGGTTTAAAATGTGTATGAAATAGGTGAATTTAATCAGTCAGGAGTCTTTTCTTTCTAATAAGAGAAAGAAACCTTGACTATACTATACATTACATAGCTCTGAAGTCCTTGTAATAAAAGATAATTCTCATTCTTATAGACTTTTATTACAGGAACTCCAGAGCTAAGTAATGTATATGAACATTGTTGTAGAGATTCATTCCCTCCTCCATAAAGTGGCTTCATGCTTAGGCTGATTTCCCTCTTAGATCCGGATGTCTACACAGAAACAAGCAGCATATACAGATGTGATGCCCAGAGAACGAAAACAGACTGTCCTTTTGTGGACCTGCTGTGAATAGAGTCAATTTACAATAGATATTTCTATGGTGTCATCAAGAAGACATTCATTTCATTCTCATCACTGAAAATCAGATCATATACTCACTATTCATCTGCCTTAAGCAAAAAATTATTGTGAGAGTCTGAAAATAACCATCTGGAGTGTAATTCTTGTAGGGAAGTATACCCTCATATGCACTACAAACACTTAATATAATTCCTTGTACCTAGAGTAAGTACCCACTGAAGTATAAACCATATCATTATATTTCATATCTTGCCTATAATCATAATATTGTAGTACTAATGGTCTCACATACTTTTACCACTTGACCTTGCTTCAGCAATTAGAGTTGTTTTCTTTCAGTATACTTATCATCTGCTTTCTGGTCTAAGTAATACAACAAAAATAAATAATTATTAGATAGGCAGGGCAAAGATTGATAATCTTCTGGCATCTTATTTTCTTTGAAATCTTCTCACTGATTTGTTTCTATGAATGTATCTGAGTTTCCACTTTTCTCCTTAGTCATCTCATCTTGCTGTGTTTCTTACTTATCTCTTTTGGAGTTCACACAGAAATACGTAATTGAATAAAATTAATTGTATCCTGAAGTCTTAGAGGATTGATTGCATGCAGTCTTAGGGTGCTCATAAATGTTTTGTTAATTTTTCTTCAACAGGAACATTGTTCTATGGCAATGTACTTTACTTTGAGAAGGAGATGCTGAGTGTAAGATGAGACAGGAGAAAAGGGAAGTCAGCAAGACTTGGGGCATCGCTTTCCCCATAAGCACAACAGAAAGTGGGGCCATTAGCCAGAACCATGTCTGTGAGTGTGGGCTGAAAAGAGTGGAGGTGTCAAAGGAGTGGGTATAGATCCTTCTGTTGTGGTTGCCATTGGAGGTTGAGGGGGTGGTTTTGTTTTCACCAAAACATTTGGTTAACAGCTCCTTGCCTGGCACTTATGGTATTTTCTCAGGTTGAATTTCATCTATTGACATTCACAGAAGAGCTGCAGAAATAAATCACTTGAGATCTTTCCTCATAGAGAGGGTTCTTGACCTCACCAGGGCATACTGACATTGAATCTCTGAAAGATGTGCAAGACATGAGAATTTTCAATAAGCACTTTCAGAGATTTGATGAACTGTGAAGTCTGAGATTCATGACCTTAATATTACAAGAAGATGGGAAAACATATTTAGGGTTAGGGGTGTAAAAGCCCTTTCCTTCATTTTACTTGTCAAATTATCATATATAAAGTAGTCCATAAAATCTATTTGTAGTTCTTGGAGAACAGTAACATAATAAAATCACATATATCTATCCAGGGGTTTAAAATAATGTAATGTTGTCACCATAGAACCCACTGGAAGGATCTTCTGCTCACATCACTCTGTCCCTTTTCATTGGCAAACACACTATCCTGAATCCTATACTTCTCACTTTCTTTTATGTACCTCTGTATTTTCTGAGTTTCTTCTCTCCTGTGAAATTGCCAATATGTGATATTATTTATGGTATGAAAGTGGCAATAAGATTGAACATCATTGTCTTATCATTCATTCACACAAACTCATGAAATTTGCTATTCCCTTTGAAAGTTCAATGGTATTCCATTGTATGTACATATGACATATTGTGTATACATTCATCCATTAATGGACACGGGATTCTTTCACCTCTTGAATATTGTGAATAGCGCGGCTATGAAGATGGGTGTAAAAATGTCTCTTAGAAACTTTGTTATATTTAAAGTACATAATTTTATACTCTTAATCTTTGAGGATGCAAAATACACTCATGTATTACTCTTTTAAAGATTAATTTTAAAATTATTATTCAGTAGAGGCCCAAGAACTGCTGGGCCCACATGCCCTGAGTTGGCCATGCTGGAAGAGGCAGGGACCACAGGACCCCTAGCCCAGGACAGTTCTCATTTCCCATAGAAGTCCAAGAGCCACTGGGCCCACAAGCCCAGAGTCAGCCACCCCAGAAGAGGCAGGAGCCGTGGGAACCACGGTCCAGGCCAGTCCCCACCACCCAGAGAGGTCTTAGAGCCACTGGGCCCACACACCCCAAGAGAGCCATGCTGGAACAGGCAGGCACCACATGCCATGGGACCCCCAGCCCAGGCCAGTCCCTCCCACCCAGAGAGTCCTGAGAGCTCCCAGGCTCACATGCCCCAAGCCAGCTGTTCTGGAATAGGTAGTCACCATGAGACCCCCAGCCCAGTCCAGTCCCCACTGCCCAGAATTGGCAGTTCCTTCAGGATGCAGACCAGACCTCAGGGTGGAACGACAGGACCATGATACCCCCTGCCACAATGACTAAACACCAAAGGAAAGATACCAGAAATATGAAAATCAAGAAAGTACTTCACCACCAAAGGAAGACAATAACTCTCAAGCTCTAGATCCTATAGAACAGGAAATCCTTGAAATGAATGACCAGGAATTTAGAGCAACAATTCTAAGGAAACTAAATGAGATTAAAAAAAAAAAAAAAACTCAGATAGACAACACAATGAAATGAGAAAAAATATACAGGACATGAAAGAAGAAATGTACAAAGAAATCAAGGCCATGAAAAAGAATGTAGCAGAGCTTGTGGAGCTGAAAGATTCATTCAACAAAATAAAAAACACAACAGAGAGTCTAACCAGCAGTCTAGAACAAGCAGAAGAAAGCATTTCTGATGTTGAAGATCAGCTGTTTGAATTAATACAGGCAGAACAAAAAAAAAAAGAAAGAAAAAATAATTTAAAAAATTGAAGAAAATGTAAAAGAGATAACAGACAACATTAAGCTCTCAAATATCCAAATCATGGGTATTCCAGAAGGCGGGGAAAAGGAAATGGCATTGAAAACATATTCGACTAAATAATAGCAGAAATCTTCCCAGGTATCAGGAAAGTCACAGATCTTCAGATTCAGGAGGCCCAAAGATCCCCAAACATATTCAACCCAAAAAGGTCCTTGCCAGGACATGTTATAGTCAAACTGGCAAAACTCAAAGACAAAGAGAGAAGAAACATAAAAGCTGCAAGAGAGAAGTGACAAGTCACCTATAAGGGAGCCCCAATCAAACTAACATCAGACTTTTCATCAGAAACCCTAAAAGCCAGAAAAGAATGGGATGATATATTCAAAATACTAAAGGACAAAAATTAATAGCCAAGAATACTTTACCCAGCAAGGCTATCCATCCAAAATGAAGGACAAATAGTATACTTCTCCAACAAACAAAAACTGCAGGACTCAAGAAAGAACAAAACCCACCAGTAAAACAAAACAAAACAAAAAATGCAAAAAAAACAATAAAGAGAAAAAATAGTTTATCTACCACCACAAGAAACCAACAAACACAGAAGACAAACAGAAAAATCAGAAAGAAGGGAACAAAAAGATACTTAAGACATCTAAACAAAAATCAATAAAACACTAAGAGTAAATCAACACCTTTCAATAATAATTATAAACATAAAAGAATCAAAAGACACAGACTGACAGTCTGGATTAAAAAGAGGGACCTAACAATATGCTGCTTTTAAGAGACTCACCTCACCTGTGGAGACACACGTAGACTGTGGGTGGAAGGATGGAAAAATATATACTGTGCAAATAGAAGTGAAAAATGAGCTGGAGTAGCTACTCTTATATAAGATAAAATAGACTTTAAACCAAAAACCATAAAAAGAGATACAGAAGGCCACTATATAATGATAAAAGGATCTACCCTTCAAGAAGACATAACAATCATAAATATATATGCGCCCCAAATTGGAGCACACAGATTTATAAAGCAAACACTATTAGACCTAAAGAATGAGATAGACACTAATACCATAGTGGCAGGAGACCTGAACATCCCACTTTCAACATTGGACAAAGCATCTAGGCAAAAAAAAAAAATAGAGTAACGCAATATCTAAACAATACTTTAGACCAATAGGACTTGGCAGCTATCTATAGAACATTCCACCCAACAACCTCAGAATATTCATTCTTCTCATCAGCACATGGAACATTCTCCAGGATAGACCACAGGTTGGGTCAAAAATCAAGTCTCAATAAATTTTTTTTTAAATGGAATTATTATTCCATGTATTTTTTCAGATCACAGTGGATTAAATTTAGAAATCAATAATAAATGAAACTCTGGAAACTATACAAACACATGTAAATTAAACAACATTCTACATAATGACATACGTGTCCAAGAAGAATTAAACAGGAAATCAAAAAAATTCTTGAACCTAATGAAAATAATGTGGGATACTGCAAAAGCGGTATCAAGGGGGAATTTATTGCACTAAATGCTTACTTCGGAAGAATGGAAAGATGGCCAGTAAACAACCTAACACTTCACCTTAAAGAACTAGAAAAACAAGAACAATCCAAACCCAAATTTAGTAGACAGAAAGAAATAATTAAGATCAGAGCAGAATTTAATGAAATAGAAACCAAAAAAAGATGCAAAAGATCAATGAATCAAAAAGTTCTTTTTTTGAAAAGATAAATAAAATTGAGCAACCTTTAGAAGACTAACTAAAAAAAGAAGAGAGAAGACCCAAATAACATAAATTAGAAATGAAAAAGGTGATATTACTACTGATGCCTCAGAAATACAAGGAAACATTAGAGACTACTATAAACAAATATAAGCCAACAAATTTGAAAATCTGGAGGAAATGGATAAATTTCTGGATACATACAAACACTGAGCCAAGAAGATATAGAAAATTTGACAAAGGCACTAATTCTGGGGAAGAGACTGCCTCTTCAGAAAATGGTGCTGTTAGAACTGAATATTCATTTGTAGGAGAATGAAATTAGACCTGAACCTCTTGCCATATACCAAAGTCATCTCAAAATGGATTAAAGAATTAAATATACATCCTGAAACAATAAAACTCCTTAAAGAAAACATAGGGGACACACTCCAGGAAGGAGGAGTGGGTACAGACTTCATGAACATGACCCCAAAAGCACAGGCAACTAAAGGAAAAATAAATGGGATTATATCAAACTAAAAAGCTTCTGCACAGCAAAAGAAACAATCAACAGAGTGAAAAGACAACCAACAGAGTGGGAGAAAATATTTGCAAAGTATACATCTGACAAAGGATTAATATCCAGAATATACAAGGAACACAAACAGCTTTACAGCAAAAAACCAAATATCCCAAATAAAAACTGGGCAATAGAGCTGAATAGGCATTTCTCCAAGGAAGATATACAAATGGCCAACTGACACATGAAAATATGCTCAACATCACTCAGCAGGAATTCTCATACACTGTTGGTGGGTCTGCAAAATGGTGCAGCCTTTCCAGAAAATTGTATGGAGGTTCCTCAAACAATTGCAGATAGATCTACCATATGACCCAGCTATGCCACTGCTGGGAATATACACAGAGGAATGGAAATCATCATGCCAAAGGGATACCTGTACTCCGATGTCTATTGCAGCACTATTTACAATAACCAAGATTTGGAACCAGCCCAAATGTCCATCATGTTATGAGTGCATAAGGCAACTGTGGTATATCTACACAATGGAAACCTGCTCTGCTATAAAAAAGAATGAAATACTACCATTTGCAACAACATGGATAGATATAGAGAAAATTATATTAAGTGAAACAAGTCAGGCACAGAAAGAGAAATACCACATGTTCTCACTTATTTGTGGGAGCTAAAAATAAATAAATAAATACACAAACAAATGGGGTAGATGGGGAAGAAGACACAACAGTCACAATTCCTTGAACTTGTTAAGACAAGAAAACAGGTTCCGGTCAAGATGGCGGAATAAATGGTCCCCAGTATCACTCTCTCCCACAAATCAACCAATTTACAATGATAAAAATGTAACTTTAGCCAAGCTGGGGCCGCTGGACCTCAGGGGAAGAGGAGGAGAGACCTATGGAGTTCATGAAGGTGGGAGAAACTACAATGAGAGAAAGAAAAAGCTGCTCTGAGCATTTCAGGCTGTCGCTGCTTTAAGGCTCCAGCTGCTGAGCACATGGAGCAGCTGCAACTGTGCCCTTCAGATGGAGTTACTTGGAGGCGGAAGGGGAGAAGAGGGCCTTGGTGGCCCCCAGGACAACAAGGCCACCAATAGTGTTCCCGTGGGCCCACGCAGGAGTGAGGAGCCAGAACAACCAGAGAAAGGGGAGCCACTCAGAGGCTGGTGAGGCATTGCAAGGGATGGCACCCGGCCAGTCCCATGGGAAGTGTTTGCAGCATGGGCGGTGGATGAGATGGGAACACCAGGAGAACACTGGGAAACAGCAAGGACAGCTGACCTGCCCCCCAATCAGCACAGGACCACTCAGATGAGAATGGTCAGGAATGCAGAATTGCATGGGGTGCAGTTTGATGAAAAATCTCAGGCCTAGATCAAATCTGATTCTACAGAACACAGATCCACCAGGTCTCTGGAGAGCCAGAAGTACCTATAAGATCAACCATTAAACCCTAAGCTGCACAAAAAGCCTTTCCTGGGGAAACAACAGCAAAGTAGCAATTTAAACAACCACACAGCTCAAGTACTGATTCCCACAGGAAGTTTCCCTGTGTTAGAAGCAAAGGACAAAAAATTAGTTCTGGCCCAGGCACAGAACCAGAACCTTGGGGCCTGCCTGGGAACTGGAGGCTTGGATCTGGGGACCAGACCCCACTCCCACTTCCAGGCAAACTGCACCAGTGCCTCAGGGCCAGCCTGGGAACCTGAAGCATGGAGAAGGGGACCAGATGCCCCTCCCACAACCAGGCACACCATACCCACAACTCGAGGCCTGCCCAGGGACCCAAGGCATGGAGAAGGGGACCAGACCTCTCTCCCACAACCAGGCACACCATGCCCACAACTCGAGGCCTGCCCAGGGACCCAAGGCATGGAGAAGGGGACCAGACCTCTCTCCCACAACCAGTCACACCTAGCCAGCACCTTGGGTCCTGCCCACTGACTCGAGGTATGGAGCTGGGGATCAGACCCTCTTCCCACAACCAGGCACACCATGCCAGCAACTCAGAGCCCACCCAGGGACCCAAGGCATGGATAAGGGGACCGGACCTCTCTCCCACAACCAGTCACACCTAGCCAGCACCTTGGGTCCTGCCCACTGACTCGAGGTATGGAGCTGGGGATCAGACCCTCTTCCCACAACCAGGCACACCATGCCAGCAACTCAGAGCCCACCCAGGGACCCAAGGCATGGATAAGGGGACCGGACCTCTCTCCCACACCCAGGCACACTGTGCCAGCACCTTGGGGCCTGCCCGGGATCTCGAAGCATGGAGAAAGGGACCAGACCTGTCTCCCACACCCAGGCACACCGTGCCAGCGCCTCAGGGCCCGCCCAGTGACCTGAGGCAAGGAGAAGGGTACCGGACCTCTCTCTCACAACCAGGCACACTGTGCCAGTGAGTTTGGGCCCACCTGGAGTCCCAGAGCATGGAGAAGGGGACCAGACCTCTCTACCACAACCAGGCACACCTAGCCAGTACCTTGGGTCCTGCCCAGGGACCTGAGGTATGGAGCCTGGGACCAGACCCTCATCCTACAACCAGGCACAACATGCCAGCACCTTGGGGCCTGCCCGGGGACCAAGGTCATGGAGAAGGGGTCAGGACCTCTCTCCCACAACCAGGCACACCAAGCCAGTGTCTCGAAGCCTGCCCAGGGACCAAGGGAATGGATAAGGGGACCAGACCTCTCTCCCACAGCCAGGCACACCATGCCAGTGCCTCAGTTCCTTCCCGGGGACCCAAGGCATGGAGAAGGGGACCGGACCTCTCTCCCACAACCAGGCACACTGTGCCAGCGCCTTAGGGCCCACCCAGGGACCTAGGGTATGGAGTAGGGGACTGGACCATCCTCCCACAACCAGACACACCATGTCAGTGCCTCAGGGCCCACCCGGGGCATGGAGACGGGGACTGGACCCTCCTCCCACAACCAGGCATGCCATGCCAGTGCCTCGGGGCCCACCCAGAGACCGGGGGCATGGAGAAGGGGACCAGACCGCCTTCTCTCAACCAGGCACACCATGCAAGCACCTCAGGGCCTGCCCAGGGACCTGGGACATGGAGAAAAGGACTGGATCCCCCTCCCCCAACCAGACACACCAAGCCAGCCCCTTGGGTCTCACTTCATGACCCGAGGCATAGAGAAAGGGACTGGACACACTTCCCACAACCTGGCACATGGTACCAGCAACTTGAGTCTTGCCCAGGGACCAGAGACATGGAGAAGGGGACCAGACACACCCTGCAACCAGGCATACCACCAGTGCCAAGGAGCATACCAGAAACAGCACCTCCATGTAGGTGGCCCACTGCAGCCTCCACAATAACCATGGCTGCCGGGAAAGCAGCTAGACACCACAAGCACTACGCAAATCGTCCACCAACCACTGGAGTGCATTGACACAAGGAGAGTCACCAGCAGAGTCAAAGAAAAGAAGAGGATGTCTCTTTCCACAAAGCCCATTTCAGAGTGACAGAAGAAGCATCTGCTCTATGATAATATTGGGGGACCTGGTCATATCTCTCAGCATCAGACAGATCATCTAGGCAACAAGTTAACAGAATAACCATGATTCTTTCAAAAGGAGAGAAGAAATCTAGGGTAATTAGAGGGGGGAGGGGGAGGGAATGGGGGAAAGAGAGAGATTGGACAAGGGGCATAAAGAATAATTATGATTTGTAACAATACATATGCTACTAATATTGATTTGATCAACATATCTCAATGTTCAACCCCCAAAATATGTATAATCAATTTTGATTCAATAAATAAAATAAATTTTCAAAAATAGCCAAAATAAAAGGTCACATTATATGAAAAAAGAAAGATTAAAAATAATGACAGACTTATCGTTAGAAGTTACACAAGCCAGAAAACTATGGCATGACAAATTTAAGGTGCTGAAAGACAAAAATTCTATATCATTCAAAAAATACCCTTCAAAAGTAAAGATGAAATATAGAAATATACAGACAAACACACGAACAAACAAAAAAAAAGACAAGCAAACAGATACGATGTTGATGGGTGGGAGGGGGGAGTGTGCAGGGGGAGGAAAATTCAGTAAAAGGACACTAAAATCAACTACATTGTATATTGATAAAGTAAAAGAAAATAAAATAAAGTGAAATAAATAAATAAATAATCATAAAAATATTTGTAAAACACAGAGTATATATTTAGTGACAGAATAGGGCTTATGATTATAAAACCTGGAAAGATGTAATGTAAGAAAAGGTAAAGTTATTTCTAATTATTTTTAAAATATTATAAGCATCAAAAACCTGTTATTTATTAACATAAATAAAAAGGCAAATGTTGAATTGGGAAAACCATGTTCAACCTATATGATAAAAAAATATTCAGCCTATATGATAAAAATATTAATGTATTTGTTATAGAAAAGCTCTTTCAATCGCATATTCATAAAGAAATAAAAAGATGAAAAAATACACATATAACAAATGCAAAAATTATAATTCAATATTAATTATTACTTTAAAATTTCACCAAAATATCATTTTATCTGTGCAAGATTGCAGAGGCAATAGTATTACCGAGTGTTTGTTAGTATAAATTAAAATAAACTTTATTTTATATTCAAAGTGATATACAAATTCAATGCAATCCCCATCCAAATTTCAAAGACATTTTTCTCAGAAATGGAAAGAACTATCCAGACATTTATATGGAAAAATAAAAGACCACACGTAGCCAAAGCAATGCTGAGCAAAAAAATAAAGCTGGAGGCATAACACTACCTGACTTTAAGCTATACTACAAAGCTATAATAACCAAAACAATATGGTACTGGAATAAAAAAAGACACACTGATCAATGGAATAGAATAGAGAATCCAGAAATCAACCCACACACTTACTGCCAGCTGATCTTTGACAAAGGCACCAAGCCTATTCACTGGGGAAGGGACTGCCTCTTCAGCAAATGGTGCTGGGATAACTGGATATCCGTATGCAGGAGAATGAAACTAGACCCATACCTCTCACCATATACTAAAATCAACTCAAAACGGATTAAAGATTTAAATATACACCCTGAAACAATAAAACTTCTTAAAGAAAACATAGGAGAAACACTTCAGGAAATAGGACTAGACACAGACTTCATGAACACGACCCCAAAAGCACAGGCAACCAAAGGAAAAATAAACAAATGGGATTATATCAAACTAAAAAGCTTCTGCACAGCAAAAGAAACAATTAACAGAGTTAAAAGACAGCCAACAGAGTGGGAGAAAATATTTGCAAAATATACATCTGACAAAGGATTAATATCCAGAATATATAAGGAACTCAAACAACTTTACAAGAAGAAAACAAGCAACCCAATTAAAAAATGGGCAAAAGAGCTAAATCGACATTTCTCTAAGGAAGATATCCAAATGGCCAACAGACATATGAAAAAATGCTCAACATCACTCAGCATCCGGGAAATGCCAATCAAAACCACACTGAGATACCATCTAACCCCAGTTAGGATGGCTAAAATCCAAAAGACTATGAACGATAAATGCTGGCGAGGCTGCGGAGAAAAAGGAACTCTCATACATTGTTGGTGGGACTGCAAAATGGTGCAGCCTCTATGGAAAATGGTATGGAGGTTCCTCAAACAATTGCAGATAGATCTACCATATGACCCAGCTATCCCACTGCTGGGAATATACCCAGAGGAATGGAAATCATCAAGTCGAAGGTATACCTGTTCCCCAATATTCATTGCAGCACTCTTTACAATAGCCAAGAGTTGGAACCAGCCCAAATGTCCATCATCGGATGAGTGGATACAGAAAATGTGGTACATCTACACAATGGAATACTACTCAGCTATAAAAAAGAATGAAATGGGCCGAGCCCCTGGCGCACTCGGGAGAGTGCGGCGCTGGGAGCGCAGCGACGCTCCTGCCGCGGGTTCGGATCCTATATAGGAATGGCCGGTGCGCTTACTAGCTGAGTGCCGGTCACGAAAAAAGACAAAAAAAAAAAAAAAAAAAAAAAAGAATGAAATACTGCCATTTGCAACAACATGGATGGACCTTTAGAGAATTATATTAAGTGAAACGAGTCAGACACAGAAAGAGAAATACCACATGTCCTCACTTATTGGTGGGAGCTAAAAATTAATATATAAATTCACACACACACGCACACAAAAAAAACCCGGGGGGGGGGGGAAGAAGATATAACAACCACAATTACTTGAAGTTGATACGACAAGCAAACAGAAAGGACATTGTTGGGGGGGAGGAAGGAGAGGGAGGAGGGAGGGAGGTTTTGGTAAGGGGCAACAATAGTCAACCACAAAGTATATCAGCAAAATAAAATTTAAAAATAAATAAATTAATTAATAAATAAAAATTTTTTAAAAAAAGAACAAATAAATGCCTCACTTGCTTCAGTTTTTTAAAAAATAAAACAATGCAGAACTCCTTGCAGCCCCTGCATGTTCCTGCACAATCTCAAGCCTGACCTTCCCTCTCAGGGATAAATATGATATTGAATTATACATGTGTCATTTCCCTGGAGTGTTTTATATGAGTTATGAGGTATCCATAAACATTTCATCTTTATGTAACGTTCTATATTACATGTTCATATTTGTTGCACATTGTATCATTCTATATAATTAATCAGAAATTTTATATTCTTGGCCTAACACTGTTTTCTATATTTATCAATATTGATACAAGCATCTCTGGTTCATTAACTTTAAAATACCTTCACATCAATGGGCATTTGGGTTTGCTACAATTTTTTTTCTACATTATATTCACTTGTAATAATAGTGTTAAACTAAGCATGGTGAATTGCCACCAAATTTTACAGAGCAGTGGCCCCTGGGAGGGGAAGGAGGAAAATAAACAAGAATAAAGAATACTTCGTGTATATGTATAATGCTTTATTATTTTAAAAGGTGTCTGAAGCTAATAAGGCAAAAATGTCAGCATTAATTAATTCTGGAAGGAGGTTTCATGGCTGTTTTTTTACTGCTCATGGTGATATTCTATTTGTTTAAAATATTTCATAATGTTTTGTGATTAAAAAAAAAAAAGTACAGGAAAGGGAGACTAGTGGGTCTATATAGGTCTCAATCCGATGCTGGAGTCCTCACAGTCAAGAGACAGGGACAGGTCTTGAATTCTCTAAGGGTGAAATCCAGAACCAGAAATGGAAAGATTGAGAAGCCAACCTCACCCCAACAAAGTTCCATCTTCAGCCAAAAGAATGAGGGAAACAAGAGAATCATAGATATTTTTTGAAGGGGCTAATTCATACTCAGGTGCCCTGGAATTTAGAAGACAGAGTAAGAGCTGAAAATAATGAAAAGCTATTTATACATTGTATGAAAGTGGGGGGAGTAAATAAATCAACAACAGGGTCACAATTTAGTCTGTAATCTCACTTATAACTTAATCCCACTAAACTTCCTCTTATTTCGCGATGTCTTCCAGACAGGCTGCTAAAAAAATTTTTTTTTAATCAAAAACAAGCAAACAAACAAAAACCTGTTCAATTTCTCACAGCATTTATTGGGGGCACTTAAGATTACCTTGAAGACATCAGTGAGAAATTCTCCACTTTTCTCTAGATATTGAAAGAGGGAGATGGAAAATCTGTCCCCAGAAAGGGCAGATGGACCCAGTGAGGCAATGAGCTCCTGAGCAAGTGGAATCAGCTCTGGAATGAGACTCAGGTGTGCTATTCCTGACCTGAGCAGGGCTGGTGAGGGGAGAGGTCACAGGTAGGCTATTTGCAGTCTTTGTTGCCCTGGGGGCTCAGTTTTCAAACTTCCTCATTAGCTACATATATACTGTCTTTTCTTCCCCAAGGCAGCTCAAATCCTTAAAAAGCACAGATCATAGAAGGAGAGAACTCCTGCATGGCTGATTTCCTGACCCTGCGAGGCTAGGTATATGTCATTCTCTTTGTACCACATGTTTCCTCCTACCTCCGGGGGTCTTAGTCTTGGATCCTAGGGTCTGACCTCAAGGGAGCTGGTGGGATACTCCTTAAACAAAATCCCAACTTTCCCTAAGTCAGAGATTACCACTGCAGAACTACAGAAACAGAGTGGGATAAGATCCCACAGAGACAAAGACTCAGGGATGCAGAGAGTGTACCTTGAGATCGTGTCCACAAAGTCTCTCTAAGAAATACTTCTCTTTTCTTAACTCAAGTACCTATAATAGGCTAGAGCTATCATAGGACAGAAGGAGCAATGATGCCAGCCAATTTACTGGTTACTCGGGCAGGTTTTTAGGGGTTGCCTAAAAATAGACACCAAAACCAATGATATTGAATAAATCACAAAAAAGCAGTAACCATAAAAGAAATAATTGATAAATTGACTGCATTAACATTGGGAACCTCTGAGAGGTATACAGGAACTCAATGTACTATTTTTACAATTTTGCTGTGTCTGAAATTAGTTCAAAATAAAAAGTTTAAAAGATTAAAAAACTAAAATTTGGTACTAACACAGATTCAGCAAAACGGCCAAAACAAAAAAGATAGAAAATGTAAATATTGGCAAGATAGTGGGAATGTGAAACAGTGTGGCTACTTTGGAAAATCATTTGGTAGTATGGAATAAATGTGACCACACGTTTTCTCTATGACCTTGAAATTCTACTCCTAAATATATACTCAACAAAAATGTGTACAACCATGCACCAAAAAACATGTACAAGAAAGTTCATGGCAACACTATCTGTAAAATGCACCTATAAACAAATGTCCAGAATAGTTGAATGACTAAGTTGTGCATATTCACATGCAGAAAAACTATGCAGCAATAAACTCCAGATAACGGAATAATATGTATGAATCTCAAAAATACGGTGTTAAGCAGAAGCCAGACACAAATGACTACATATGATATCAGTATGAGTTTGTATAACTTTGTAAATATACTTAAAGACCATTTAGGTTTATACTTTAAATAAATAAACTTTATGGCATGTAAATTATATATTTCCATAAAGCTGTTAAAAATGCATATGATTCCAGATGTTAGTGGAATGGTGATAGAAATCAGGGTGATTAGAGTCTAAAAAGAAGAAATGAGGAGTATTTCTTGATGCTGATAATGTTCATTTCTTGGCCAATGTGTGTGATGGTTAATATAGTATGTTCCATCTTATTAAATGCATGCAGCCATACTTTTCTATACAGTTACCAAAGGCAAAGAACAAAATGTGTTGTAAAATGTACACAGTTCTGAAGGAAATTTAACCATCCCCTATCCTGATGGGAAGATTACATTACAGACCTTTTGTCAGGGAATGATAGGTCAAGAGACATAAAATTTATAAGTACATTGAAATTTTTAAACACAATTTAAGAGCTTTATCTAATACACACACACACATATCACTGTAACAAATGATTATTCAATGTTTTACAATAAATAAAAACTTATAAAAACTGACCTACTGTGAAATATATTGGTATTGATTGCAGTAAGTAGGAAGTAAAAGAAAACTCTCCTCATATCACTCACACACACGCACACACACACACACACACACACACACACGTACAAACATACTCAAAACATAGTGGATTAAAACATTAGGTATTATGTAATACTACTCTGCCATAAAAAAAGAACGAAATTCTCCCATTTGCATCAACATGGATGAACCTGGCGAAACTTAGGCTGACTGAAATGAGCAAAGCACAGAGGGATAAATACCATATGTACTCACTGATAAGTAGGAGCTAAGAGAGAAAGAAGGAAGGAAAGAAAGACCACAGTGGTGTGTTGGACTTGCAGAGGGAGAGAACACACCTAGGGATACAAAGTGGAGTGGGGATGGGGGATAGAGAGGGCGGTCAGGGATAATTGGATGGGGGACATGAAGTATAATCACAATTTGTGGTAATGAGCAGGGATCTGGCCATCACATCTTAGGCACAGGTGGTGACAATTTGCTTTGTACCCCATGAATATACATAACCAATAAGAAAATAAATAAAAATTTTAAAAATAAAATTAAAACAAAACATTAGGTGTTTATTTTACTCATGTCTTAACTATATTTGAAGTATTACTCTTTAACACTGAGTTGTTACCTATCTTCTTTTTTATTTTATTTTTTTAAATTTAACTTACACATTGCCATTGTATGTACTTATGGGGTGTGATCTGATATTTTGATACATGTATATGTTGTATAATAATCAGATCAGGTAGTTAGTATCCATCACCTCATGCATTTATCATTTCTTTGTGGCAAAAACATTCAAAAGCCTCTCTTCTAGCTATTATGTAATATACAAAACTTTCCTGTCAACCAATGGAACAGTGGTTACCAAAGCTGTCGCACATCTTCTAAGGGATGACGAATGAATACAGAATTTCTCACACCTTCATTGCATAACTTGGATTCCTCCCACATATATATTCTTCTCATTCAGAAACTGACAGCTGTAGATTTAATTTGATTTTAACTTTAAGAGGATCAGAAATATGTATTTTGCTTAGTTTAAGTCTTAACCAGGAGCTACTATGTAAGGCTTGATAAACAAGTATGGGAACTTGCAACAGGGAAAGATCAGCTTAAAGAAAGTTCTGTTTATCTTACAGAAAACTGTAGCCAGATAAGCATAAAGTAATAATGATTTAAATAATCATCAAAACTGATTAGTCACCAGATGCTTGTCTCTGCTTTTGCTTTGAAGATAACAGTATTGATGCACAGATATAAGGTGTTCTTTACACATTTTGAGGTTGGGGTGACCCAACCACAGTCATGTAGATCATCCAGCATCCAGATAAGATGAAGCCAAGAAACGATAGATCAATATTAGGTAAGATGCTGAAGTTTGCATAAAATCCAACCAATCAGAGATGTCCATCAGCACTAGCCCTCACCATTTCTTTTCCAAAAGCTTATTTTTCCTTGTTTTGCTCAAATGGAGTGATTCTCCATAAAACCAAATGATCACATAAGCAAGCTAGTTTGGAGGGAAAAAGATGGCAAGAAAGTAAGATTTTAAAATGTCTTGTCCTCTGCATTAAAAGTCCAAAATTCCATGTGATAGAAAAAGAGTACATGAACCAGAGAGTAATCTGAAATAAATGATACCATATTTGTTTTATGAATAGAAAGCAAGAGATTCTCTAAGTATCATTCACTTGAAAGAAATGTATAATCTAGCTCCAAAACTATTTACTAAAACGTTTACAGAACCTCCAAAGTAATTATTTTCATAAATGGAGGTTAGATATGAAATGTTTAAAATGTAACTCAATATAGAACAATTATATGTTAAAACTCTGTGCAAAACTCTCTCACGGAGCCATCTGGTATAGCATTCAGCTTATTCAAGCCGATAGACTAAAACTGGTGAGAAACTACATATTCATCAAGAAAATATTTAGCAAACTCTAATCCTAACAAAGTTCTTCTTAGATATATCAGAATTTATGTGGGGGGGGAAATCCCATTTAATATAATGAACATGATAAATTCTGTGGTCATTAACCATGTTTTTATCAACAGGAACCAACTAATGCAGGCAAAACCACTGACTGCAATAAAATTGTTGAAGCTTTGAGCATGAAATCTAGCATCAATCAAAAGAAGCAAATTCATACTGAAGAGAAATCCCATCAATGCCTTGACTATGGGAAAGCTTTCAGAGATTGCTCATGTCTTAAGTCACATGAGAGAATTCATCCTAGGGAGAAATTCTATAAATGTAAAAAAGATGTAAATGCCTTCAGCATAAGCTCTGATATAGCTCTGCACAAAAGAAAACATACAAGAGAGAAATCCTATAATGCAGTGACTGTGGGAAAGTCTTACACTCCATCTTATATCTTAAGCATGAGAAAACCCACGCTAGAGGGAAATCTTTTGAATGTAGTCAGTGTGGGAAAACATCCCAGAGACACTCATACATGAACTTGCACGTGAGAATCCACGATGGAGAAAAACCTTTTACGTATGATCAATGTGGGAAAACCTACAGCTCAAGCTCTTACCTTACATGGCACAAGAGGATTCACACTGGGGAGGAGTCTTACGAATGCCATGACTGTGGGAAAACCTTCAGTATTCTCCCATGCCCTACAAAACATAAGAGAACTGACACTGAAGAGAAATCCATTGAATGTAACCACTGTGGAAAATTACTAAGTAGTCAGTCATCCCTTAAGACACACCTGTCATATGTGGATGGAGATACTTTGCTTCCAGTTTGGATGACTTTTATTTCTTTTGTTCCTTGCCTAATTGCACTGGCTAGAATCTCTACTGCAGTGCTAGTCTTTCTCCACTAAGTATATTTATAATAGCTGATTTTAAATTTTTGTTTACCAAATCCCAAAGACATTTTCTATTGGTTGCTTACTCCCTTCCCCATGTGTGTGCTACTTCAAAAAGTTTGTGGAAAAGTCAATTAGAAGATAATATAAGGGCCAGCCCGACTCACTCAGGAGAGTGTGGTGCTGATAACACCAAGGCCACGGGTTCGGATCCTGTATAGGGATGGCCAGTTTGCTCACTGGGTGAGCGTGGTGCTGACAACACCAAGTCAAGTGTTAAGATCCCCTTACCAGTCATCTTTTAAAAAAATAAAATAAAATAAAGAAAATAAAAGATAATACAAATCTTTACATGAACTTTTTGAAGATCCCTCATACTTCCCTGTTTTCTTGCATGTCTCCTAATATTTTCTGGAAAGCTGGACATTTTAGATACTATATCGTACCAAATCTGATGTTGGATCCCTTTTTTTACTCAAGATGTGTGGTTGTTAATGATTTTTATTATGGTTTTCTTGTTGCTACTTATCTGTTTAGTAACTTTCCCAGCCACAGCTTTCTGATGGCTATTTTTTTAAAGCTGACAACTCTAATTATAAACTTTATAAAAACGACAGCAAAGAAGGAGCACAAGGATCCACACCTCAATCAAGGGCTAAAAGGACAGAAGAAAATTATTTTTGTGATGTCTCTTGGCATAATAGATCATAATTTATATAACATCATTTCGTGGCATCAGTGAACTTTAAGATAAAAATTATGACAATTTTAAACTAATCTACCTCGTTAATGCAAAATCATTAACTCTTTAGAAATATTAGTGTTAATATCAGAAAAATGCTTACATGAACACCAGCTTCGTGAAAGAGAAAAATGTGCAGATACCATTTTACTTCTCACTATTTATTACCCACATAAAATTTCACTCAAGGAATGTGATATACTTAGCTAAACTCTCAATTTTGGACATTTAGGTTATTTGAAATATTTTTGCTCTTAATACAAATCTAACAATAAATTGTCAGCGTATGTATTTTTTCTGTGTACGGATATGTATGTCTTTTCTGTTTCATGATGACTATTTTTAAAGTGTTTGGTTTTATTTTCAAGCCGGGCTTTTTAGCGATAACCCCCAGGTCATTATAATTTAGTACCCCACCAATGATCAGTAAGATGATTTTCTTAAATGTCTTGTTGATATCTCCTCCACCCTTTGCCAAGGGTATCTTCGTGAGAAGGCATGCTTTTAGTCTTCAGGAAAGTTACAAATCAGGCTTATCTCCCACTGCCTATGTGAACAGTATCTTAAAGTCAGCCAAAGTTGTGTGACTTGGGACTTCTTTCCCAAGTCTTGCGTGGGCATGTGCATAGCCTTTTAGACCCTTAAGAACTTGCTGGAGCTTTTCAAAGTTTCCTGTGGTTGTCTAGTTTTTCATGTTTTCCTTTCAATTTTCCAGCCAGACTCTTGTTTTCGCCAAGTGAAATCATTACCTTGAGCATCTGGTGAAGTTGTTAACAGGTTGCTGTTGTCTTGGTTATAACTTGGAGGTAGAGGCTTTTATTTTTCTCCTTAGCTAAGCTCTGAGCAAAATTAAATAGCCACAACACCCTGAGAATAGAGCTGCAAATTCAGAAAAAAATATTGACTCTTCCCTGAGAATGGTGCTTTTAGCAGACCTCCAAAAACAAAAACCAGACCTCTGTGCTGACTACAAGACTGCTGGCTTTTGGCTATGTTGCCACGGATCTGGGGAAGGAGAAGAAATGAAAATAATCCCAAGTTAAAATGTCACAGACCCTGCTCTCTTACCAAGGTTCAGTAACTTCTCTTGGATAGATAATTTTCTGTTTGTTCTGTGACTTTAGGTCCTCACTCCATCATTCTAGAAGTCCAACTCCCAAGTGCTCTACTTTTGCTTTGTCCATTAGAATTTGGTCGTGATCATTTTGCTGCTCCTAAAGTCACACTTGCTTATCTTCAGAACCTCAAAGACCAAGCTCTTGCCACAGTTCCATGGTAGTTTTTTTCCCAGGTTTTCTGCCAATAAGGTTTTTAAAATTAATTTATTTTTAATGACACATATTGATAGTACATATTTATGAGGTACACAGTTATATTTTAATACACGTGTATAATGTGTCATGATCAGCTCATGGCAGTTTTTGTTGTATGCTGCACAGTCATCTCACATATGTCGTGCATCCCCGTCATAGGACATCAACTCAGCAAACCCATTCTGATCACCCAGATGGAGCAAGAATAAGAACTGGAGACAGTAGAGAGAAAAAAAATTCACAAAGATACCTGTCCAGGTGAGCATCAGGCATATATGAGTGTTTTGAGTAACAGACCTGGTTGGAGTGAAGGGGTACATTATGAAATGTCAATCAGGAAACTTTAAAAAACACCTTTTATACTTAAGGGGACAGAAGTGAATACTTAAAGTGAGCTTCCTCATGAAGCTTCAGCTTTTTCTAATCTTACACTTTTTACCTATCATTTCATACTTTCCTATGATCTGAGAAAAATTCCTGTCTTTGTCTTTAATCATTTTCTTTACAATCATTGTCTGATATTTTCCCATTTTGCATATATAATAATAGCTCTTGCCTGTAATTTCAATCTTCAATGTAATTTTCAATTACGATGGAATCATTCTTTAGTAAATTCCATAAAATACTAAACCATGTATCATTCCTTTGATTATGAGTGCATTTTTCTTTCACATTGTTTTCCCATGTAAAGCATTTTACGCACATGACATGAGCTTACATTGAGAAAATCTGAAGGAATCCACAAAAAACTATTAGAACTTATAAGTGAGTTCAGCAAGGTTGCAAGATACAAAATCATATACATAAAATTCAATTTTATTTCTATACACTAGCAATAAACACACTGAAAATGAAATTGAGAAAACAATTTCATTGACAATAGCATTAAGAAGAAAATACTTAGGAATAAAATTAACAAAATAAAAGTAAGACTTAGACATTAAAAACTACAAAACATTGACAGAAATTAAAGAAGAGCTAAATAAATGGAAAGATATCCCATGTTCATGGATTGAAAAACTAAATATTGTTAAGATGACACTATTCCCCAGATTGATCTACAGATTCAGTGTGACCTTTATCAAAATCCCTCCTGGGGTACTTGCAGAAATTGACAAGCTGACTCAAAAATCCATATGGACATGCAAGGGATCTAGAATGCTCAAAACAATCTTGAAAAAGAAAAACAAACTTGGAAACTCACACTTCCCAAATTCAAACATAACTATAGCACTACCAGTAATCAGCAGTATAGTACTGGCATAAGGATAGACATATAAGCCATTGAAATAGAACTGAGAGCATCCAGGAAAAGTAGATAAATTAGATTTTATCAAAATTAAAAACCTTTGTTTGTGCTGCAAATAATACCATCAAGAAAGTAAAAAGACAACACACAGAAGAAAAAAATTTTGCAAAACATATATCTGATAAGGAACTTTGCATTCTGAATATATAAAGAACATTTCAAACTCATGACAAAAGACAATCCAATTTAAAAATTGGTCAAGCATTTACTCGGGAGAGTGCGGTGCTGAAAATTGGTCAAGCATTTGAATTTCTCAAAGAAGATAGACAAATGGTCAATAAACACATGAAACAATGGTCAATCTCATTGGTCATTGGAGAAACACAAATCAAAACCACTGAGATACCACTTCACAACCACTAGGATGGCTTTAATCAGAAAGATAGACAATAGGGCTGTCCAGTTAGCTGAGTTGGTTAGAGTATGGTGCTAATAACACCAAGGTCCAGGGTTCAGTCCCTACACCACCCGCCTGAAAAAAAAAAAGAAAAAAAAACCCAGAGGAAAATAAAACAAAAATACAGGCAATAGTAAGTGTTGGAAAAAATGTGGAAATTCTGCAACCTTCACACATTGATGGTAGAAATGTAAAATGCTACAACCAGTTGGGAAAACAGTTTGGCAGTTCCTCAAAATACTGAAGCATAGAATTACCAAATGATCCAGAAATTCCACTCCTGGGCATGTATACCCAACCAAGACAAATGAAAAACTTATACACTGATGTTCATTGTAGCATTATTTATAATACCAAAAAAGTGTGAAGACTCAAAATGTTCATCACCTGGTAAATGGATAAACAAAAGGTGGCATATTCATATCAGAAAATATTATTTAGCGATAAATAGGAATTATGCTACAACATGGAAGAACCTTAAAAACATGCTAAGTGAAAGAGGCCAGTAACAAAATGTCACATGTGGAATGATTAAATTTATATGAAATGTCCCATATAGGCAAATCTATAAAAGTGAAAAGTAGATTAGTGGTTGCCAGGTGTTGTAGGCAGGAAGGAATGGGGGATGACTGCTAATGGGTACAGGCTTTCTTTCAGGGGTAATTAAAATGTTCTGGAATTAGGTAGTGATGATAGTTGCACAATTCTGAATATAATTTTAAAAATTGTTTTGTACACTTTAAGTGGGTAGATTTTATACTATGTGAATTGTACATGTCAATTAAGCTATTTCTAAAGTAAAAATTTACAAAAATATTCTTTAAAAATCCCTGCAGTCTGTACCACAGAGTGATTGGGAATTTCTCATCCTGAAAACCCATGCTTAAGCTCAGTAAATAAATGAAGGAATTGTGTCAGCCTGACCTAGTGAAGCCGAGTTCCTGTGGCTCTGCCGCATCACATCTATGTACAGTTTTCTCTGAGATGAGGTCGGAAATGCTGACTCCTCCTTAGTGAAGTCTATGGCTGTATCCTCAAAGGTTCCTGAGTTCTAAAATGCCAAGACACACTCTGCCTAAACCAGAGATCACCCCCACCAGTGTTCCTAAGAAGAGGGTTACAAACAATAGCACTGGGGATGAAATACCTGTTTTATGCTCATATCAGACAGAATTCTAAATTAATCCAGGGCTCAGAATCCAATTAATCCTTTTAATCTCGAGCTCAGTCCTCAGATTCCTCTCTTCCTTATTTATGCTCACTCCCTAAGTGATCTTACTCACTCTCAAGGACTTAAAGCATCTATAAAACACCATGAAATGTTCTCTCTCCACTGAGAGCCTGAGAGCTTTTACAGGCTTACTTTCCTCTAACTTCAGGGTCCAACATGCACCTGAGCATATCACAAGCATGAGAGAAGGGCTTTCTAAGTGAATAAATGATTTCCTTCAGAGTGACCACACATTATTTGAGGCTAGAACAGCTTTGAATCCTTCTTTTACTTTTTCTAACAGCACTGAACAGGAGGGACACAGTTTTTTTTCTTGGCATGCAATTTTCTGAGTTGGTTATTTGATATTTTGAACCTTGGTTATGGGACAAGATGATAATATTTACATGAATGCAAAGTTGTTTTCCAGCCAGCCTGAAGCTACAAACTTGTGGACCTTGAGAAACCAAGTAAGATGTCAATAAAGCTATGCTGATTCCACCTCTCCAGCAGGACCCTAAAAATAACAGCAAGGATAAGAGCAGAAACCAGACGGAGTCTTGGGGAGACTTTGCACCTGAGACCTTGCACAAAGCCTTCATGGCTCATGTCCCCTTCCTCCTGCTTTTCATTTCCCATGTTCCATTCTCTCAGCCCTCTTTTCAAAAACCCCTCAGTAAGTCTGAGTCTTTGAGATGGTCTTAGCCTGGTCACTCTCCTTCAGGTTTACAGGGAGATAGGTTAGCCTCACATCTGTCCTCAGGTCACTGGTATTCCTGAATAAAAGCCGACTTCTGTTTTCACCAACATTTGACTTTAGAGTGATTTGCTTTTGAAACAGGCAGGCAGCTGGACCTGTGCCCTGTGAGTCCTGTAACAAATTTTGGCAAGCCTAATCAGGAGCTGAATGCTCTGGGGTGTCAAAACTTGGGGAGCCTCAATCAGGAGCTGAGTGTGCCTAGTAACAAATTCATTTTTTAAAAAAGGTGAATTCTATTAAGTAAAGGAGGCATCAACTTCTGCAAGGAAATTCTCTTTTGTAACCAAATCCCCTGCATTTAAAACCAAATTGATGCCTAATTTGCCTTTGTTATATTTTACCTGACTTTATTGGGGGGGTGGAGGAGTGAATATTTATCTCAATAATACAATACGAGGTCAAACCTCATTCTACGTAGGGTTAATTCAACTCTGGTTTCAGGTAGGATCTTTTTTTTTTTTTTTTTTTTTTGTGACCGGTAAGGGGATCGCAACCCTTGGCTTGGCGTCGTCCGCACCACGCTCAGCCAGTGAGCGCACCGGCCATCCCTATATAGGATCTGAACCCGCCGCCTCGGCACCCCCAGCGCCGCATTCTCCTGAGTGAGCCACCGGGTCGGCCCCAGGTAGGATCTTAATGAGGGTGGCATGACTGTTTTTAGAATCTCTTTTGTTTCAAGCTTTGGGGGTTGTAACATTAGCTGAGCTTGCTTGAAAAGAACTAAGCTGACCTTGAGGGTAAAACTCATGATTAAAAGAAAGTAACAAATTGCCCACCCTCATTCTCTGTGAACAAAACTTCCCCAACATAAATAACTAAGAGATTCCATTTCACAAGATACCCCATCCTCAAAGCACACCCTGATGTCCACAGTCAAGAACAAATGTCCTGCAAGTACAAAATTCTACAAAATTAAGGCAGGGAGGGGCTGGCTGGTTAGCTCAGCTGGTATAGCACAGCCTTGTAACACCAAGGTCAAGGGTTCAGATACCCATGCTGGCCAATCACCAACCAACCCACCAATCAACCAAACAGAAAAAACAAAATTGTTCCATCCCCGTATAGGCCGGCTGCCAAATAATAATAATAACAATAAATTAATTAATTAGTTAATTAAATGAAATCAAACGAAGGCAGGGAAACTCCTGCCGGAAGTCCTATTCATTAATCACCAGTTTATACAGAAATCCCTGGTCATCCAGGAAAGGGCCTAGGACAGGCTGCTGCTCTCACACTTTTGAGCTACTCATGTTTTCTGTCTGGAGAAATGCACAAGGCTACTGACTGTCATTAAATAACACAGTTCAAAGAACCGAAAGACACACCCAGTTCTCCTTGATTAGATATGCTGAGTGAACTTCTCATAGGATTATCAATAAACTAAAGAACATGCTGCGTTTACACTGACTCTGCTTACTTGATGTTTTCTAAATATCCAGAAAGACACAAGTGTTCAGAAATTTTTTAATTGATGAATAATAATTGCATATATTGATAGGGTACTTTGTGATGTTTTTTAACCAAGCCAAAGAGATCTAATCGAGTTTGATTGCTCATTGCACTAAGAGCTAATCAGAGACAAAAATAGTGTCCAGCAGAAGGATTTTACTTATGGCCAAGAGAACGGGTGAGCAGAGTAGTAACGTCAGCCTACCCCCCTCCAACTGACTAAGGTTAAGTGTTTTAAAAGGGAAAAAAAGAATACAGGTTCATGCAAGGAGGTAGTGAAGTGGGGGATCACGGGGTTTGCAGGTGGCTGTAGTTAGAGGTCAGGATTTCATGATGAACAGGGTTCTTGGCTTCATGGGGTCTGTGGCTGGTGGTCTGGTGGGCCTCAAGTCCGTGATGTTATTTTGGAGCCGGAGTCATTATTTTGTGGGGGAAAACTCAAAGACAGTGACCTTAGCCAAGCATCACTGGAAATTTAAAATAAATAACTCAGACTCTTGACTAATGTATATGCCTAACACAATCTTCTCTAAGCAAGAGTATAGGCTAGTGATCAGCTTGGCCTTTCTTTGGAATGCCTTTGTTCAAAAAGATTGATTAGGATCCAAGCCTGGAGGGGAAAAAAAATGTTGATTAGGAAGGCAGGAGAACAGGAGGGAGACTCAGCTCTGATTCATAACCTTTCAGCATATGGAAGCTATGTAAATGGGCACAGGGAGGAAAGAGAATTCCTAAAAAAAGAAAATTCCTACTGGGGCCTCAGTTTCATTTTGATAGATAGATTAGAATTATAAAATCGAGCTAATTAACATATTCATCACCTAACCTACTGCTGTGGTTTAAATGAACCCCAAGCTATGTTGGAACTTGACCCCTAACATGGTGGTGGATGGTGGGGCAATTAAGAGTTGATTGATTGGATTGTTGAGGACCGTGCCCTTCTAAGTGGATTAATCCACTCATGCAGTAATTGGTTCATGGTGTAGTGAGTTGATCTGGTCTGGCTTTATAAGGAGACTAGGTGAGAAGATTAGCTCAGTTGCTCATACAATTCTCTTCTCACAGGGGATGTGAAGCTGTCTTAGGTTTGCTGGAACCCTCGAGAGGGCCTAGCCATGTCGCTGTCCCACTTTTGCCAGCTTGGAGATGGCCACATGGATGATGATGACCATGGGCAGGAGAAACTTGCGATCACTGACTGGGATCTCCAGAATGGGTTCAACCCTGATTGGCAGCACCCCTGGCAGACTAAGGAAGAGGCCACCTATGGGATGTGGGCAGTGGGTGACTCTGATGCTGAAAGGCCCAGCTTTCGGGGCAAACGGGCCCAGGACTGCTCTGCGCCAGTCATCTTTATCAGCGTGGGGCTCTACAAAGGCACAGCAGAGGAGATGGACTTGGAAGATTCAGATGACAAAGAGACACCTGCTCTTAAGCAGGATGAACTTCCCTTCCTATGGATTTTGGACCAAAGAAATTCAGAACAAGTGGCAATTTTCAGACTGGTTGGAAAGTGTTTGCAGGAGGAACCATGTCTTTCCTGGACTTTGGCAGCTGGGAAAGAAACACAAAAGGAATTGGACAGAAGCTTCTTCAGAAGATGGGCTATGTCCCTAGAAGGGGCCTTGGGATGAACACACGAGGTATCCTGAACCCAATCGAAGCCAAACAGAGAAAGGGAAAAGGAGCTGTGGGGGGTTATGGCTCTGGGAGTACCACTCAGTCCCTGCAAAACTTACCCGTGATTGACTCAAAAGAAGCCTAAATGCTTTTCCAGGATAGTTGAAGCCTTGAAGGCCCTGGGCAGGGTTAGCATGAAGCTCACCACTCCCCAGAAGGAGCTGTCTCAGGTCAAGGTCACAGACATGACTGATGGATCTTGGACATGACTGGCACCATTGTGCACACAATAAGCTCAAACTAGCCGAAGGCCTTGTCTTCCACTCCAGCACCAAACCCCTCCCCACTTCTCTTCACGAGAAGCCTCATGACTTAAACAGAAACCCTTTTGCTTCTGCAAGGGTGCAATTCTCCACCCTGGTTGCATAGCTTCCACATTAGCATAATGCCCCTCCTTGATTATATCAGCCAGCCATTGGCACCCTATACAAGCTCTACCACCCCCACACACAGTGCTGTCTTCCATTTTGAGGACAGCCCTGGGCTGCCCTGCACTTTGAGCACAGCCTGTCAGATTCTTTTCCTTTAATAAAGCTCGAACGGTACCCGGTATCTTGGCTCACTCTCTTTCAGTGACAGGCTGGGAGGAAAAGGTCTACTACAGCTACAGCCAGATCAGCCACCAACACAGCATCAACAACTATGGGCTCCTTCTGCAGTGCCAACAGCCACCACAGCCCGGCAAAGAGGCCAAGGACCTGGGTTTCACACTGCCCAAGCTGGAGCACAGCCTGCAGCTGCTCATTGACCGCACAGAGCAGGAGATCATCAAGAACCACTGGCAGCTGCAGTACAAGCGGGACCTTGTGATCAACCTCTTCCATGAGCTGGAGAAGAGTCGAGGTCTTGTTCCATGAGAAGTGGGTCATCTCCAACCTCAGCAAGGTCCTGGAGATGATGGAGCAGTGTGAGCGGTGGGTGCAGCCTAACTGCAGCAGCCCCCTCACCCTGGACAAGTGTGCCCAAGTCTTCCAAACCCTCCAGGATGAGTCCTGCAAGGATCAGAGGACATTGGACCACATGGATCTCACCGTGGCCATCAGCTATCTGCTCATGAAGGAGTACTTACAGGAGTGGGATCCCCTCTGAGACCACACTTATGGAACCGAGACTATCTACAAATGGAAACGCTTCCTGGAGAATGACCAGCTCTTGTGCCTCAGCAGGCAGAACCCCTCGACAGACCCCTTTCACAGGTTGATATGGGAAGTCTGGATGCCTTTGGTTTGAAATAGTGTCACGCAGTGGCAGCCAAGAAACTGCAAGCTGATGGCGGACTTTCTGGAGAGCTGGGTGAACCCTATTCCAGTGTGGATTTTAGAGAACATACTAGACCAACTCATCTTCCCCAAACTGCAGAAGGAGGTGGAAAAGTGGGACCCACTGATAGACACTTTTCCTGTTCACTCTTCGATACCCCCATGGCTGTCCCTCATGCAAATGTGGCTGGAGCCACTCTTTACCCTCATTGGCAGCAAGCTGTCTGGCACCCTGCACAAGTGGCACCCTAGGGACTCCTCTGCCAAGCTCATCCTCCAGCCCTGGAAAGATGTCTTCACCCCTGGTTCCTGGGAAGCATTCATGGTCAACAAGCATTCATAGTGCCCAAACTGGGATGTGTCTTGGTGTTAATCATTAACCCCCACCAGCAGCACATGGATGCTTTTCTATTGGGTGATGGACTGGGAAGGGATGATCTCCATCTTCAGCCTGCTGGGGCTTCTGGAAAAGCACTTCTTCCCCAAGTGGCTTCAGGTGCTGCATTCCTAGCTCAGTAACAGCCCCAATTATGAGGAGGTCACCAAGTGGTACGTGGGTTGGAAATCCATGTTCTCAGACCAAGTGCTGGCACATCCATCCATTGAGAACAAATTGAATGAAGCACTGGATATCATGAACAAGGCGGTGTCCTCCAATGTTGGTGCCTCCATGTAGCCAGGAGTGAGGGACAACATTGCCTATCTCGCCCACACAGAGCAGAGAAAGGACTTCCAGTACCAGGCCAGGCAGGAGAGGTGGGAGGCTGAGAACATGGTGCAGAAGGGCACCTACACTTTTGGCTGCATCATGATCTACATCCACTGGGGAGTGGAGTTCATCTGGGGCAAGAAGACCTGAGTGCCCACCTCCCTGCAGAGCCTGATCGACATGGCCAAATAGAGAGTGGCAGGTCTGGAGCAGCCCATGTTGCAGGGAACTCTAAGCATTTTTAAATTGTTGAGCCTTTCCCTTTTCCACTTGAGAAACTGTTTTAGAAACTTTATGCTCCATTGGAAACTTGAGCCCCTGCGATTTACCCTGCTTGCCTCTTGGGCTCACCTTCTGTGAGATAACAGCAGCCTCACACCCCTCCCCAGGGGCCAGAGGCAAATTAGGCTCCTAAAGTGACCAGCACACTGTGTCCCACAATCAGCCAATCCAAGTTAGCTGGACAGCATCCCTCATTTACATAAGAGGACCTGAATGGGAACTTAGGAGGAAGAAGGGTGGGAATTTAGGCCATGTAAGGGGGTTGTTTCCTTTGTTCTGGGAGACACTGGCTTGGGAGTTTCTGCCCCCCCAGTGCTCTCCTTGCTTGCAAGCAAAAAGGCACGGTAACACTGAACAAAGAGCTGCAACACTAAATAAAGAGCTAAAAACTACAACATTGATGCTGGTCTTGGATTCCTCTCTGAATTCGCCCTACAACATTTGGGGTCTGGTCCAGGATGTGTTCACTCAGGGGAACTGAGACCCACAGCTCCAGATGGCAGGCAGCGCACTGGAAAGTTGTACCTCAGCTTGGGGCTGAACTCGCTGCAGATGCTGGTTCCCCACTGGGAAGTTGTACCTCAGCAACAGGGTCCTTTGCCCCCCCCCCACCCGGGAGCGTCAATTGGCCTAAATTAGCATCAGAATCTTTGTTCAGTAGTTCATTTCAGTAAACCACCGGAGGTAAGATTTGGTTTGAGATCTCAATAACTTGTTTTGCATTTGGGCATCAGAGCTCTGGTTTAGGGACTTGTGGAAGGCTGGACGCAGCACTACTTCCCAAGTCCAGGACTCCCACAAGACATCATAGGGTCCCTTTGGTTTGGAATTATTTGGAAATTTGTTGTGGCCACTCATCTTTGTCTCTTGTGTTATGTGTAATTTATTGACTTGTCTCTGTCTTTTGTGTCTTATGTCATAAATTGTAGTTCTACTGTAAAAGGAACGTAAGTATACGCCATCTGTGTTGATAACTTTTATTGTACTGCTTGTCCTAGTGCTGGCTCTAGGACTGGTATCTGCCACCCCCAGAGATTGCCATAACATAGAAAAGTTTCTCCTGGTACTCCTTTACCTAGTGTCAGTAGGGTGCTTTCTAGCAATGTCATTGAGTCAGTGTGCTTTTTAGACTGGTTGAGGCCCTGACAGACCCTAAGCATAAGGATATTTTGTGCATAAATTTGTATAGGAATATGGGGAAAAAGATCTCCTGGCCTGTTGGCAGGGCCACCCCTCTACAGGCAATAATAACTCACTTTGGTTATTTCCCAAAAAAGGTAAAAGCTATTGGTTTTGAGGCTTCAGCAGACCCCTATGACCTTAGAAAATTTTGTGAATTAAAGTGGCCTGCCTTTGGGGTTGGTTGGCCCTCATACGGAACTATAGATATTGCTACCGCCTACCAAGTCCGAGACATTTGCCTCGGTAGCCCTGGGCACCCCTGGCCACCCCGACCAAGTCTTATATATTACTGTTTGGGTTGAAATTATAGAGGAACTACCTCCCTGATTAAAACAATGCCTGCAACCCAGGCATGGGAAAACTCTCCCCCCACCCACCATTTACTTGGACCAATGGAACAGAGATATCCCTGGAGAAAGGGCAGGCCACAGGATTAAAACAAAAGGGGAGATTCTTGGAACTAAACCACTTCCCTCAGCAGGTTCCTCTCAAGAAGCCGGCCAAGGACCTCTGCCCACGGTCTTACAGGACACCTCTGAGGACTTCGTTGATCTTTCTCCCCCTGTCCCTGTCTCTCCCAGTGCCCCTCCTCCTTACCCTACTTCTCCTGATTCTACTGTGCCTTCAAGCCCCTTCCCCACACGAGGAGTGGTGCCACCTACCAGACCGGGGGAGAACCTGAGTCTGTGCCGCCTCCTTCTAGTGCTTCCCCCCACACCCTTGTTCCCACTCCGACAGGCCCCCCTTTCCCCCAGAACTCAAGACCAAACCCCTTTCATGGTCTGTTCCTTTCTCTACCAATGATTTGTATAATTGGAAGAACCAAAATCCTTCTTTTTCTGAGAAACCTCAGGGTCTCATCTCTCTTTTGGAGACTGTTCTTTACTCATCAGCCCACCTGGGATGACTGTCAGCAACTCCTGCAAACCCTCTTCACTTCTGAGGAGCATGAACACATTCGTCATGAGTCATTAAAGACTATTCTCGGCAGAGACGGACAACCTTCTGATGATCCTAGCCACCTTGAGTGCATATTTCCCCTTAGCCGGCCTAGTTTGGACCCCAACACCAATCAAGGTAAGGAGGCTCTCGACCAGTATCACCAGACTCTCCTTTGGGGACTCCGTGCAGCCACCCAGAGGCCCACAAACCTTTTGAAAGTAAGTGACCAAGCAAGTCTCCAGCCGCTTTTCTGGAGCGCCTCATGGAAGCTTAGAGGGTCTACACTCCTGTGGACCCCGAGGCCCCAGAAAACAGGTGTGCAATAAATATTGCCTTTGTTACCCAGTCGGCCCCAGATATTAAGAAGAAATTTCAGAGACAAGAAGGGTTTGAAGGGAAGCTGTTGTCTGAGCTGGTTGAAATAGCCCAGAGGGTCTATAATGCCAGGGATAGCCCAAAGGAGAAACAAATGAAAAGAATGGCTAAGATAATGGTGATCGCACTTACTGAGTCTCAAAGAGTTACAGTGAAGGGACTGAAGGGTATGAGACCACAGCCAGTACAGAAGGGAAACTTTATTGGAAAGTCCAGGCCCCCCCTAGAGAGAGACCAATGTGCCTTTTGTAAGGAAAAAGGTCATTAGAAGGACAAATGTCCCCTACTGAAGAAGAGCACCCATGTCCTGCAGCTAGACAACGCTAAGGATTGACAGGGCCGGGGCTCCATACTTATGAACCCCCAAGAGCCCAAGGTAACTTTACAAGTAGGGGGCAAACCAGTGGACTTCCTCATGGACACAGGGGCCACTTATTCTATTTTAACTAAAATGGATGGATATTTATCTACTGGAAAGACCTTGGTACAAGAGGCTACAGGAAAGCTTCAATCCTTTGTCCAACCCTTGGACCAAGGCAAGAATTACCAGCCTGAGACAAGGGACTATTACTCTCTCCTTCCTTGTCATGTCAGATTGCCAATACCCGTTGCTGGGGAGAGACTTATTGCACAAGCTGCTGGCCACTAATACTTTAAGGGGGATGTGACGAACTGACATTTAGTTCTGCACCTCCTGCTCAGATAATGATAACATGCCCAATCAGTGAAGAATACATAATAGCAATGGAGGCTTCCCCCACTGACTCTAGTTCCACCTTGGAGGAGCTAAAATGGGAGATCCTGAGAGTGTGGGCAGAAATGAATACCCCAGGCCTGGCCATCCACTGACCTTCCATTGTGGTTCAGTTTACTAGGCAGGCTACTCCTATTTGAGTAAAGCAATATCCAGTTCCCTTGGAAGTCAGGTGAGGGATAGCTGTCCACATCCAAAGGCTGAGAGAAGCAAACATTCTAATTCCATGTAAGTCAGCATGGAATACTCCTCTTATTCCAGTACAAAAACCAGGTACTTCAGACTTCCGACCTGTCCAATATCTACGAGAAGTGAACAAATGTGTGCAGACCCTCCATCAAACCGTCCCTGATTCCTACACCCTCCTCAGACTGCTGTCACCATCCCACAAAATCTACACTGTGCTAGATCTTAAAGATGCCTTCTTCAGCCTCCCGCTGGCCAAGGTAAGCCAGCCTTTATTTGCTTTCAAATGGACAGACCTGGAGAGGGGATATTCAGGACAACTGACATGGACCCGGCTGCCTCAAGGGTTTAAAAATTCCCCAACTTTGTTTGACGAAGCATTGAGCCAAGACCTCATGCTATACCGAAAACAACATCCTGAGGTCACTCTACTATGGTATGTAGATGGCCTTTTGCTGGCCACTAAAGACTATGAGACTTGCAAGGAGGCCACAAGAGACTTATTATGGGAATTACAAACCCTGGGATATCGAGTCTCAGCTAAAAAGGCCCAATTATGTACCCCAAAAGTCACTTACCTGGGGTACGAACTGCAAGGAGGAAAGAGAACCTTGTTCTCCAGAAGAATAAAAACAATTCTAAAAATCCCAACCCCAAAGACTAAAAAGGAGGTCTGTGAATTCTTGCGTGCAGTAGGCTACTGCTGCCTCTGGATACTTGGGTTTGCTGAAATAGCTAAGCCCTTATACTCTAGCGCCGGGGGAAAACAAGCCTCCCTATCGTGGACAGAGATTGAACAAAAGAACTTCAGTGATTTGAAAAATGTGCTTACCACAGCTCCTGCCTTGGCACTACCAGACATACATAAGCCCTTCACCCTGTTTGTCACTGAGAAACTAGGCATAGCCAAGGGATTACTCACCCAGGCACTGGGCCCATGAAAAAGGCCTGTGGCATATCTCTCTAGGAAACTGGATAATGAAGCTGCTGGATGGCCAACTTGTCTCCGGGCTATAGCTGCTACTGTTTCATTGGTGAAGGAAGCAGAAAAACTGACATTAGGGCAGAATATGAGCCTGGTAGCACCTCACTCTGTGCAAGTTCTCCTGAGAAGTGCACCCGAGCGTTGGCTCACAAATGCCTGCATCACTCAATACCAGGCTTTACTTTTAGACCAGCCCTGAATAAAGTTTCTTAAGACCACAGCTCTGAATCCAGCAACTCTCCTTCTGGATGATGACCCAGAAGAGCCTCTTCATGACTGCCTTGAGACTATAGAGACCCTCCAAGGACTCTGACCTGATCTGACTGACGTGCCTTGGCCAGACCCTGATGAGGTGATGTTCATGGATGGGAACAGCTTCGTCTCCAATGGAATCAGGTATGCTGGGGCAGCTGTACTCACACTAGAATGAGTCATCTGGGCACAGGCTTTGAGCCAAGGGACATCTGCTCAAAAGGCTGAACTCATAGCCTTAACACAAGCTTTAATACATGGAAAAGGCAAGACTGTCAACATCTATACTGACAGTAGGTATACATTTGCTACAGCCCATGTCCACGGGGCCCTCTACAGGCAGAGAGGATTAATAAACTCTGGAGGAAAAGACATAAAGAACAAAAAGGAGATTCTAGCTCTCCTAGATGCCATATAGTATCCTAAAAAAGTGGCCATTTTACGTTGCCGGGGGCAGCAAAAAGGGGACACAATTGAGGCTCGGGGAAATGCTGTGGCAGACCAAGCAGCGAAGGAGGCTTCGCTAAAGCCAGTGGGGCCATCAAAGTCCTTAACAGTCATGCCGGCGCCCCAACTGCCACCAGTCCCACATTACACTGAAGAAGAAATTATATGTGCCAGAGCCTTGGACACAAAGGACAATGATACCAGTTGGAAAATCTTACCAGACCGCCAAATATATTTACCTAAGTCATTAGGAAGGTTATTAATAAAGCAACTACACCGAGGGACACACCTTGGGTCTACTAAATTGACTGAACTGTTACGGAAAAACTATTATATCCACAATCTAGACAAAGTAACCAAAGACTTTATACAATGCTGCTAAATTTGCTCACAGGTAAATCCAGGACCAAAGTCTGGGGTGCCTACAGGAACCATAGCACGAGGGTCAAGTCCTGGAGAACATTGGGAAGTCGACTTTACAGAGGTAACACTGGGACGATATGGGTTTAAATATCTTTTGGTATTTATAGACACCATTTCTGGGTGGGTGGAGGCTTTTCCTACAAAGACTGAGACTGCTCAGACAACACTCAAGAAATTATTAAGAGAGATTATTCCCCAATTCAGCTTGACTACAGCTTTGGGGTCTGACAATGGCCTGGCTTTCATAGCCCAGATCTCTCAATTATTGGCAAAAGCCTTACAAGTAAAATGGAACTTACACTGCTTATAGCACAAAGTTCAGATCAGGTAGAAAGAATGAACCAGACTCTAAAATGAAACCTTAACCAAATTAAAATTACAGACTAATGAAAACTGGGTAAGCCTCCTTCCCTTTGCCCTCCTCAGAAAAAGATGTACTCCGTATATCAAGGGAATTACCCCTTTTGAAATAACGTTTGGAAGGCCACCTCTGTTGTTACCCCGCCTTCCAGACAATAAACTTGCTGAATTCACTAACCAAAACCTGCTTCAGTCTCCCCAAGCTCTCCAACAGGTGCTGCATTGGCATCGGATTCACCCACTGATCATGGGGCCCAACCCACAGCCAAGGACCTGACCCCACATTCATAACAGCCGGGTAAACTTGTCTGGGTTAAACCACACCACGCCAGTACCCTCGAGCCAAGGTGCAACGGGCCTTACACTGTCGTCCTCACCACTCCCACGGCAGTGAAGGTTGCTGGAAAACGCCAGTGGATCCACCAAACCCAGCTCAGATGGACACCTCAGCCCAAAAACTCCTGCTCAGACCACTCCACGGAAAAATAGATCGTCCAGCATTCCCAAGAAGACCTGCTGAAGACAGGACTCAGTCGCTCATCCCCCTGATTGTTTTGATTGTTTTATGTTACATAACATCTGTGTCAGGGAACCCGCACAAACACAAAACTATACATGGGAGCTAAGGAACACAATTACAGGGGATCCCATTAGGACCATCCACACATCAGGGGCCCCCACTTTCCTAGTAGATTTTTGTGAGCTAATGGGAAAAACAAACTTAAAGGTTAGGGGAAAACCAACGAACTCTGGGGGGATTTGGGACCCGATATGGCTACTATTCTCGGTGGGGGTGTGGCGGAGTTAATGAAAAAGGCCTCCAACAAACCCAATTTTATGCCTGCCCCACAACAAGCAGCCCTTCCTGTCAGGGACAAGGGAGCTACCACTGTGCTGCCTGGGGCTGCAAAACCGAGTCCTCCTGGGCTCATACAGATACCTACATATCTCTTAATGGACAGCCCCCACCTGCAGACTGTAGTCAGCCGGGAACATGTAACACTATGAACCTTACTATTAAAATGTGGAATCCCTTCATGGTTGATAGCTGGAAAGCTGGAATAATATGGGGAATAAGACTATATACTGTAGTGAACCCCGGGGGAGAATTTACTATTCAGTTAAAAGGAGAAGATAAATTAAACATACCCGTAGGTCCTAACCAAGCCTCCTACCCCCTTCTCCATGTTCCCTGTACCCTAACCCGTCCCCCCAAGCTCCTACACCCTGGTCCAATTGTGCTTTCACCAATCCCATCCTGGGGACTTTAGATTCAGTTTTTATGTTTGTCAACTAATCAAACCCAAATATAACAACCCACTGTTGGTTATGCTTAAATCCAGAGCCACCATATTATGTTGGTCTGGGGATAAACAAGTCTTTAGGCACTACTAACCAGACTGTGAGGTCTCTGAATCTGTCTGAAATCACAAAAGAAAGACTCTGTCCATGGGGACGAAAGCCCAAACTAATGCTTGGTGGCATACAAAACCAAGGACTTTGTATAAAAACTAATGACTATGACCCTAAAAAGTCCCCCTATAGAACTGCATGTACATATGCAGTGACCATTAGTAGTACAACCCCTGGCAGGCTTCTAACTACCTCATCACCCCCCTCATGCTTGGTTTGCTTATTTGACAGGGTTGACTCCGTGTATAGCTATTCAATATTTCCTTATACCTAATAGGACTGAATTTTGTGTACTTGTTTATATTGTCCCCCAAATTTATTACTATGAAGGAGCAGCGGGAAGGCAGCACCTCCTCGAGAAATGAGCAGTTCCTGTCTGAATCCTCTGTGTATAGGTCTTGGCTTTGCAAGCTGCTCTGCAGCTATTAGCGCCACAGCGCTTATAATGAGCAATAAAAATTTTAAAGCCCTAGGTCAACAAATTGATCGAGACCTATGGGAATTAGAAAAATCTGTTAGCCGATTAGAAACTTCCTTAGATTCACTAGCAGAGGTGGTGCTACAAAATAGGAGGGGCCTTGATCTTTTATTCCTAAAACAAGGTGGACTATGTATAGCTTTAGGAGAAAACTGTTGCTTTTATGCAAATCATTCAGGAATAATAAAAGATCGCCTCTCCCTAGTTAGGAAAAGGTTAAAAGAAATGGAGGAAATAAGGAACAAAAAACAAAATTGGTATGAAGATTTATTCTCTTGGTCTCCCTGGTTAACAACTCTCCTCACCGCTTTAACAGGTCCCCTACTCATAATCCTGTTACTCTTTACTATAGGCCCCTGAATACTCACTGGCCTCACAAGACACATTAAGGAAAGAGTACAGTCGATAAAGCGTATGGTATTAAGAACCCATTATACCAGATTAAATGTTGATGATGAATCCAGGATTTGACTCATGTACATAAAACCAGTGGGGAATGTTGCAGGGAACCCTAAGCATTTTTAAATTGTTTGGTCTTTCCCTTTTCCACTTGAGAAACTGTTTTAGAAACTTTATGCTCCACTGGAAACTTGAGCCCCTGCGATTTACCCTGTTTGCCTCTTGGCTCCACCTTCTGTGAGATAACAGCAGCCTCACACCCCTCCCCCAGGGGCCAGAGGCAAATTAGGCTCCTAAAGTGACCAGCACACTGTGTCCCACAATCAGCCAATACAAATTAGCTGGACAGCATCCCTCATTTACATAAGAGGACCTGAATGAGAACTTAGGAGTGAGAAGGGTGGGAATTTAGGCTATATAAGGAGATCATTTCCTTTGTTCTGGGAGACACTGGCTTGGGAGCTTCTGCCCCCCCAGTGCTCTCCTTTTTTGCAAGCAAAAAGGCACGGTAACACTGAATAAAGAGCTGCAACACTAAATAAAGAGCTAATAACTGTAACACTGATGCTGGTCTTGGATTCCTCTCTGCGTTCGCCCTCCAGCACCCAGAGACTTGAACGTGAGAGGGACGTGTTAGGAGTGAATGGTGTTTTAAATCCTTTTTAAAAGGGTGACTTGTCTATGCAGGAGGTATTCCATGTCAGGCCAGGTCACCAGGGAAGGACAGAAAACACAATGACTCGACTCTAGAAGTGCATCAGTCTTTATACCAAGTCCTTTCATAGCATGTCATCCTGGAAACAGTACAGCAGGTCTCTGAAATTTGGCCACTGCAAAGAAAGCAGTTGTCTGCAGTCCCTCCATGGCGACTTTCCCTTTGCTCTCTGGTGGCAGATTCTACCTCGGCCAACACCAAACACATGACAGCAAGTTCAAGTCAGTTGCTGAAAGCTCCTCTGTCTTGTTCTTGATGATTTCAAGGTCCTCCCAGTCCTGATTATCAGGTTCTTCATGAGATGCCCACATATTTGTGACAAGTAGTTTCAGCTTTTGTATGGAGAACCAGTGGACAGAGGCCTCATTCAATATGTCCATGAATTGTGAAGTCTGAGGAAACTCAAGCTCCTACACTCGTTTTAAGATCTAAGCAAAAAAAAATTCAAGTGTAAAAAGTTGATAGTCACAGTAACTACCACAGTGGCTTTTAAACTTTGCTGTATATTAGAATCACCTGTAGGGATGCTTAAAATTCCTGCTCTTCAGACATTCCAGATATAAATTGAATTAAAATCTTTGGGAATAGGACCCAGGCAGCAGTGTTATTTTTTCATATACATTCATAATACAGTAATGCAATTCAAAGTGCAATGCAAAATAAATTTGTATTGTTTTCCAACACAAAACTAGCTGGTGCTTCCAGATTTTTGTTATGCACCTCTTTGTCTATAAATGATAATATTTTATAAATTTAAAAATCTAGTACCAAACTGAAAAATTGAGCAGACATGTTGGGGTGGAGTGATTGCCACTGAACAAAATTTTGCAATTAAACACTATCAACATTAACTTAAATAATTTTCTGATTTTGAAATTCAAGTGCTCTTGACGATTTTATCTAGGGAAATAACAAGCATCAAATAGAAAAACATGTATTGCCTTGGGTTGAATGTGCCCCCCAAACTCAATCCCCACTGTAACTGTTGAGGGTGGGAATTCCTATTATGGTAATTGAAATGTGGGGCCTTGAAGAAGTGATTAGATTGTAGGACCATTCCACAGGGATTAAAAATGGTGATCACAGGTATGGTTTGGAGGGCTTTAAAAAGAGAATGAATGAAGAGATTAGTGTCTCTCTCTCTCTACTGCATCATTTTCTGCCACATGAGACCCCTTTGAGTCACTGTCACCACCACCAAGACCCTCATCAGATGTGTCCCCTGGACTTTGGACTTCCCAGCCTCTGAAACTGTAAGCAATAAATTTTGTTTTCTTTATAAGGAACCCAGTTCTGCATATTTCATTATAAGCAACAGAAACAGAGTAATACAGGTATTCAAAATACATTTTCTCTAAGGGACACACTTCTTTGTGTGTTGGCATGGGTGTGTGTAGTAGAAATTCAAATTGTGGGATTTTTTTCTTTCTTTTGTTGCTGAAATTCAAGCACTGAAAGTAACTTACAGCAAGCCTATACAGCCTACACACAATATGAAGTCATTGTTGTTATTGGATTCAAATTTTCACAGAGCAGAAGAGTTTGTATCTGAGAAGAGAATTAATTTATATGTCCACATGATATATAAGTGGTACAAAGGAAAATTACAATAGTCTCTCTCTGGAGAACTAAGATGTTTCTCTTGCCCCAGAATGCCTTGTTAACTTGACATTGTTGGAGAGTAAGAGCACATTTGGGTACTGTTATTAAAGTTGCAATAAAAATTGTTAGAAAATTGCCCTTAATGTCACAATAAAAATATAAAAATTGTATTAAAGGTTGCAATTAAAATTGTTGGAAAACCAATTTGACTAAGAATCAAAAGAACTTTGTTTAAAAGAAATTAAAAATATTTTTGAAGACTCAATTCTGATCTTTCCCACTGTTGTTTTTAATTTGATTGTAAGGGTTCTATGAAGTGCAGTATACCATAAACCTTGTGCCCATCAAGAAAAGTTAGTGACGCATAAGGAATCTCTCATTACTGTGAATATTTAATAGCATGATAACAGTTATTTTTGTTCATCGTCTAATTATTATTGAGCAGACAAAGAATAAAGCTAACTTCTCACCAAAGCCTTTGTCTGACACAGTTACAGCATTTGTGGGGAAAGCCCTCTCATTGATTATGGAACATAATCAAGTCAAAATCAAACACAGGCAGCCTTGCAATGACAGGGGAGCTTCCTGTTGTCCAACCTATTTGAAGTAATATTGATGGTTTTTCTGCAGCCCATCTGAGGGACAATAACTGAGATGGAATTAGCCTGGATTTGGTGGGAAATAGGTGTTCTTGCAAAAAAAAAAATGATAAAATTGGGAGACAGCTTTCACTTCTAGGAGGTCTGAGACCCTTTGAAGGAGCAGCTGTATAGAAAAGCGGCTGAGCTCTTGCGATCTGTATTCGTTTCTGATTGGGTTCAGGACAAGCATCTCCCAAATATGGCACTTGGGCATCTGAGAAAACAGCAGAAGCAGGAACATTTCTCTGACCTTCTCACACTGTTTCTCCCTGAAGGGTAAGAAAGGAATTCTCTGACCTTCCTCTAAAGTGGGTTGTAAGACTCTCATTCCAGAGGGGTCCTTCCTATAGCCAGAGGAAAGGAAGGTCCTCATCTCTGAAGATACAGAGATGCCAAGAAGAATCTAAACAAACAGGCCTTGCTAAATTCCCCCCCAGTTTATTACCATTAGATAATACCCCCTTTCATCCAACTACACGTCTACACAACTGTCCACTCTTCATCAAACCTAAGCATACGAATACACAGTTTTCCCTCTTTCTTTGGGTCTCCATTTATGAAGGTTCCCACGTCATGTAAAACTTATATTAAATACATTTGTAAGCTTTTCTCTTGTTAATCTCTCTTTTATTACAGGTGCCTCAGCCATGAACCTAGCGATGGATGAGAAAAGATATTTCTTTTTATCCCTTAACGTTTTCTGGGACTACCATAGCAAAGTTCCAGTGGTTTAAACCACAGGATTTATTGTCTCACAGTTCTGGAGGCCAGAAGCCCAAGAATAAGGTGTTGGCAGGGTGGTTCTGTCTGAGGGCTGTGAGGGAGAAACTGTCCATGCCTCTAATACAATAGCCAGAATAAAATCAATCTTTTTCCTTGGTTAGTTTTTGTTGTTGCTGTTGTTTGCCTGACAAAAAGATAGCATAACAATGAGCTGGAAGAGTGAGTAATAACCACTATTTTACTCTCTACTTCTATGAGATCACCTTTTTTACATTCCACATATGAGTGAGATCATGAGGTGTTTGTCTTTCTTTCTGGATTATTTCATGTAACACAGAGTCCTCCAGGTTCATCCGTGCTGTTGAAAATGACAGGATTTCCTTCTTTTTTGTGGTAAATAGTATTTCATTGTATGCACGAGGGAAAATGATGTTGGTTTGGTCAAGGCACCTAAAATAGAGTCAGGAGTCAATCTCAGCTTGAGCTTTGGGCACCTCTTAACTGAGAACATTCTAGAACTTTGTACTCAGTACCATCAGAGGGGTCGCAATCTCCTGAAGAAATGACTTCAAATGAGACTGCTGTTTGCTTCTTTTCATTACTTTCTGCCTAACCAGAAGGCTCCTGCCAAAGCCTGCCTCAAAGAACTGTTACAGCCAGTCTTTTATGGACAAGGCTGCTTGACATATGCTAGCACCAGTCACAGCTTTTGTTACCAGCTCCACCTTTTTTCTTTGAGAACTCTGACCTTTCTTGGTTCTGCAGAGCATCATGTTCAAGAATCAGATTCCATGGGCTGGCCAGTTAGCTCAGTTGGTTAGAGTGCAGCCTTATGAAACTAAGGTCATGGGTTTGGACCTCCATACTGGCCAGCCACAAAAAAATAAAATAAATAAAAGAGTCAGACTCCTTAGTTTTAGGAAAACATAAGATAAATAAAGACTTGATGGATCATTAGGAAAGGCTCCAACTTCTTACATTACAGTTTATAGAATATTTTGTTGAATTCTGTTACTATATTCAGAAATCACAGCAGTTTGTCTTCTCTTTTGTTGGAGATAGGATGAGCAATTTCCTGGTAACCCAAGGGACGCTCAGCTCCCGGGGTCCTACAAAGCAGCCATTCCAGGATTTCTAACTTTCTATGCATGGTCTCAACTGCATATTCACAGCTTTCAGTTTCTCCTTTTGCCTGTGTCTCTCTCTAGGAATGTCTTAAGATGCAGGGCATCTGGGTTGACGTTCAAAGTAGAATTGACAACAGTCCCTGAAGGATCTGATGAATGGGTGAGACCAACAAAAGGGTCAAAGATCTTGCCAAGATTTACAGTGGACAAGTGGAAAGGTGGAGCTGCTATTGTTTGAGGTTAAGAAGGTGGAGTCAAGAGTTTGATTTGTGGCATTTTATCATGTCTATAAAATATCCAAGTGGAGAACGTCTCAGGCAGTTTCGAATTCAGGAGCTGGCTGTAGCTGGATATTTGAGTCTTGAGTGTATGAACAGTACTTAAAGCGGTGAGATTCGCTGCTACCACGGAGTGAATGATTATAGGACGAGGAGAAGGCTGAGGATTGAGGGCTGAGGCACTCGAACAATTGCCAGTTGGGGAAATGCCCTGGATCATCATATTCCACCTGGGCACCGCCGTCCAGTCCGTCAAAGCTTATGAACTACATTTCCCAGAATCCCCTCCGTTCCTGCTTCCGTGTTAGAGGCGGCCAATGAAATCCCGCGAGATTTGAAGGCGGAAGTGAAGCGGAAGCCATTACTCTCGGGAGGCGATTGCAGCCAGACACATGGGCAAAGGAGCTTTCCGTAGCGGCTTCTTTCGACCTGTTGGGGACCCTCCGCTTCCCCGCGGCCGACGGGACCTTCCGTATGAACGTTTCATCCCTTCAGCGGCAGCTTCCGTGACTTCCGGTCCCCCGATTCTATCCCCAGTCGTGTAAGCCCTGCTTTCTCACTTAACCCTTTCCGCCCCTGCGTTCCTGAGGATACGAGAGGCCCACGAAGCGGGGAGGAATAAGGGGTTACCGAGACCAGGAATGCAGGCAGCCAGGCGAGGAGGGCGTGTTAAACCCCGTGATCAGCGATGTGAGACGCCGGCGACGCGAGGACTGAAATTCGACTACTACATTTAGTGGCGAGCCAGGCACTGGTAACCTGCTCCCCCAAACCCCCGAGTCCCTGGGGCCGGGCGCGGAAAAGCCTTGGCGAAGTGAGTTCAGCAAATCAGGGGGTGCAGGAGAGGCGGCAGGAACTGGAGACAGCAGGGGTCAGTCACCTTCCTTCTGCTCTGTAGTCAGTTCTGTCTGGTACTCTTTTCGTTGGCATTTGCCTTGAATACAGTTCGGTGCACTTATTCTATTTATTTTTATTTTATTTATTTTATTTGGCCGTCGTGGAGATAGTCTATGAGTAGATTTAGAATTCAGATCAACATTCTGTTATTTAATGAGAGTTAGTCCATTAATACCTGTTGTGATTATTAATATTTTGCATTGGAATTTACCATCTTATTTTGTGTTGTCATTTTACCATCTTATTTTGGGCTGTTTGTCGTTTTCCTTGCAAATATTTTTAAGTTGGAAAATAGAACACATGTGCCAAAGAAAGTATGACTTTACACATACACACAAACGCAATTAAAAGGACGACAATAAAGCGAGTACACAACTCGGGACAAGAAGGAGGTTATTAAACCTCAGAAAACTGTGCTCCTTCTAAACTGTATTTTCCTACCCCCCACCCCCCACCCCGGGATTTTCTCTTATTGTTTTAATATGTTTTCTCCAAAATGTATTTCCTAATTTTGGTGATTATTTGTGAATGGACTCACTCTCAGTTATTTTGGGGAACATCCTGTATTCCATGTTGATGATGCAAGTACGCATTTGTAATTTAGAGATTTCCAAATATCTTGCAGGTGGAGAATGTACACGTAGCCGTTCTTTTTCAGGAATGTCATGGCTTAAATATTTTCAGAGTCAGCTTACCAAGTTCCACATACAGGGAGTTTGTTTTCAAGTTGCTTTGAGTCTGTATATGAATTTTGAGAATATTGGCATTTTTATGCCATCGAGTCTTACAATTAATCGAATTAATCTTTTATTTACATCTTCTGTAATGCCTTTCAGTAAAGTTCTGTAAATATTTGCAAAAGGATTTAAGTTTTATTCATTATATTTATTTCTAAGAACTTTGGTTTTTGGTGCTCAGAAATTAAATTTTTTTCTAACTGCGTGGTTTATTGACAAAGTTCTGCCAGTTTACTAAAGTATGTAATTCCCTTAATTGTCAGTTTTTGAAAGTTCTTCATAAAGTTTTATCATTTGTGTAAAATAAATAAGTAAATATTTATATTTTCCTTTTGAATCGTATGCATTTTCTGTTATTTTGTTTCTTGGCTGTACTGTCTGGGGACTTCCAGTATCGTTGACTGGAGTTTGGATAGCAAAGTCTAGGCAGTCCTGTTTTCTTTTTGATCTTAAAGGGAATTAACTTTCTGCTTGGAGGCTTTTCTTTCAAGATAGTTTTTATTAGGCAAAGGGAGTTCCCATCTTTTCTTAGTTTACGAGTTATTCTTCTCAGTTGCTTTAGTTATTTAACAAGTGATTTTTTTTTTCACCATCTACTTTTATGTTTATTGATGTATTCCAAGCACCTTAAATGATGTCTGGCCTATGATAGGCACTCAGTACTGCTTGTTTATTGAGTGAATGAGTGAATCATATGATGTTCTTTTTTATCCCATAGCATGGTGAATTAAACTAATGATTTTCTAATCTTACATTGAATTTGTATTGGTAAATTACTTCATTTGGAAAGGACACGTGCTATTTTGTCATTTTTGGCTTCAGTTGGTGTTTTTGGATCTGTCTTTGAGTGAAATTTTCCTCTTCTGTTTCAGGTTTATGCCAGCCTCATAAAATGGGGTAGGAAGTATTTCCTCTTTTTTCTAAACTCTGGAATATGTTGTGTAAGGATACGCTAATTTGTTCTTAAAAGGGAGTGGTACCTGGAAAAAACATTTGGGTCTGGAGTTTTCTTTGTGGAAAGTTTTAAATCTGTTGTTTCAGTTCCTTTAAGGATCATAGTGCATCCAGCTTTTTGGATGCTGCGTTTTGGATCCAGCGTTTTGTTATGGTAGGGAAAATTTCTTTAGGAATTTATTCATTCCATCTGAGGTTTAAATTGTGTTGTCAGAATTGTTCATAAAATGCTTATAATTTTAGTGCTTGCTACATCTGTAATATTATCTTTTTCATTCTTAATATTTACCTGTTGCTTTTTTAAAAAATAAGTCCTGTCAGAGTTTTGTAAGCTTCTTTCTCAAAGAACCGTTCTTTCTTAAAGAACTTTTGGCTTGGTCAAACCACTTTATGATATATATATGTTTTCTATTTAATGATTTTCTGTTCTTTATCATTTTCTTCCTTTTGATTTTTTGGGATGTTTCTTTTCAGTTTCTTATCTTGGGTGCCTGTCACATCGCAAAGAATTGCAGTATAGTATTTTATTATATTTTGGTTCTAAGTATTATCAAATATCATGGCTTCTTTGACATGTGAATTATTTAGAATTTTTTGTTTTAATTTCCATTTCTGTGACATTTTTCTGTTTCTCTTGGTCATTGTGTGCTAACTTCATCGTACTGCGGTCAAGAGACTGATGCCATTTTTTGAGACACGTCGTAGGCCCATCTGTGATTAAGTTTTATAATTAGGAAATGCTGTTTCATCATGTTCAATCTGTTTCATCAAGTGGCCTGCTTGGACTGTATTTGTGAGAGCTCTGGTGGTGGCACTGTCCATTTCTTCTTAGAGTTGTTTCTTTCTTTTTTTTTTTTTTTTTTTTTGGCTAAGTGATAGCACATATAGAGAGCTTTTTCTTGAATTATACCTCTTTTCACTAAGTAATACCTCATTTTTCTATATGAGCCTTTTGCCTTAGTCCATTCTGTGTGATGTTAATATATTTAAACCAGTTTTTCTTTTTTTTTTAAGTATTTGCCTTGTATCTTTTTATTTCTATTCTTACTATAGCCTCATGTTTTAGATGTCTCTTGTAAATAGTATATAGTTGGATTATTTTAATTTATTCTGAGAATATGTGTATTTTAGTTAAAGCATTTAATCTGTTAATGTCTTATGTATCAATACATCCGGATGTTAAATTTGTCCTGTACCTTTCTATGTTGTTTTTCTTTCCTGTACCTTCTTTTGATTTTAGTATTTTTCTCATTTTACTTTTTTCTCCGCATATTTTGAATTTATTTACTCTATTATTTTAGTGGTTTTCTGGACAATTTTTATCCATACTTGTTCATTAAGTTTAGATTCTGATAAACGTTATTACTCTACTGATTTACACGGTTTTCTTATCATGCATTTTAGTTCTATCTTTAAGTCTCAGAACAGATTATTATTGTTGCATACAGTTATTTTTTATTTCACTATACTCACACATTTGCCACTTTGTGTGTTTTACTTGATTGTTACACTCTTTGGTGTAATTTCTTAACTCTTTGCTTTGGTTCTTTGATTATTTCTTTCTCTGTGAAATGCATTTCTTTAGAGTGTTTCTTTTCTGTGGGTGGCAAGCCCCAAAATACTGTTTTACCTTCTTTCTCAATGGACTTTTTGGTGGTTGTGGGTTTTTATATTTTATTCCAGAACTATGAAAATGTTCCACTATCTTCTGGCTTCCATTGTTGCTGATGAGAAGTCAGCTGTCAAGCATTCATTTCTTTAAAGTAGTGGTTCTTCAAGTGCGGTCTACAGCCAACAGCATCAGCATCATCTGAGAACTTGTTAGAAATGCATATTCTTAGACCGTACACCCCAGATCTTCTGAATAGAAACTCTGGGGATGGAGCCTAGCATTGTGAGGGTTTTGTATGTTTGTTTTTTAGTTAAGAGAGTTATTTACAGTGTTTAACAAGACCTCCAAGTGACTGTGATGCAGCTTAAAATTTGGGAACTGTTGCTTTAAAAGGTTAACTTAGTTCTTTTTCTGTCTCCTGTTAAGATATTCTTTTTACCATTGGTGTTCTCTGGTTCACTGTTATTATTTCTAAGATTTCTTTTTAATTCTTTTCAACCTGTTTATATTTTCCTTCTGAAATGAAAATTCTGCAGGCTCTGTATTTTGCTGTAATTGCCTGTGTTCTTTCTTTCTCTCTTGGAACTCTGATTAGAAATGGTTCCGTTCTTTTCCCTCTGCTTCCCCCATGGCTCTTAGCCACCTTCATACTTTTCATCTCTTTTTCTGTGCTGCCCTGATGTTTATTTTTTAGAAATGGTTTTTAAACTTCAGCCTGTATAAGACCCGCTGTAGAGCTTGTTAAAACACTAATTCATCAGACCACCCCAGAGAGTCTTACTTAATTGAATTGGGATGTGATCTGGGTATCATAATTATTAAATACATGCCAGATGGTGTTTATGCAGCTGGCCTACAGACCACACTTTGGATCATGCTTGGGAAACAAATTCAGTGTTTCTTTTGGTTTATGTCATCTAAATCTAATCACTTAGTTTTGTTGTTATTGTTGTTATCCAGTTTGCTTTTATTTCAACAAATAATTGCCCTTTTAGAAATTACATTTTTAATTTTCTGAATGTTTATTGTCAGTCGTGAATGACTTAAAAGATACTATCTGTCTATAGTTTGCATTGTACTTAAAATAGTTTTGAGTGGAAGGTTTAATCAAGATACCTAGGTTGCTGTTGGAAACAGAAGTCTAACCCTGCCCTTCTAACCTCTGGGACATTTCTTGTAGTTGGCTGAAAGCTTAAAGATCATGGAGGGTATATAGAAATATGGATTTACTAATGTAACACAATTCTGGACTGAGAAAATGGCATACAATGTTCTCACAGCCTTCGTTGCTTTTTCTCTGTTTACATGAATAACACTGGTAGAAATAGTTCTATGAAGGGCAGACATCAGTAAAGATAACAAGAGAGTCATTCTGTCTGTAGGGTTCTCACCTGAAAATTCTTAATATCCTAGGACAGTGTTACAAAGTTGAAAGTGGAAATAAAATTGAATATTGGAAGAATTATGGCCACAAAAGAGGATTCACAGTAGAACAGTTTTAAAGGGCAAAATTTGTTTTGGACCAAAAACTTATGGAGGAGGCAGATCTTCACCATAGTGAGGAGCAGGGCTGGGTCCAGCATGAGGTATGCAAGGCATCTAGGGTGCAGATTGAAGGAATTGCTCATGCTTGGGGCCAGCCCTGCGCTGGTGGGACACTGAAAGGGCCTGGTCACATTTTGCACTCCAGCAGTGTGGCTGCCTCACCCTAGCCCTGGCCCTGGTGAAGAGAAAAACAGATCCCAATGAGAACAGAGTAAGATTTGTGCAAATAGGTTTTTATGTTATAAAGAAAATTAAAAGAGGAATTAAAAAAACCTCAATAGCTCTGAAAAATTAATGTATCTTAATTTGCCCATGGTGATAGGATTCTGTTTATCCTGGTTTTGTTTCATGTGCCATGTAGAAACGTGGCAAAGCTGCTCTGAGTTGATAGATCCGCCAACTGTTCCTGGACTCCCCTGCTCCACAGCCAGCCAGTGTCACTTAGATGTCAAAGTCTTCCTGCTGCGTCTGTGTTACTAGGGCCACCAGTTCTTTGAGAGCCTCATCGAGCACTGACAACCACTGAAAGTGGTATAATTATCCAGGTGAGAAATTATGCACCAGAGAAGCTTTGCTCTGGCATCTGGTTTGCATTACTACAAAATGCTGAAAAGGTCCAACAGACCTGAATTTGATGGGGTGCGATCTTTAATGGTCTAACTGTCCGGTTACTTTGCCCCACATAGGGAGTGGCAGTGGATGATGGGGCCCAGGTGCTGGGCTAAGCCTTATGGCTTTGTCCTAGCACCTGGGTTACCGTTAATTTCACAGGACTTATGAGAAGATTCCAGACTTCCCAAATTCATAGGCCCCCTCTTTTGCAATCCTCCCAAAACCCCAGCCCCAGGGTGCTGTCTCAGTATGAAGGTAAATGTGGGTTATTTTGTTCATCATTCATTCATTCTTTCATTCACTTTTTATTTCCTGTTATACAAGGCACTGCTTCAGCTCTAAAACAGTGAATGAAACATCAGAGAATTAAAATTCCCTACCCACCTGGAGCTAATTGTCTAGTTGGGCAATGTCTTATTTCTTCTAGGAAGCAATCTAAACAAGTAATCTATGCAGTGTGTGTGGGAGAGACAGTAACACTTACCGGCTGTTCAGCGTGCTTTCCTACATTTCCCAGCATCCTTGAAGCTAGCAGAGGCTTGTGACTAGCTCTTGCCAATGGGCTGTGAGCACTTGAGGCCACAGCAAAGAAGACAAAGTGCACAATTTGGCAGGCACTCCCTTCCTGCTCATCATCCATGACCAAAACGGCCAAGGGTGTCTAAAGACAATGGTTGGTTTAGGGATAAGTGGCATGCCCCTGAGCAGCTGGGAAACTTCTGACAGCAGCCCAGGTTGAACAAGTAACATGTGCAGGACAGAAACTTCCATTTTACTGAGTCATTGAGATTTGGGGTTGTCTGTTTTTGCAGTAAAGTATAGCCTAACCTGACTTACATAGAATATTAAGTGGAAATGAGTGCTTTAGGAAAATTAAGAAGGAGAATAGGGATCGAAAGACACTTGTGTTTTAAATAGAATGGCTAGTAAATGCCGTTTCGAGACCTGAAGGAGGAAAGGGAGCTGGGCACACTGAGAATGAGGGAGGAACATTCCAAGCAGAGAGAAGGGCAAGTTCAAAGACCCTGAGGTGGGAGCATGTCTGGCATGGGGAGGAAGCCCTGCGAAGAGGGGTGGGTGGGCAACAGGAGGGAGTCATGGATGAGGTGGCAGGGGCTCGGGCCCTTGGTCTGAGTGTGGTGGGACACCATCAGAAGATTTTGAGCAAAGGAGTGGTCTGACCTACATCTTACCAGCAAATTTACAGCTGCCATGCAAACTAAAGGGAGACAAGGACAGAAGCTAAAAGACTGGTTAGGAAGCTACTGGAATGGTCTAGAAGAGAGGTGATATCTTGTGCCAAGGCAGTACCAATGTAGATGGTTAAGAGTGGTCACATTTTGGGTAAGTTTTGAAGATAAAGTTGACAGAGTTTGTGACTTGGATGTAAAATATGAGAAGTAAAGAAAGAGGAGAGTCAAGATGACCACAGGCTTTTGACCTGAGCCCCTGTAAGCTGGATTTGCCCTTGGCATGAGGAGGCTGGTAGTAGCTCCATTTTATTTACTATTTATTTATTTTTGTTTGGTTTTGCAGCAAGCCGGTTCAGGGATCCGGAGCCCTTGACCTTGGTGTTATCAGCACCATGCTCTAAGTGAGCTAACTGGCCAGCCCTAGTTTTAGACATTTAGTTTGAAATCCTGTTAGACATCACAGTGGAGATATTAAGTCGGCACGTGGCTCCATGCTGGGTGGGGCAGGCACCGACTAGAAACAAACAGTTCTGTGCAGTCAGTAGTCGTTTTATTTTAATGATAATGGTGTTTTAAAATGAATGTTTATTGAGCACATTATTGAGTTCCATAACCCAGTGTTAAAATCTCCAATTTCCAGATGAGAAAATTGAGGTTTAGTGAATGTGCTCTCGGGAGGGGACTCTGATAGGCAGAACTCTGGGTTTGCAGCAACATGGGGTCCCCTGAGGTCTCAGAGACAAGTAGGCAACAGCCTTCACGATGTGTAATCAGAATCTGGGTGTCAGCAACCAAAGGGTGGGGTGACTTGAGAGTGTGGACCTTGTGGGGCTGGGGGTGAAGAGGGCCAAGGAGAAACATGACCCTTAAGTGTCAGGCAGAGGAGGAAGGATCTCAAGCCAGAGTCTTACAAAGAGCAACCAGAGATATAGGAGGACGACCTGGGATGTGTAGCCATGGCAGCCAAGAGCAGAGGTGTTCCAGGAAGAGGGAGAGAGGTTAGTAGTGACCAGGGTTGTATGCTGATCGGGAGGGTCAAGCAAGGTAAGGATAAAGATTTGGTGTCAAGGAGTTCACATACAGGGGACAATGTAGGTTTCATAGGTCACACTGAGCGGATGACAACATGTAGCTCTGGAGTCAGATTAAGGGGGTTTACAGCTTCCATCTATGACGTTGGCCCAATGACCTAACCCCTTGGCATCTTGCTTTTTCTCTGGATGCTGCTTACCTCCTGGGGAGGCTGTGAGGATTAAATGAGAGTGTCTCTGTAAAGACTCAGGAGAAAGCCTGGTACACGGGAGACCCCACATGTGTTGTTGTTTGCAGTATTGGTGTTAACATTGGCAAGGAAAGTTGTGACCAGCAGAAGCTTATTAGGTGAACATTGATGAATGAGTGTGAGGTGAGGGTGGGGACATTGTGCCTCAGTGACTGAGCCTCTGTCAACTTGTCTAGCCTCTCCTCAGTAATAGTCTGATGTTTGAACCCAAAGGCAAAATGAATAGGAAAGAGCTTTGTAAATAAGAATCACTCCTACTGGGAAAGGGTAGGAATTATTCCAAGGACTGCCAGACAGAGAAGGCTTGTGATACCTCATTATATCCAAAAGGTGGCAGCAGCACGTGACCTCAGCTGGGCACACAGGTACACTGGTGTCTAGAAATCAATGAGCGGTAGTTAACGTTTGTGTCTCTCCTGACGCTGCATAAGGGAAAGGGGAGGGAACTCACGTTTGCTGGGAATCTACTGCATCAGCTGGACAGCAATGGTACTGTGATCTGATTCTCTTTCACCCTCTTTGTTCTCGCTCAGATGATGCCGATCAAGTAAACCCCGACTCCTACCGCCCCGAGGAAGAACAACCCAGGCTTTACAGTTAAAGTCAGAGTGCAGCTGCCACCCTGCCATTTGCTATGTTACTTTCTGGCAAGTCACCCAAGCTCGCTGAGCCTGTTTTCACATGCCTAGTGGTGCTGATAATGCTCCTCCGATTGATTTGCTGTGGGATTCAGGGAGACTCAACACCAGATCATATTTAGCATTCGGTGCTGTTGCCCTCTGTGGAACTGACAGAGAGGAATTCAGTTACTAGCATCGCTGTGACTTCACCCGTAGCTTCCTAAGTTGTCCTCCAGAGTGTTTTTAATTTAGCTAATTTACTTGCCTTCTTTTTTTTTTTTTTTGCATTTTTTAATTTGATTTTACGTACTTCTGGGAAAATAGGTAGGGCTGGTATTTGGTAACTAATAGTTAACTAAATCCCATGGAATTTAAGCAGCTGGCCCCTTATTTTCAAGCTAATAAGCTACAAAATTTTGTTATGTTTCTGAACCTGTATTTTGTGTCCCTATTCTAGTTTTCAGTTAGAAAAAAAAAGTAATTTATCAGCTTGGCAAACAAGGTTGTTTTCTCCAATGTGTAAGACGTGTGCACGGGGCTACAAATAAAGCAACTTTGGAGGACAATCTGGCAACCCTTAATAAAAGGCTTAAACATGTTTATAAATGCTGACCAAGCATTTCACCATCTCAAAATTCATTCGAAGGAAAATACTTGAAGAAAACGACAAAAATTTAGCTGCAGGGGTTTCCCTGGGGTCCCCTGAGGTTTCTTCCAAGTGTAGTTTTTCTACTTGTGAAAAATTGGAAATATTCTAAATATTTTAACATAGGATCAATTCTGTAATAGATATACCTATTTAGTAGAATAGTATGTAAACACAAAATGATAAAACATTAATGGTGTATTGTTTTGCAAATAGTATAGCTGGGTCTAAATTCCATCTATAAAGAAATATGCAAGAATATCAAACATTTTTGACAAAGCAACAATGATGATGAGATACATTTCCTGGATACCAAAAGATATTAAAATAATGTGGTATGGACTATGGACCAGACAACATTTCAGATTCATATATGGATGTGGGTGATTTGGTCTATGTAAAGGTTTGTGGGAATTTGGGACTGATCTAGGAAAAAGATCACTCTGGGGTGGCAGCAGCACACACAAGCTTCCTTGGGTAGCACTTTGACAGGTTAGCATATGAGGGATGTCCCTCACAGCAGGATTCTGTCCAACAGCTAGAACATGGGAGCAGGGGAGTGTTTCACCTACTCAGAAGGAGACGAGGGCAAGGGAACTCCTGGGGGATCAAAGGATACTTCCTTGTCTAGGTGATGTCACTCAGCCGCATGGCTGGTGGTCTCTGGTACAGAGAGGTCCGGTGAGGTTTCCTGGGGTATGCAAAGAAGGTGGGCTCTAAATGGCTAAAAATTTGCTTGTTTGAGTTATTTTTATTTTTATTGAAACATAATTGATTGTACATATCTGTGGGGCACAATGTTGAATGTTAATACCTGTGTGCAATATGTGATGCTCAAATCAGGATAATTAGTGTATTCAACATTACACAGTGTAGTCATTTTTTGTGGCCCTTTACCAATTTCTCATTAGTACCGCGCACCCCACTCCCCATCCTCTGGTAACCTCAGTTCTGTTCTCTCCTTTTGAAAGTTCAATGGATTATTGTGATTGTTGTATCTTTCTTTTTTTCTTTTTTTTTTTTTTAAGTAAATTTACTTTTTTTGTTCCCACTTATAAGTGAGGACATGCAGTATTTCTGTTTGAGCTGTATTTTAAATAATTCGATGTATAAAAATTGGAGTTTGGCACTCGTGGGCTTTTGACTTAATGGATCTCTGCCTACATTGAAGATATAAATGACTCAGTTCCATACACAGTCATCTTTGGTTCATGCTTACAGCAGTCTATTATGGAGGGGTCATTTTAAATTAGGGATGATGCAGACTTCAATAAAAGATGTTGGGAGAGTTATATACTTTTTAAGCACAATGATCCAAATGGATAAAGAACTAAATATGAAACGATAAAAATATTGGGAGAAAACACCTCAATGAGTAAAGAAAGGCCTCTCTAAGAAAAAAAAGGTGCTGGAAGCAAATCATGCCACTGTGGTTCATCAGTGATCTTTCATTTTTGTCTGAGACACCAAATACTGATACATCCACACTCTTGCCACCCGTCTTTCTTTTCTTTTCTATCTTTTATCTACTAAGGAGTTCATGCAGTTGTTTTTCCAGGTAGATTGACCAAACCACAGCGTAATGACCTACCGTGAGAATAATGAACAAGAGTAGTGCCAGCTCAGCACTGCTCATTTTTCTCACCTGCCTGTAGTAGAATACAGGCTGTCACCATTCTGGAAGTCCATTGATCAGAGTATCATCATACCTCTGCCTTCACCATCTCTTAAAACTTCATAAATGGCCACCAATTGTCTAAACTGAGTTTCTGCATTTTCATCTTTATTCTTATCTGGATGTAAAGTTAGTGAAAGCTTCTGATGCTTTTCTGATGTCTGCAGGTGAAGTATGCTAGGGTGGCCCACTTAGCTTGTCTTAATGTCTTCAAAATTCATTGGTGTTGTAGCATCTGTCAGCATTTTATTCCTTTTAAGGCTGAATAATATTCCATTGTGTGCATATACCACGTTTTGTTATTCATTCATCTGTTGATGGACATTTGGATTGTTTCCATCTTTTGGCTATTGAAAATAATGCTGCTGTGAACACGGGTGTACAATTATCTCTGTGAGACCTTATTTTCAATTCTTTTCCTTATATACACATAAGTGGGATTGCTGGATCGTATCATACTTCCATGTTTAATTTTTTCAGGAACTGCCATACTGTTTTTTCCACAGCAGCTGCATCATTTTACATTTTCACCAGCAATGCATGGTGTTCCAATTTCTCCACATCCTTGCCGCAAAACTTATTATTTGCTCTTTTTGAATTGAAATTATAGCCATTCTTAAAGGTGTGAAGTGGCAATTTATTGTGGTTTTGATATGTATTTCCTTAATGATTAATGTTAACCATCTTTGCATGTGTTTATAGTTCTTTTGTATATCTTCTTTGGAGAAATGTCTGTTCAAGTCCTTTGCCCATTTTTTTTTATTGGCTTGTCCTTTTGTTGTTGAGTTTATAGGGATATTAAATCCTTGTCACATATATGATTTTCAAATATTTTCTACCATTCTGTCTCTCATCACTTTCTTGATAATGTCTTCAAAGTATAAATGTTTTTAATTTTGGTGAAGTGCAGCTTATCTATTTCTTGTTTGTTTTTGTGCTTGAGCTTTTGGTGTCATATCTGAGAATCCATCACCAAGCCCACAGTCACAAAGATTTGCCCCTAACGTTTTCTTTTTAGGATTTAATGGGTTTAGTTCTTATATTTAGGTAATTGATCCATTTTGAGTTTTGGCTATTTGGTGTCCCTTTCAATTCTATTGAATTTGAAGATTGACATTTCTGCAAAAAATGCTGTTGGAATTTTGATAGGGATCGCATTGTTTACATTATACAAGCCTTTTACCTTGGTTGAATTTATCCTAGATATTTTATTCTTTTCAGTGCTATTGGAAATAGAATTTCTTAAAAATTTCCTTTTTGTATTGTTCTTCGCAGATATATAGAAACACAACTGAATTTGGGGTGTTGATCTTGTACCCTGAAACTTTGCTGAATTTGTTTATTAGCTCTAGTAGTTTTTTCAGGGAGATTCTTTGGGATTTTCTGTAGGGAATCATGTTTTGTTTACTTCTGTCTTCTTAAATAAGTTTTGCCTGTTCACAGACATCATAATTGGAATCAGATTATTTTTTGCCTGGGTCCAACTCCTTTTGGCCAGTATTATAGAGATTTATCCATGTTGCGTGTCTCAGTTGTTTCTTTTCATTGCTGAGCAGTATTCCATTGTGTGAACATAGCACAATTTGTTTACCCCTTCTCTTGTTGATAGATATTCAGATTGTTTAGGGTTTGGGACTGTTGTGAATCAGATTGCTATGAACATCTTTCGAACATGATTTTGTGGACATTGGTTGTTTTTTCAGATTTCTCTGGGAGCAAAACTGCTGGGTCAGGTTGATAGGTGTGCTTTTCAAGAAACTGCCAAATTGTTTTCCAAAGTGCTTGAACCATTTCACACCTCCACCATAATTATGTGAGAGTTACCAGTATGCCACAACCTCAGCAGCATCTCATGACGATCGTCTTTACTTTAGCTACTCTAGCAGGTGGAACTGCTGTGTCAAAAGTTTTAATTTTCATTCCTCAGATGACTAATGATGTTGAGAACTGTTTGACATGCTTGCTATTGATCCTCATTATATTTTATGAAGTGTCTGTTTATTAAAGTTTTTTGCCCTTTTCGTTAGGTTGGGGGTTTTTTTGTTTGTTTTACTGTTTTGTGGGAGTTTTTTTATGTAATCTAAATATGAATTCTTTGTCAGGTATATGTTCCATTTGTGTCTAGTCAAAAATATTTTTGTTTGTTTTCTGGCAGCTGGCCAGTATTGAACCCCAACCCTTGACCTTGGTGTTATGAAGTGGTGCTTTAACCAACTGAGCTAAACGACCAGCCATCTAGTCTGAGACATTGTTGTGTAATTCAAGGTCATAAAAACATTCTCATGCATTTAATTTTGGGTGTCTTATTCATCTCAAAAGATTTTTAAAATTAAAATTAGTTTTTATGTATACAGTGAGAATAAAGATCAAATTTCCTTTTTTTCCTGAGGTTTTCTTTCCTTTTCCTATTGAATTGCTTTGTGCCCTTATTGAAAATTTGACTGCATGTGTAGGTCTATTTCTAGTTCTGTTCTGTTCCATTGACCTATTTTTCTATACTTAGTCCAGTAACTCTTCATTACTGTGGTGAAGTTAGTAGTATCAATCTTTCAAGTCTTTCTTTTTGATCTTTTGCATTCTTATATACATTTTAGATTTGGCTTGACAATTTCTAGAAAAAAGCCTGCTGGGATTTTGATAGGGACTGCTTTGTATCTGCAGATGAATTTAGAGGGAGTGAATACTTTAATAATATTGAGTATTACAGTCCATGAGAATGGTATAGCTCCCCCATTTATTTAGGTTGCTTTTAATTTCATTCAGCAATGTTTCATAATTTTTACTGTCGAGGTCTTACAAGGCTTTTACTTGATTTATTCCTAGGTATTTGATGTAGACTATCATAAATAAAAATTTTTTAATCTTCATCTCCCAGTTATTTGCTGAGGTATGTTTTTTAGCTGTGATTGCTGTGAAGATGATTATTGCAAGATTATTTGCTGAAAGTAGGGGTAATGGTAAGAAAGGTTTTGATTAAGAAAAACCGGCAAGATCTTACATGGTCTTTGGGAAAGTGGAAGATTGGGAGGCCTGCTCCACTTTCCTTTACTGTAGAATCATTCCCCTTTAGGGTTAGAGGCTGGTCTTCCCAAGTACATCAGGGAGGAGGCAGATGGCGGGAATCATCCAGGGCTGGTCTTTTGCTAGCTAGGGGTTATAACAGGCAGAGAGATAAAGCAGTTTGCACAAATATATGGTTGAATTGATGGATTGTGATGAACCTCAGCTGGAAAGGTAGGGCAGTGAGAAGAGGAGTTGGCTATTGTTAGGGAGCGAGATGGCAGAAGCACGGGTACCCGGAATCCTCTCTAAAGTGGGAGAGTTAATGTGAGAAGAATGTTGTGTAGGAGGTTTTCAGCAGATTTCTGAATCATTGTCTGGGAGGTAAAACAGATTCCATTGATGACAAGGTCTAGGCTATGGAACAAGGGTGTGCTGGTGTGGACTGTGGGGCAAAAGGCACAGGAGATGGGAACTCATGGTCCTAAAGAGACCATCCTTATAGATAGAGCCATCCTAAATGATGGAGGACCTTGAAGGTGAAAGGAAGAACAGAAGCCTGGGGCCAAAGTATTTACTGAGTGAGGGAATTTAACAGAGTTGTGCTTGGTGACAAATCACTTAGGGAGAGTGAATCTGAATCCTACTTGAGGCTGATCTTGGAAGTTTTACCTAAGTGAGATAAAGGCGCAAAATCAAATAGGACTTGCTGCTCAAAAGAGGAAATGCTGGAAATGAAAACTCAGTATGGCCCTCAGCAAGCAGGACAGACAGACAGCCTTTGACTACTCCTAGTGCTCTTTCATTTACTACAGGTGCCTGCTGGGAGAGTCCCATGAGAGTGAGAGCGTAGCATCCTGGTTCTCCCAGTGCCCTGTTGTTCAGGCAGATCGGCTGTCATTCTCAGGATGGCAGCCCTCCGTCTGTCTCCCACGTTTGGTAAGTTTTTGGCTGAATACGTGCCCCCAGAAATCGAGCCTAAGTGGCCTATGCCACGTCACTTAGGTAAAGGATATGTGCAGCAGTGGGAAGGGTGGGTGAGCTGGAAAGTGATGGGAGCAAAGCCCCCAGAGTCACCCGAGTGACTGGGTCCGATTCAGGGTCTTTGTGCGTTGGGGAGAAAGAGTGTATATGTCACTGGTGTGTGAAGAGGGCACAGGTGATGGGTAACCTGCATTATCCCATTTCTTATTTCAGTAAAATTGAGAATGATAACAGCTCTGCCTCTTAGAACTTCAATTTCTTTATCATAAGTTGGGAATATGTATCACTTCTCATGGGTTTTTAGGCCCACCACCCTCTTTTCTGTCTTTGAGTGGAACAGGGCTGTTCTGGCTTGTTAGAAAATGGGGGGGCGGGGGGTCAGGGAGAGAGAGAGAGATTGGGGCAATTGATTCTTATGGATTCTCTTTTTTCACCTAGCTGTGTCCACCCAGGACCCTGCCTGCCCCCAAGAGTCAGAATTTCCTCTTTCTTCAAAAGACTGTTCCTGTCCCCCAAATTTGGACCTTTTTGCTTGTGATGGTCTGGAGCCTCATCCACCAACCAGTGTTGGTTCCCAGGTACCCCAAGATCTCAAGGCCCCTGGTGGTGAAATAGGTACTTACTAGAATGGCCCCATCGTCATGCATTAGAATTCTTTCAGGTCTTCATCCAGGCCGATCGGTGCCTGGTCAGGGCCCAGGAGGGAGCCAAGGAATATTGGGAGGCTGTCCTGGTAGCAGGGAAGTTAGGGGAAGTGACTTATGTAATAGGTGTTTCTCTGATGCTTATGAAGTGCTCAGGCCCATGCTCAACCCCAGAGACAAGGGAAAAAAGCTAAAAGCTCTCAAACCAAGCTTAGAAGAGGAGAGAGATTTGGTTTCCTTGTCAGAGTTGCATTTGAAGCAATGAGATGGGACAGAATCACTTTATAGGGAGGAGAAGATGTCTGAGGACTAGCTTCCAGAGTAAGTGTTGAGACCCATGGTGCACCAGTTGAAAATCCTATGTCAGATCTCTCACGCCCAGTCTTCAGGATCAGCCATTTTTCTGTGAACACCTATTGTCTGGTTTCTCACTCACACCAAATGTGTGTGGCATTTCAGGAATCGGTGACTTTCCAGGATGTTGCTGTGGACTTTACTGAGAAGGAGTGGCCCTTGCTGGATTCTTCTCAGAGGAAACTGTACAAAGATGTGATGCTGGAGAACTATAGCAACCTCACTTCATTAGGTAAGGCCAGCATCATTTCTTCACTTCTTCCTTCACCGATCGATGTTTTTGCTTAAGTACTTGCTGTGACCCAGGAACTCTGCGGGGATTCAGAACACAGCTGAGAGCAAGCAGACCTGGTGCCCACTCTTATGTCTCCCATGGGTATTGAGACCTGCCCATCACGTGGACCTTGGAGGTTTTCGAGTGTGTGTCTGAGCTCGTTCTTTTGGAGGGCACATGTGTGGGTATTTGTGGTTTTGGTTTTTATGAAAGACTTCCTGTATTCCTTAGAAATTTGGCAGCATCATTTTGCTGCTCCTAAGTCAGGCTTGTGCATCTTCAGAACACTGACGGCCAAAATGTTGACTCCACTCTAATGGAAGGGGTCGTCCGCTGCACAGGCCTCTCTCAACATGTCTTTCTCCTTGAATAGGATATCACGTTGGCAAACCCAGCCTCATCTCACACTTGGAGCAAGAGGAGGAGCTGAGGGCAGAGGAGAGGGGGATTCACCAAGGCTGTCGTCCAGGTGAGCGAGCTCCACAAACAGAGGTACTTTTGACTGTCGGTTCTATTCAGCGGTTGGGATGCAGGGAGGTACGTTAAGATAAGTCACCCAGGAAAATTGGCAGATGCTCACTCTTTCAGTACTCGCCCATTCTCTCTCAAGTCCTTTGGTCTCCATGCACATTCATCTTTAAATTTTACATTTCCATGTGGGCTCTTTGTCCTGTTCTTTCATATTCATTCTGTCATTGCCAGTGTCAATCTCAATTGACTTAAGTATCCGCCCCTAGCATTGCCGAATATCTCAGACAGCCAAACTTTTAGCCATTATTTTTGCTCATGTGCTCCTTTCCTTGTGTAGGGTTAGTACTTGCAAAGAACCTGCCTGTTCTTGTCACCATCATCCCACCATTTTCTTTTTCCGGCAAGTTAGTATTTTTCCAATTTGTTTCAGATTGGGAGAATCCATCTAAAACCAAGTGGTCAATTCTAATGGAAGATATTTTTGGGAAAGAAACATCCAGTGGTGTGACAGTGGTAAGATTTCCTTGGTATAATAATTCTGGACCCTCCACATTAGAGGTGACTGGGACAGCCTAAGGTAGACAATCAGCTCAAGAACCAGACAAGTGGCATCCCCCAAGAGGAAACAGTGCTTCAAAGATATGGAATATCATCAGTTTTGGGAAACCCTACACCTGACCTCAACCTTCTTCACTTAGAGTTCCAATGAGTAAATATTTTCATAACTGTATCTCAGGTATCGAGTGTTGGGGCTCAGTTCAGTTTTAAACATTGAACAAACTCTGTGTACAAAATACTTTGTAAAAGTAACACACACAGACACTTACGGTCTAGCATCACCTGTTCTTTAGATAGAGTTCAAATGGGGCAGGAACAGTACATTTGCATTTCAAATTATGACATCTTTTGTCATAATGATGTGTTTCTATTCCTATCAGTTTATGTGGGGTTAATTGTCAGGAATGCAGTGAATATGGGAAATGCCTTTGTCAGCCCACATCTCTTTAACCAACAGGAAAGAACTCGTCTCGGAGAGAAATCCACCGAGTATGCTCACTTGTTTGAAGTCTTCAGCATGGGCACTCACCTCACCCAGCAGATGGGAAGACACACAGGCAAGAGGCCCTATCACCGCCGTGACTATGGGGTAGCCATCAAGAGCAGGTCACATCTCACTCAACACGTGAGCATGTACGACGGGAGGAAAATGCACGAGTGTCATCAGTGCCAAAAAGCCTTCACCACAAGTGCTTCCCTTACACGTCATAGGAGGATACACACAGGGGAGAAGCCGTATGAATGCAGCGACTGTGGGAAAGCTTTCAATGACCCTTCGGCCCTCAGGAGTCATGCGAGAACTCACCTCAAAGAGAAGCCCTTTGACTGCAGTCAGTGTGGAAATGCATTCCGGACCCTCTCTGCCCTGAAGATACACATGAGAGTTCACACTGGGGAGAGACCTTATAAGTGTGATCAGTGTGGGAAGGCCTACGGCAGGAGCTGCCACCTCATTGCACACAAGCGAACGCACACTGGAGAAAGGCCCTACGAATGCCACGACTGCGGGAAAGCTTTCCAGCACCCTTCACATCTTAAGGAGCATGTTAGGAATCATACTGGGGAGAAACCCTACAAATGCATTCAGTGTGGCAAAACCTTCCGATGGAAGTCTAACTTTAATTTGCACAAGAAGAACCACATGGTGGAGAAAACCTATGAATGTAAAGAATGTGGGAAATCCTTCGGTGATCTCGTATCACGGAGGAAACACATGAGAATTCATGTTGTCAAGAAACCCGTTGAATGTCGACAGTGTGGGAAAGCCTTTAGAAACCAGTCTATCCTTAAGACACACATGAATTCCCATACTGGAGAGAAACCATACGGGTGCGACCTCTGTGGGAAAGCCTTCAGTGCGAGCTCAAACCTAACTGCACACAGGAAAATACACACTCAAGAGAGACGCTATGAATGTGTGGCCTGCGGGAAAGTCTTTGGTGATTATTTATCCCGGAGGAGGCATATGAGCATTCATCTTGTAAAGAAACGTGTTGAATGTAGGCAGTGTGGAAAAGCCTTCAGAAACCAGTCCACCCTGAAGACACACATGAGAAGTCACACAGGAGAGAAGCCATATGAGTGTGATCATTGTGGGAAAGCCTTCAGCATAGGCTCTAATCTTAATGTTCATAGGAGAATACACACTGGGGAGAAGCCCTATGAATGCCTTGCCTGTGGGAAAGCCTTCAGTGATCATTCATCCCTTAGGAGCCATGTGAAAACTCACCGGGGAGAGAAGCTCTTTGTGTCATCAGTGTGGAAAAGGCTCCAGTGAGCACTGCTGTCAGAGAAACATGAGCACTTAGACTGGATAGAAACCTTATAGGCGTAAAGAGGGCAGGAAGCCTTCCTGAGCTCTCCTTACTGGGCACAAAAGAATACATATAACTTGGGAGCAATCCATTTTCTGTAAAGACTAAGTGAAGACAGGAGAATTGTGAGAACTCACATTGGGGATGAAAATTGGTGTCTTTGGTGTGGAGAAGCCTTCAGTGTACATTCAGCTCTTAACATATTAGAATTTAGGGAGAGAAACCCCAGTGTGGCATTTGTAATGTCAGAGTAACCTTAGCACCACCTCTCATTTTCTGGGCACAAAAGTGTTAAGCACACTAGGCGAACCTTTCCAGGTCTCACGCTATTCCTCATGAGAAAAATCACACTCGAGAAAAAGTAAAGTAAGCCATGTGGGAAGGTCGGTAACAGTGGTCTGCAGATGATGGCCAGCTTTCTGTTTTTTCATGGCTTGTAGGCTAAGAATAGTCATTATATTTTATATGGGACAGAGACCAGATATGGCCCACAAAGCCTGAAATACTTGCTATCTGACCTTTTATAGGAAAACTTTGCCCAGCCTTGGTCTACAGCAGAGGTTGTCAGCTGGTGGTAATAGGGGGACATTTTTGATTGTTAGAACTGGAGGTGATGGGGGGTACTATCGGCACGTAGCAGGATGGAAGGTATCAGGGATGATGGTAAATATCCCACAATGCACAGGAACTCCCCCCTCCAATAGCAAAGAATTACGTGCCCCAAAATGTCAGTATTGCAGAGGTTGTGAATAATCTCTGTTATTCTTCAGTTATTACCTACAGTCATCCCTCAATGTTTATGAATCTTGTGAGCACTTATGCTAGGAGATATTTCTTTTTAAAACTTTTAAAATATAATCACCGCAGTTCTTTTAGGAAAAAACCTTGAGAACTCTCACTGCTGATAATCCCTATGTGGAAATGAATTTAGCCACAGGCCCCTTATTTGTGCAAATGAAAATTTTCACTGGGAGAAAAGCCCCAATGGAATTTTCCAGTGAGTATGGGATTGCACTTATCAGTCTTCTATCATGAAAACACACCCAGCTCGTGAATTTTTTAGTCTTTTAAGGTTATGCTCCTCTGAGTAACCCTTGAGACTCATCACAGAAAGCTTGTATATAGTATTTTTAATATAGCTTCATTCTTGAAATGTCTTAATTTCCTTTTGGATAACTTACTTGACCAATGACATCTTTGGAATTGTGTTATGTACTGTGTAACATGTGGGTATTTTTTAGTACCTGTTTGTTACTGGTATCTAATTCAAATGCATTGTGATCAGAGCATGATGTCTTTATTAGATGGATCCTTTGGTATGTTTGCAGCCTGCTGTCCAGCCAGAAGTGGCTTATGCTTCTAGTTCCTCCCCAGGTATCTGCTCTCATCTTCTTCCATGTCACGAGAATCCAGGTTCTGCCAGATTAGTAAGGTGTGCTATATTTTAAAATCTCTCATAGGTTTTCTTGTAACTAGTACAGTCCATGTCCCATAGCCCTGGCCACTGACGAGTAAGCAGATGTCACTGTGTGGGCTTCTGAGAAAGCTCTTGAAAAGGTCATTCTCACGTGGATTCTTCTTTACATATTTTGTTCTTTGCTTTCCTCCTACTTCTCACCTTGCAAGGAGATCCAGTATCTAGTGTTCAGAGATCCACCTTGTGACCATGAGGATGAAAGCCACAGTTTAAGAAGGACACTGCAGAAAAGTCACAATGGTCCTGGTCCACCTGTGGCTTCTTTGTCTTCACTAGCTGTGGATTTGTTACCTCCAGACTTCCTCTTACATGGAAAAAATAAAATTGATTATTGATTTAAGCTACTGTGGGTATTTCATTGTTTTTCTGTTTATTCATTGGTGGGGGAGGGTTCTACACCCAGTTAAGATGCTGTCCGGAACCTGTGCACCCGGTCATCGGTGAGTGTTTTGTAACTGCTACCTAAACGTGTGGATATAACGTTTACGCTTTTGATTGTTGGATGTAAGTTTCAAAATTCTTTAAACCAAGCTTTTAAATTGTATTTCAAGTCTTTGCGGTACTCACTTATTTTCTTGACTTGTTTATTGGCAGAAGTGTATTAGTTTTCACAAAAGCCCAAGGAAGCAGCTACTGTCAGCATCTTCATTTTGCATATGAGGAATCCGAGGCAAGAAAGTTCAGGTTACTCGTCTGCTACCTGTTGGCATGTAGCAGTGCTTGGATTTGAATCCTGGTGTCTGGCTCCAGAGTCTGTACCTCTCTCACCAGGCCCTGTTCTGTGATGCCCACGGTCTGTGGCAGTGAATTAGGATTTTTGCCCTAATGGTGCTTACGTTATGATTGGGGATGGAGCACCTGATAACTAAAGGAGTGAATACGAGGGTACTTCAAAAAGTTTGTGGAACAATGGTGAGATCAGAGGTGTATCAGGGACCTGATGGTGGAGTCCACTTCTGGGTTAACTAGAGGGATTTTGCCTTCCATTCTCAGTGTGTTGGGAAGACAGTGGAAAATTTGAACAGAGGAGTGACAACCATCCAATTTCTGATTTCGAAAGGATCACAGTGGCCTCTGGGTTGATAGGCTAATGAGGAAAAAAGTACTAACGGAAACCACCTAGAAGACCATCGCAGAATTCAAGTTAGAAATGATGGTGGCCAGATTATCAGTACTAGGGACAGTTTGAAAGAGAGTCATGTTGATGAATACAGCTGTAGTTTCATTTTCACTTGCAGATAGTGATTCTTTGTGTGATTATCCCGTAATTTATTTGCCCTTTCTACTGCTGATAAATGGTTGGCTGGTTATATTTTTTCCCAGTTACGAACAGTGCTGCTGTAAGGAATTGTGTCCATGCTTTCTGGAGCGTTAGTTTCCCCAGAAGTGTGAAATTCTCAGGTTGAGGGATCTCTTACATGTTCAACTTACCAGAATAATGCCAAAGTCATTTGTACAGTGGTTATATAATACCTTGTGTGTGTGTTTTTAAACAGGTTTTACTGAAATGTAACATATGTACATACAGAAAAGTGCATAATTCATAAGTGTACAGCTCAGTTAATTATCACATGAACACATTCCTGTAACCACCAGGTCAAAGAAGAGCATTACCAGTATTCAGATACCCGCCTCTTGCCTCCACCAAATTAAGAACCCTTCCCTACTCTGCAGGTAACCAATATTCTGACTGTGACAAAATGGTTTGGTTTTTTGTTGTTTTTGAACTCTGTACACATGGAACCATACAGTACATAATCTTTTTGCCTTCATTTCCACAATATTTTTTGTGAAATTAATCATACTGTTTTGTGTATGTCTAGCTAGTACATTTTATTGTGTCCCTTTGTTTGAATATTCTACAGTTTATTTAAGCATTTTGTGTTGGTAGACATTTAACTTCTCAGTTTGTCATTATTGTGAATGCAGCTATGAGCATATTTAAAATTTCTGGTTGTGCACAAGTACATGTATTTCGGGTGCGGGCTATGGACAGAACTTGCTGGGTCGTATGAGATGTGTTTGTTCATTTTTAGTAGTGCTGCCAGTTCTCTTACCATGGTTGTACAATTGTGTGTTCCAACAAACTGTTTTATGATATTAAAGTTTTCTATCTTTTTCTTATTCATTTGTGTATTCTAGATGTGAGCCTTTGGATGTTTTGCAAATATTGTCTCACTCTGTGGCTTGCTTTGTCATGTTTTTAAGTGGTATCTTTTAATGAAATCATTGTTAATTTTAATGTCATCTAATCCTTATGGACAGTTCTTTTCTGTTCCTGTGTAAGAAATATTTGCCTACCTCAGGCAAGAAGATACTCTATGTTTTCTTCTAAAAGTTTTATTGTTTTAGTATACATGTTAATATCTACAGTCCACCTCGAATTGATTTTTGTGTATTGTGTGACGTAGGATTAAATTTCATGTTTTTTTTTTTTTTCCATATTGATGTGCAGTTGGCCAAGTGCCATTTATTAAAAAGTCCATCATTACCCCAGGGATGTGATATGTCACCTTTGTCATATACTAAGATTCCTTTTGTGTTTTGGACTCTCTTCTGTTCTGTTGGTCTGTTTGTCCATTCATGCACCTTGCCACCTTGTTTAAATTATAGAGATTTAATAGTAGATTTTCCTGAAATCCCCACCCTGTTCCTTTCCACTTGCAGTGCTTCCATGTGGGTCTTTGGGCTTGTGGTCAGGGGCAGTTGCACATCCCCCAGTGAAGGTGCTGAGTGTTCAGCAGGCCTTGATCAAAAGTTTTCCTAGGCTCGTTAGTGAAGAAATAGCTCTTGCCTAGGTTTGGAAAGAAGAATGTGCACCCTAGAGGTGAGGCCTAAGGGGAGTAGAGTACTTTTTTCTCAGCGTTGAGTAAAAAACGGGACCATTTTTTTAATTAGGAGCCTTAGGAATCCAGCACAGCTGCTCCCTCTGTGCTCAGTTCCTCCATCACATCAATTATCAGAGCAGAAGAAAGTTATGAATTCACACTGATAATCTTAAGTGGTCCGGGAGGATTATTGCATCTCATTGCACTTTCCTGCCAGTTCTCAGGAGAGAAAAAGTATCTTACACAGTCTCTGCAGGGGATTTCTAATTACACTCTACCCTAGTCTTCTCGTGCTCTTGTTTCCAATTCTTGAGGCCTCTCCAGCAGAGGCCATCTGTGTCTTGTGTAACTTTTGGGTAACCTCTAATCCACTCAGAAACTTTTCCTCTCTAGGGATCCTACTGTGTACACCAAATGAACATCAGTTAAGTGCCTTACACTTAAGTAGGTTTGAGGAAGAAAGAGATTGATGACTTGGTCCTGTCTTTAAAGGAGTAAAGGTTTAGGAGGAGAGTTATCTATAAACAATAAATAAGATATCTAGCAGGGCAAGTTAATCCTTAAGGAGGGGATGTTGAGCTTGGGGCAACCAGAGCCACGTAGAAGAGGTGATGCAAGCTAAGTGTGGAAGGCTTATTAAGAGTGTTCAGGAACCAAACTGAATAGGCATGCCAAGCCTGAGTGCAGAGTCACTGAGAAAATGACAATATATCATTCTTGAGATAAAAGACGATCTTTGGAATAGAAGATAAAGCTAGAAGGATAATATGGGATAGATTGTATAACACACACATACACACACATATATATATATCAATATGTTAACATATCAGTCTCAATTTAAATGTTAATTGGAAGTTGATGAAAATCCATTGACCTTTGATGATATTTGCAATTTAGCAAGGTAACCAGTACCCTGTTGGGGAATGGACTGAAGGAGGCATGTTTCTATTCACTTTTGCTGCATAACAAACTGAACACAGTGGTTTAAAACAACCACCATGTATTCAGTTTAGTATTTGTTGTTTGACAATTTGGGCTGTGCTCAGCTGGAGAGTTCTTTTGGCTGTTTCCTACAGGTGGTTGCCAGGTTGGATGGGGGGTTACTTGCTCTTCACTCAAGGTCTCATCCTCCAGCAGTCTAGGTGATGCCTGTTCACACATTTCTGGTAAGTACCAGAGGAGCACAAGCTCCAGTGCACAAGCAAGGAGAAGCTTTTCTAACTCCTCCTTGTGTCAGATCTGCCTACATACACCCCCGTTGGCCAGTGCAATCATGTGTGTGAGCCCCGAGAGTGAAAGGCCACTCAAGATTACACAGAAGAGGTGTGGGTCCAGGGAAGGGAAGAAATGGTGGCCATTCTTTTTTTCAGTCTTCCACAGGCCAGTGTTATTTCTATTGCAAGTGAGAGGGAACAGCTTTATTGAGATGTAATTAACATGTAGAAAACTGCGCATATTTAAAGTATACAGTTTGGCCTGTGTGTACATACACCTTTGAAACCCTTACCATAATCAAGGTGTTGAACCTGCAAAAGTTTCCTCATGTGCCTTTGTAATCCTTGATCCTTTGCTAGGCAACTGATAGTGTGCTTTTGAGTGTGAGCAGATCACACTTCTTCAGTGGTTTATTCCATTATTGAATAGCTTGACCCGTTTTTTGCTGTGAAGAATCGAAGTCTGACTTCCAGCCACTAGTTTCCTTTCCCTGCCTCTCCTCTGTTCCCCTGCTTCACCCGAATCTTTGATCTCCCAGCAATGTGGCACACCTTGGAGCAGGTCACCGTGGAGGTCTTATTTCCCCCTCTACTGGAAGATGTGGAGCTGCAGAGATCTCGGCAGGCACTTTCTTGGAGTCCTTCAGAGTTTCTTTGGAAACTACATATGGAAAGAGCCACGTGAAGTGTTCTAGAGATGGAAACAGAGCAGTGTACACAGGTGGGAGGAAATTTCGTTTACAGTTTTGGGAGCTGATCACAGAACCACCCCCAGGAGACAAAAGCACCTTATTTTATGAGATTGAAATTCTTTGTAGAGCCACTCAGGCCCTGTTAGGAATTAACGTCTTATCTCTGAAGGACCTAAAAAAATAGATCCAGTTAATTCCCATGGTTCCTCTTTACTACTGGGGCAGAGTAAACCACGTAAGCTCTAATCACCTACTCCATGCCACTGCACCTTGAGGTCTCAGGGTGGGCGGGTGAAAGCACAGCACTTTTCAGCCCAGTTCTACCCAAGGACCACCATCCATTCATTTATTTATAGACATTAGTGTCCCTATTTAAGATATATATATATGGACACATATTATATCTTTTCTGGGCATTGAAGATAGGATAGAAGTTGTCTACAGATGGTGTCCTATCTGATTGATTGATAGAGAGCTCCTCTTTTCAATGGAAAAATATGACCCACAGTTGGATGACAGTGGCCTTTGCCCCTTTGTGCGTCTCTTCTTGAGCCTGTCTTCAGTGGTTCAGAATAGGATTTATTGTGAAATTAGGTGATGGTCCTGGATGAAGTTGGGTTTGGGCATTGGATGAGATTGGGTTTGGGCATTAGATGAGATGAGGGGGTAGGGACACCACATTCTTGCGTCCAGGCCATTGAGACTGAGCCAACTTTGTGCAAACATTTCTTTGTCAGCTGGTAGAAGGAATTGCACCTTATGGGCTGTTGGGACTTACCTCCCACATTAGACCTAAAGATACAGAACTCCTCCAAGAAGAAGGGACGTCAGTGGAAAGAAAGACATATCCTTCCCCAAAGCAATCCACTTGGAGGCAGAATTGGTAGGACAGGCTGTCATAGGGACCAGGCATTTGGCATTTTCAGACAATATAGTGATAGATCAATGATTTCTATGAATTGATCCCTTTTTGCAAAATGGAGGTGATAATGGTACCTGCCTCATAGTGTGTTTGTGAGGATTACTGACTTTGTATAATGCTTAGAGTAATGGCCTGGCACACTGAGCACAAAACAGATACTCAATTTAGCAAACATATTTAGGATCTTTCACACAGTACGCACTGGAAATAAAAGCAGATATCAAGAACAAATAAGTTTCTGTCTTCTAGAGTTTGAGAGCACTAAAAATATTCATGTTTGTTCTGCAAGTGTACTTTGGTGTTTCTTCTATTCTGGACCTAAGGCCTCCTTCTCCATACAAATACTCTGTTAACTAAAGCCCAAAACCTTAGATCCACTTTGTTCTGGGCCTTAGGACAGAGTGTTGCCCTCACTTCATTTTCCCGCATTTTCCTGTTCTTGATTATTCTGGGTCAGGTAGATCAGTGGTTCTCATCCAGGGGTGATTTTGTCCCTAGAGAACATTTGGCAATATCCGAAGATATTTTTGATGGTCATGGCTTGGCAGTGGGGAGGCGGGGGGGACGCATGGTTGCTACTGGCATCTAATGGGTTGAGGCTGCAGATGGTGCTAAATGCCCTGCAATGCATAGGACAGCCTGCACTATAAAGAAATATCTGGCCCCAAATATCAACAGTACCCAGGGTGAAAAACCCTGTGGTAGAGTAATAATTCCTAGACTAGGAACTAAGGGAAAGCTGGAGCACAATTAGCTACTGCTCCAGGTTCATTAAGATGCCTTCCTCTTGGTCCCACCTAGTTCTGTCCACATCACCAGGGCCAGGGATTTCATAGAGTGGTTGGAAGCTAAGACCTAAGAGCACTGAATAAAACCTCTCCACCCCCACCCCCAGCCCAGGAGCAGTTTGTACTCACTCTCAGATGCCTGCTGGAGAAGAACAAAGCTGGGCAGAGCTTTGAGGGTACAGAATCCTGCCAATAGATCCACCTCTTGTTAGCACAAGATGGGGACACAAGAAAATAAATGCTGTGTTCATAAATATGTCCATCACTTGTTGAGAATTTATATATTAGATAGAACACTAATTTTCTATAATCACTCCAACAATTATTTACAAATGGAGAATCTGAGGTAAAAAGTAAGGACATTGGAATCTGCCTGAGTCCAAATCCTGTACTCACCAAGAGGGTTCAGTAGTCCTCATGTCAACCGAAAAACAGTTTTTAGGTTTTTTGCTCTCAGTACAAGAAAATCTCCGTACGGAGTTGAATCATGTATGAAGGATACTTTATACAACAAAATTGCAGAAATAAGTTCTCACATGTCAATAATAACCTGGAATGTAAATTGATTAAACTCTCCAATTAGAAGATATAGAGTGGCTGAATGGAAAAGAAAGATTCAACAGTGTGCTTCCTATAGGAGACTCACCTAACTCTTAAAGATAAACATAGACTAAAAGTGAAGGGTTAGAAAAAGATATTCCATGCAAATGGAAACCAAAAGTGAGTAGGAGTAGCCATACTTACATCAGATAAAATAGGCTTTTAAATAAAAAACTCTAAAAAGAGAAAAAGGTCATTATATAATAATAAAGGGACCAATTCAACAAGAGGATATAGCAGTCATAAATATATATGTATGCAGCACTGGAGCACCTGGATATATAAAGTAACTATTACTAGTCCTAAGGGGCGAGGTATACTACAATTTAGTAATAGTAGGAGACTTCACCACCCACATTTGACAATGGGCAGATCATCAAGACAAAATAAATATCTGACTAAGAATGAAATGGGCCAAGAATCTTAATAGACATTTCTCAAAAGGAGACATACAAATAGCCAACAGGCATATGAAAAAATGCTCAACATCACTAATCATAAGGGAAATACAAATCAAAACCACCAAGAGATATCACCTGACTCCAGTTAGAATGGCTTTATCCAAAAGACAAAAGAAACAAGTGTTGGTGAGGACATGAAGAAAGGGGTACACTTGCACACTATTGGTGGAAGTGTAAACTAGTACAGCTGAGATGGAAAACAGTATGGAGGTTCTTCAAGAAATTAAAAATAGAACTACCATATGATCCAGCAGTGCCACTGCTGGGTATATACCCAAAGGAAATTAAGTCAGTATGTTGAGATATCTGCACTCCCATGTTTATTGCCACACAATTCACAATAGCCCAGATATGGAATTAACCTAAGTGTTCAACAATGAATGAACAGATTTTTTTAAAATATGGCATGCATACACAATGGAATATGATTCAGCAAGGAAAAAGAAGAATGAATTCCTGTCATTTACAGCAACATAGGTATACCTAGAGGGCATTATGTTACGTGAAGTAAGCCAGGCACAGAAAGACAAATACCACATGATAACATTCATATGTGAAATCTAAAAAAAAAAGAAAATGTTGATATTATAGAGACAGAGTAGAACAGTGGTTGCCAGAGACTGGGGAAGAAATGGGGGAAGAGAAATCGGAGAGGTTGGCCAGTGAATACAAAATTACGCTCAGGAAGAATAAGTTCTGATGTTTAATTGCACAGTAGGGTGACTGGTTAACAGTTAAGTTTTGTGTATTACATGATAGGTTTTTGAATGTTTTTGCCACAAATGATAAATTTTTGAGGTGATGAATGTACTATCCTGACTTGATTATTACCCAACATATATTATGTATCAAAACATCAGATTGTACCATATGTATGATTACTATGTGCCAATTAAAATGAACTTTTTGTTTTTTTAAGAAAGTAAAGAAAGGCTAGTAATTCATAGTTGGAATCATTTCTTTTCACCATTGAACTATGTATGCACGAATCTCTTTTGCATTTGGAAGACATTAGTTAAGTTTTCTGGTATAACCCACTTCAGGGCAGTTTATTGATTTGGCAGCCAGTGATCCCATTGTTAGGTAGATCCACATTCCACCACCTAATAATCTTCTTTAGGTATAAATATGTGGTAAAAAGATAAACATTGTGCAGAATAAGAGTACTGAGAACAAATAAACCAGAGTTTTGCAGTGGTTTTCTCTCTAGGCTTTCCATAAGAAAGTGCAAACAACTGCTTTAGCTTGAATTTCTTAAAAGCAGATCCTCAGGCAAGGGCTATTAGAGGAATTTACTGGGAACTCTTCCCAGGAAAACTGGCAATGGAGTGGGGAAATGTGACTGAGAAGAGTACGAGACCAAGAAAGGGTAAAATATCAAGTAAATGTTATCAAACTGCAAGAAGTTCACCCACCAGTGTGCAGCCCAACTAATAAATCTGTACACTGGGATTTGCAGTGGGAAAGATCAATGTTTATAGGAGGACACCAACCAAGGGGAGCAGGCTAGCTTAATGCTGTAAAGAACTGAACTCTACAAAAGCTTAGAATCATAAGCATTTATAGTATACATTTTGAGAGTAGGGATTTCAGGAGTCATGTGGGATTTTAATTGGCTCGTGGTGAAGTCAGCATAGCTGTTCCAGATAACTTGATTGATGTCTTCCTTAGCTTTTCAGGGTTTGGATAGTACATATAACAAGTTCACAGGTTGCAGGTTGTCTGAAAAACAGCTCAACACATGTAAATAATGTCATCCAGTCCTGCAACCAAGATTCAAAATATCAAATAACCATGGGAAAGAGGAAATTCAGAGAAATGCATACTCAGCTAGCTTTATGCTTATCTTCTGTTAGGGAAGCGTACTCCTATTTCTGGGAATTCAGCCAGCCAGTTTGCCTTGCAAACTTCCTCCAGGGCTGAGTCCTGCTCCAGCTCTAGGGGAAAAGGATCACATATAGGGGTCCTGCTGATCAAATATAAGGGTCCTGCTGTTTCACAAATCCTCATGAAGAGAAACTTTCACTGAATCCCACAAGGAAGCTCTGGAGACATGTAAGTCACAACCCAAGGGTCATCCCAAGCATCAGTCATTGGTTCAGGGATGCTCCCAGAGGAAACAAATTACTCAGTATATCTGGATCTTCCAGTACACAGTTAGTGTGTTCCCCCAGCCTGAGGGAAGACCTCAAAGAAGATACAAAGAATCTGGCCATTGCCAATGAAAAGCACACAGGGAGCTTCTGTGGAAATCAGTGGCACAGGGATGTGGGGGCTTGCCACGGGGATGTGGGGGGTGGGGAATGGGTGGGGCACCAGCAGCAACTGTTACTACAAGGCCGTCTGGGATAACTGAAGCAAGCTGAGCTTTTCCATCTGCCTTGTGCTCAGTGATACCTCCGCCACCTATCTAACTTTGGGTAAGACAATTCACTCCTTACAAACTAAGAATTCTTATTTCCAATGAAGACAAACTGCCTACCTTTTAAGACTGTTTTAAAAAATATAGAAGATGAATGACAAGTACCTGCCATCTAAAGAGTGCTCGGTATAGTCAGTAGTACAGGTACTGCCGCCGGAGCCAAATGGGCTGGATTTTCATCCTCATTCTGTTATTTTCCACTAGCTGCATGAAATTGGGCAAGTTACTTAACCACTCAGACCCTCAGTTTTTTTCATCTTTAGAATGGAACAGGCCTCATAAGTTTAGAGTGTGAAATGAATTAATGTATGTAAAATACTTAAAACAGTGACTGGAAATTCATAAGGACTTTGTAAATATTATATATTATTATCATTTGCCTGTATTTTCATACAGGTGAGCATATTTGCATTTCATAATAAAAGGATTATATTACATAAAAACATTTACCACATGTAGTTGTAAGGTCATCAAAATTTGATCTTGAAAACCCCACAGTTTTTTGTACATTTAATTTTAATTTACAAACATTTTTCAGCTATCGATGGATGAGTGGATAAACCAAATGTGGTAGATCAATACAGCAAGAAAATATAACCATTTTAAATATATATGCATCCAACATCAGAGCAACCAGATATATAAAGCAAATATTATCACCTCTAAAGAGAGAGATAGACACCAACAAAATAATAGCTGGGCACTTTAACACCCCACTCTCAGCATTGAACAGATCATCAAAACAGAAAATCAAGGAAACATCAAATTTAAATGGCACCACAAACCTGGTGTACCTAACAGACATATACAGAGCATTTCACCCAACTGCTGCAGAATACACATTCTTCTCATCAGCACATTGAACATTCTCCAGGATTGACTGTATTCTGGGCCACAAAACTATTCTTAACAAATTCAAAAAAATTGAAATTGTATCAAGTATTTTTTTCTGACCATAATGAAATAAGACCAGAAATCAATAACGAGGACCTTGTGAAACTACACAAATACATGAAAGTTAAACAACATGCTCTTGAATAGCCAATGGGTCAAAGAAGAGATAAAGAAGAAAATCAAAAAATGTCTTGAAACTAATGAAGACAGAAGTATAACATTCCAAAACCCATGGGATAAAGCCAAGGCAGTATTAAGAGGAAAGCTTATAGCAATAAACACCTACATTAAAAAAAAATTAAATAAACAGCCTAACAACACACCTCAAGAAACTAGAAAAGTTAGGACAAACTAAACCCAAAATAAGTAGAAGAAAAGAAATAATAAAAATCAGAGCAGAAATAAATGAAATTGAAACTAAAAATAAAATACAAAAGATCAATGAAACAATGTTGGTTCTTTGAAAAGGCAAACAAAATTGAAAAACTATTAGCCAGACTAAACAAGAAAAAAATAGAGAAGAACAAATAAAATCAGAAACTTAAATGGAAACATTACAACAGTTATCACCGAAATACAAAGGATCATCAGACTATTATGAACATCTATACGCCAATAAATATGAAAAAGAGGAAATGGATAAATTCCTGGATACATATGACCTACCAAGACTGAACCAAGAAGAAATAGAAAACCTAAACAGACATAACAAGTAACAAAACTGAATCGGTAATAAAAAGTCTCCCAATAAAGAAAAGCACAGGACCAGATAGCTTTACTGCTGAATTCTACCAACTATTATGGAAGAACTAATGCAAATACTTCTTAAACTTTTTCATAAAGTTTAAGTGGATGGAATTCTTCCAAACTTACACTACAAGGCCAGCATTCCCCTAATAGCAAAACCAGACAACAACAACACAATAATAAAAGAAAACTACAGGCCAATATCCCTGATTAACATAGATGCAAAAATCCTAAATAAAATACTAGCAAACCAAATCAAAAGAACATTAAAAATATTTTACACCATGATCAAGTGGAATTTATCCCAGGGATGCAAGGATGGTTCAACATACATAAATCAATAAATGTAATATGTCACATTAACAGGATGAAAGAAAAAAAAACGATATGATCATCTTGATAGATGCAGAAAAAGCATTTTATAAATTTCAACATCCCCTTCATGATAGACTCTCAACAAATTAGGTGTAGAAGTACAGTATCTCAACACAATAAAGGCTATTTCTGACAAACCCACAGCTAGCATCATACTAAATTGGGAAAAGCTGAAAGCTTTCCCATTAAAAACTAGAACAAGACAAGGATGCCCACTTTAACCACTTATATTCAACATAGTACTGGAAGTCCTAGCCAAAGCAGTTAAGCAAGAGAAAGAAATAAAGGACACCTAACTTCAGAAGGAGGAAGTCCCTTTGAAGATCACATGGTTTTATATAGAGAGAAACAAAGACTGTACCAAAAAACTCCTAGACATGATAAACAAATTCAGTAAAATTGCAGGATACATGCAAAAATCAGTAGCATTTCTATACACCAAAAATGAACTTGCAGGAAAAATTAAGAATACCATCTCATTTACAATAGCAACAATGAAATAAAATGCCTAGGAAGAAATTTAACCAAGGAGGTGGAATATCTCTACAATGAAAACTCTAAAGCACTGATTAAAGAAAGAAACACACACACACGCACACGCACACACACACACACAAGCACACACACAAGTAGAAAGATCCCATGCTCATGGATTGGAAGAATAATTATCATCAAAATGACTATACTACCCAAAGAGATCTACAGATTCATTGCAATCCCCTTCAAACTACCAATGACATACTTCACAGACATTTTTCAAAAAATCAAAATTTTATATGGAACAAGAGATTCCAAATAGCCAAAGAAATCCTGAGCAAAAAGAAGAAAGTGAGGGTTTCACACTCCCTGGCATCAAAATATCCTACAAAACTATAGTAATTAAAACAGCATGGTGCTGGCACAAAACAAACACATAGACCAATGGAACAGAATAGAGAATTCATAAGTAAATCCGTGTACCTACAGCCAACTGATTTTTGACAAAGGAGCCAAGAACATACATTGGGGAAAGGACAGCCTCTTCAATAAACGGTGCTGGAAAAATTGGAGATCCATATGCAGAAGAATGAAACTAGAACCCTATCTCACATCATATACCAAAATCATCTCAACCTGGATTAAAGACTTAAATGTAAGACCCAAAACTATAAAACTTCTAGAAGACAACAGGGAAAATGCTTCAGGTCATAGGACTGGGCAAGGATTTTATGAATAATACTTCTGAAGCACAGGGAACAAAAGCAAAATTAACAAATGGTATTATATCAAATTTAAAAGCTCTGCACAGCAAAGGAAGCAATCAACAGATTGAAAAGACAACCTACAGAATGGGCAAAAATATTTGCAAACTATGCATCTGACAAAGGATTAGTATCCAGAACATACAAAAAACTCAAACAACTCAGTAGTAAAAATATGATTTTAAAATGGGCAAAGGAACAAAATAGACACTTTTTAAAAGATGGCATACCAGTGGCCAACAGGCATATGAAAAAATGCTCAACATCACTAATCACCAGAGAAGTGCAAGTCAAAACTACATTGAGATATCATCTCACCCCAGTTAGACTGGTCATTATCAAAAAGGCAGAGAATAACAAATGCTGGCAAGGATGAAGAGAGAGGGGAACACTTATACACTGTTGGTGGGACTGTAAATTAGTACAGTCATTATGGAAAACAGTATGGAGGTTCCTCAAATAACTACAGATAGAACTACCATACAATCCAGCAATCCCTCTACTGAGCATAAACCCAAAGGATTAGAAATAATTGTCAAAGGGATACCTGCACTCCCATGTTTATCGCAGCTCTATTCTCAACAGCCAAGAGTTGGAACCAACATAAATGTCCATCGATGGATGAGTGTGTAAGGAAAATGTAGTATATATACCAATGGAATACTGCTCAGCCATAGAAAAGAATGAAATTCTGCCATTTGCAGTAACATGGATGAGCTGGTAGAAAATTATGTTAAGTGAAATAAGCCAGGCACAGAGAGGGAAATACTTCATGTCCTCACTCATAGGTAGAAGGAAAGGAAAGAAAGAAGAAAGAAACAACGATCATAATAATACCTGAACTTTCAGAAGGAGAGAATAAAACTTTTGTTTCTAGAGCTGGGAAAGCGGGGGAGGGGTATACCAAGAAATGGTTTAATGGACACAAAACAGCTAGTTAAGAAAAATAAGCTCTATGGATGTACAGTCAGGCTCGGCACCTATAATTAACGATAATTTACTGTATGTTATCAAGTGACTGGAAGAGAGGAGACTGAATGTCCTCAACATAAAGAAATGATTTTTATTTTGTAATGGTGAACATGCTAATTATCCTGACTTGATCATCACACATTGTACACAAGTATTGATACTCAACTCTGCAAATACAATTGCATTTCAGTTAAAAAAATAAATATGTTAAGATGTCGAAGTGAGCATCTCAGAGAAACAAAAAAAGGAAAAGGTGTCCTCCTCATGATTCTACCCAAGTTGCTCTTTCTGATGTTTTCTGTGCCATTAAGTGCAATGGATATTGTTCAGCCTTTATTTTACTTGTCCTCATAGCATTATCTTACATGGTTGACTCTCCCTCTCTTGCAACATGACTTTCTCTGGCTCCACAACGTATTCAACACCACGTAGCTGATACAGTCCCAAGGGATTCACTGAGGCAGATGCATCTCTATTTTCTTGTATACTTCAAGTCCCTAGGTACCATGGCTACAAGAAAATGAGTCTCCACAGCAGAAACACTTTTCTGAGGAAGAACCTCTTTATCTCAAAGCCAAACCAATAGTGATGCAAGAAGTTAGAGCCTCACGGGGACAGAAAGATGCACCCAGCTCCATAGCTGTCTTCTTGGAAACAAAATTAGGACATGTGGTTTCTTTGACTCATTTTCTCTTTAAGGGAGTTAAATGACTTGGAGAGTAGTACATCACAGGGACAACTAATTTAATGATGAACTATGAGAAATCTGCCTCCCTGGGGCTTGAGAAACCATAAATACTTCTCTGTAACCTCTCGTCTGCTCAGTTCATGATGCCTAACCAGGAGGAGACCTCACTTGTACCTCTTAGAGACATGAGTTAGGATGACTTTATGACAGGTTCCATCTCCCTGCCAAGACCTACTGACAGGAAGAAACTCTGGGAATGGAGCCACGCAGTCTGGTTTAAAAAGCTCTCCAGGTGATTCTGATGCATGCCAGGGGTCTTGGCCTCAGCTGTTTTGTTTTGTTTGAAATCTCTTTTCTGACATTGTTTTGATGGATTGTCTTGCTTCTCTTTTACCTCATATTATTGGATTGCACGACAGTGCTACTTAACTTTTTATTTTAATATAATCTCAGATTTACAGAAAAGTTTCAAGAACAATACAAGTAACTACTGTGTATGTCCTTTATCCTTCGAGAGTAGGTCACATTGCAGATATGTCTCTCTTTACAAATTCAGTATTTTCTATAAACACATACACTGTGTAACATAACCACAGTATAATTACCACAATCAGTAAATTAGCATTAATATGACCTTAATATGATACTATTATCAAATCTATAGGTCTCATTCATATTTCAATAATTATCCCAATAATATCCTCTGTAGCAAAAGAAAGTCCCAGATCATGCATTTCCTTTGGGTGGCATGTCTCTTTTTTTAGCCTCCTTTAATCTGCAACATTTTCTAGACTTTCTTTGAATTTTATGGCATTGACATTTTTGGAGGGCACAAGTCAGATATTGTATAGCATATCCCCAAAGTTTGGTTTGTCTGATATTCCCCACTCTTTAGAGTGAAGTCCTGCATCTTTGGCAAGAATCCCACAGAAACGATTTTTTTTTTTTCTTTTTCGTTGAATCCCATCAGAAAATACATGATATTGATGTGTCTCATTACTGATGCTCCGTGATTATCTGACAGGGTTGTTTCTATAATGGATGCTTGAGATAGATGGCTGAGATTAGAGTCAATTTTCTAGGATTCCATTTTGTTTGGGTTACTACAAAATGTATATTTAATATGGATGGTTTGCTATGAGATATCAATTCACACCTGTTAGAATGACTATTATCAAAAAGACAGAGATAACAGTGTTGGCAAAGATGTGAAAAAAAAACCCTGTACACTGTTGGTGGGAATGTCGATTGGTGCAGCTATTATGGAAAACAGTATGGATATTCTTAAAGAAATTAGACATAGAGCTACCATAGGACCCAGCAATCCTTCTTCAGGACATACACCCAAAAGAAGTGAAATCACCACCTCATAAAGATACCTGCACTCCCGTGTTGACTGCACCATTATTCACAATAGCCAAGATATTGAAATAATCTAATTGTTGATGGCTGAATGGATAAAGAAACCAAGATAGATATACATATACATATTATTCAGCCTTAAAAAAAGGAAGAGATCCTGCAATATATAGAGAGAATAAAACAGTAGGTACCAGAGTGGGGTGAGAGGAAGGAGGAAATGGGGGTGTAGGTCAAAGGATACAAAGTAGCAGATATGTAGGATCTAATGTACAACATGAGGACTATAGATAATAATGTGTTCTGTTTGGGATTTATACTAAACAAGTAGATTGTAGGGGCTCTTGACATACACACAAAAATGGGTAACTGGGAGATGATGAATATATTAATTTGTTTCACTATAGAAACCTTTTTACTATCTCTATGTATCTCATACCATTAAGTTGTATACTTCAAATATACATGATGAGATTTGGTTTTTAAAAGCTTGAAAAAAGGCTACAAAGGTACACAGAGACTCCATTTCTTAGGATTCCATTTATGAGAGAAAGGAGATCTTAACTCTTATGCAAAATGACTGACTTCACAAATAACTAGAGCAAAAAGCATGGACATCATTTTTATTATATGGAGGATGCCTGTTTGCTGCTAATTGATTTTGCTGTTGTCTTTTCCTTTGTAGATACATCAGATACATGGATGCAGAAAACCAAACAGCAGTTTTAGAGTTCATCCTCCTCGGACTCTCTGAGGATCCAGAACGGCAGCACCTCATATTTGTACTGTTCCTGTCCATGTACCTGGTCACGGTCCTCGGGAACCTGCTCATCATCTTGGCCATCAGCTCTGACTCCCACCTCCACACCCCCATGTACTTCTTCCTCTCCAACCTGTCCTTGGTTGACATCTGTTTCAGCACCAGCATAGTCCCCAAGATGCTGGTGAACATACAGACAGAGAACAAAGCCATCTCCTACATAGACTGCCTAACTCAGGTATATTTTTCCATGCTTTTTCCTATCCTAGACACTCTACTCCTCACTGCGATGGCCTATGACCGGTTTGTGGCCATCTGCCACCCCCTGCACTACACAGTCATCATGAATTCCCGCCTCTGTGGCCTGCTGGTTTTTATGACCTGGTTCATTGGTGTCATGACTTCTCTGCTCCATATTTCTCTGATGATGCATCTGACCTTCTGTAAAGATCTTGAAATTCCACATTTCTTTTGTGAACTGACACAGATTCTCAAGTTGGCCTGCTCTGATACCTTCCTGAACAGCACGTTGATATATTTTATGACGGGAGTGCTGGGCGTTTTCCCCCTCATTGGGATCCTTTTTTCTTACTCCCAAATTGTTTCATCCATACGGAAGATGTCCTCATCCAGAGGAAAGCAAAAAGCATTTTCCACCTGTGGGTCTCACCTCTCAGTCGTGTCTCTGTTTTATGGGACAGGCGTTGGGGTCTACTTCACGTCCATGGTGACTCACTCCTCCCAGAAAGTCTCAGTGGCTGCGGTGATGTACACTGTGGTCACCCCCATGCTGAACCCCTTCATCTACAGCCTGAGGAACAGGGATGTGAAGGGGGCCCTGGGAAGACTCTTCTGCAGAGCAGCCTCTTGTCTGTGATGTATTCATTGGCCGCAAGAATAAGACGTTTTGTGGGTACCAGTGGCAAAACACACACGTGTGCACACTTTTATTGCAGTTTCTTACCCTTGGATCTCTCAAACCATATTGACTTCGCTCTCTTCTAGTTTTTACACACTTTTTAACACTCATCTCCCTGTAATTTCTTTGATGACATTTCTGCGTTATTTATTGTCCAGAATGTATGTCCTTGGTCATCTTTCTTACTTCCACACTGGTGAGTTCTAAGCTCAGACTCAAAACGTTTACTATAGCTTTGTTATCTCAAGTGTTGTTGGCATAGAGTTCTTTTTATTATTATTATTATTATTGGAACATAGTTGATTGTACGTATCTGTGGGGTACAGCATTGAATATCAATACCAGTGTGCAGTATGTGATGTTCAAATCAGGATAATTAGTATATAGAGTTCTTGAACTATTGATTGTTCACTTACTTTATTTCTGTGTGTTTTGCATGTGGATTTGTGTTGTTTGTGTGTGTCACCAGAAGTGGGTATTTTTCCTCACTGGATAAAGTATGAGTAGAATACATATTAAAATATAGCTAACATTTTAGTGCTTATTATGTATTAATTCTATGCTGTTCTCTAAGTTTTATCTTATGTAGTCTTCCCATTAGGAATGATCACTGTTACCATTTTAGAAGTGAGAAAATTGAAGCTCTGAGAGCTAAAAAAATAAAATAAAATCCCCAAAGTTACAGATGGACCAAGTGGCAAAACCAGGATTTAAACCCCAAACTCTGACCTTGAGTTCTTATGCTTATCTAAAAGGCTGTACAGCTTTTCACATGATTCGAATGTTGTGTGCACCTCTGTGGTGGATTTTACTAACCACAGACATTATTTCTGCTTATCCTCTTATTGCATCTTCCTTCGCCTTTGAAGTTAAAGGTGGCAAAATGTTTTCATCTGTCCAGTGAAATATAAGTGGAGGCGACGTATCACTTCTAAGCAAAAACAATTATGAACTAGCACATTATTCTTCATATTCATCCTTCCCTTGACATGGAGTTGTCATAAGATGAAAACAGTCTAGAAAGCTAAACCAATACATGGAGGACTCCCTGGGGTGATTTCCCAAGTTGGTAGATACTTTTTATAATAATGAAATAAGCTTTTGTTTCTTTAAGTGAATAACATTTTAGTGCTTTTCGTTACAGCAACGTAGTCTAACTTACCTTGACTGTTACAAATCCCAAGACAAGAAAACAAACTTTGAGAGCTTATCTACACTGACGGCTTTTACTATTAAGCTAAGAGTGATTCTGAGATCTCCTTTTTCATTCATTTCTAATCCTTCCATTTTTTTCTTGAGAATTTTAACTCAGTTTCATGTTAATACGTATATATATAGGTATGCATATATACACACAAATGCATATGTATTTTAACCTATGTATGACACACCTTTTTCAAAAAGAAATTATTTTTGTGCCAGAAATGCTCTTTCAATTACCAGGTAAGTTCCTTAGAAGTAGTAATCTTTTTATGGTAGTCTCATAGTCCCGTATAACTTAAAATAAGTCTGACACAGTCCACTTGCAGAGCCTTTACAGATTTCACTGGCATCATATTGTCCAACTGAACCCCTTAGGAATATTGGTCTAGTTTCCAAAATTGTAATATGGACAGGATTTTACAAAGATAAAATTCCGTTCTCAGTGCCATAATTCACAGTCTTCTTACAGTGTAATTTGTGATATCTGTATTATGACATGATAATAATGACCAGGAAGAGAGGATTGTTTCCAGGACAGCCAAGTGTTAGTTTATTTACCCAGAAATATTGCTAGCTTTTCTTGGACGATCTATTCCTGTCTATTCCTTGTAGTACTCAGCATCTTAGGATACTGAGTTCAACATCTTGGTTAACTAACTTGATACTTAGTTCAACACCTTTGCCTGTCCAGCATTAATTGTTCAACCAAATACCCAAAAGTCTCAAGGCCATACATACCAGCCAGTGAACGGTGATATATTTGGTGACAAAGAGAGATCAGGTTATCACCAGGTTACTATGTTTAAAGTAAAGACGTTCAAGAAAGGCTTACCACATAGCTTTGACCCTAAACCCTTGTTGCTTAAGGCAGTGACTGAAAATAACTTCTCTGATTTTAGCCGAAGGCACCAACATGTCTCTGAGCTCTTCTTTCTCAGTGTCTTAGTGAAGGGGCGGGGGTTCAAGTGCAGTTCTATGGACAGGATAAAGAAGAAGGAGCAGTTTTGTAGAGTATAGACAAGCCATTGTGCACAGTGGAATATTTTCAGTCTGGGTGATGGAAGAAGAATCACGTGGAAATATATGGGTGAGAGAAGTGGAAATGGTAAAGGAGTGAAAAGTCTCACTTTGGCATGTGTGTGAAATTCTCTGCATGGTTTACAGAAGAATTATTCTCATGAGTCCTCTGGAAGAAAAAGACAAAGAAGGAGGTGAATTATCCACAGTTCATGTGAGGATGGGCTTATCCTCTTCATAAGCCTGTGTTCATGCCAAGAAACTCATTTTAATCAAGTCCCGTGGTCTACCTCTGTGCTATCTAATACGGTAGCCACCAGCTATCATATTAATTTTATTAAATTTACTAAAATAAAATAAAATAATTAAATAACATTAAAGTTTTTAAAAATCAAGTTCCTCAGTCACATTGACCACATTTCAAGTGCTCACTAACTCAGATGCATAGTGGCTACCATATCGGACCGTGCAGATATAAAATATTTTCACAAACACAAATATTTTCACAAAAGTTTCATCCCAAAACATTCTGTTGGACAGCTCTTATCTAACCCGTTGTAGGGAAATAAAACTTCCCTGGATTTCTCAATCCTCCTGCAAAAAGCTCTAGCCTCTTGAGACACAAAAATGTATAGGAAACAAAGATAGAGAATGTCTTCTTTTACTTTCACCAGAAACATTTTGCTTTTGTTGTATAGGTGAGCCAAAGATGACCTCTGTCTACTGGCCCCTACGCTGTTTATTTCTTCACTGTGGACTGAGACCCATTAGTTCAAAAGCCTGGAGGTGCCCAACTCAAATTTTCACACATACAGTTATTTTAGAAACAGGTCAAACTAGAAAGTTTTCAGCCATTTAGAGCCTGTCTGCTTTGCATGTCCCATGAAACCTTACTGGACAGCTGTTATTTATTGACAAGATAGGGCCTTGTAGTTATAGCCCCGGGTTTCTATGGCCCTTCCCTTTGGAGCTCTCTGATCCAGAGACTCCCCACTGTGCTGCGGAACAATAGCTTCTAGATATTAAAGTCCCCCTCTGATTTCCCTTTCCCCCAGGAGTTCCCTCCTATAGCACCAGACAGATTCCTGCTGTGACGGATGTCCGCCACATGCAAACCTGCCAAGGCATCACCTAATAAACTTCGTGTGTGCTGCTGCTTCTTCTGGTTGTATCTTTTTCCTGCTTCAGCCCCTAAATCTCTTGAACCCCTATCGTTCTTTACTTCGCATTAGAATTACATCTGTAGCCATGCTTTTAGTCAATTGCTTTGATCTAAAGAACAACAAAACTCCTTTTATCTCACCAAGAAGCCCAGACAAGGCTTCTAAACTAAGCGCTACAGTGCCAGGAAGACCAGGACACTATCATCTTAGGATGCCAGAAGGGATGAAGCCAAGAATTTGGAGACATCTCTAGGGAGTAAAAATGGAGACATCTGGGGTTTATCTAGCTCTTGGAAAGACATATTTACATTCCAAAATGTTCAGCTAGGAGCCCAAGATCCTTTTTATTATGTTTTAAATACATAAAAGGTTTTATCTTCTCCTTTTGGGTGGGGTAGGGGAACGGGACAGCTGTCTCTGTCCTGTGTATAAATGGGGGTAAGAAAATCTATTGTTCTCTGTTCCTTCTCTACAGGATGTAATCCACCACCCATGTAGAAAAACTCCCTTGTTTTCATCAAGTTTCCTGCAGGACTAAAATGTAGGGGACCAAAGCTGCGATGTGGCTCTGGCTGCTGATCTGGTTTTGAGTATTGATAAGGAACTTTTTTTTTCTTGACCCAGGTTCTTCCTGTTGCTGTAATTTTCAAACATACATCTGGTATCACATATATAGCTGTGCAAGTGGGAACATCTCAGACCCTTCACAGTTCCTGACAAAACACCCATCTTACTCCTATGTCCTTGCAGTAAACTTTCATAAATACCAGAAGGGAGGCTGCTTTGTCTCTGAATATTTGAGAAAATAAACCTTTATGGGCATTTCTGAGTCAATGCTCTTGCAGTGCATCTAGTTCCATATCTGCATTGCACTTAATTCTCGAGATATATGAAAGAAAGAGAGGATTAAGTAGAAATGAGCCAGACTAAGACAGCGAGAAAAAACACTTTACGTATTTGCAAGAACAGCATGGCCAAAAGGTTAGAAGTTGGAAGAACTTTTGAGGAATTGAAAGAGGTCCATTATGTTTGGATTGTATCAGGTGAGCAGAAGAATGATACCAGATGAGGGTATCACCTGTATCTTCAGTGATGAACAGAAACTTGCAAGAGATTTCTGTTCAGACACTTTCTACTTCCAGATGACTTTGTACTTTGGATAAGCATGAATAAAATAAAGAGTGATGGGATAATTAGAAATCTTTCTTTTGACACAGGTATTACTAGACATTTTCAGATGTCTATTTCTACTCTTAAGTCACTCTCTTTATGTCTCACAATCGTCGCTGTTCTTTTCCTAAGAATTCTACATTGTCAGTTGCTTATGGGGAAAGATATACATTCTCTGCTCCATATTTATGCCCATAGAGCTGAGCACAGTCTCTAGTATAATTCGTATTTGTTGAGTGGATGAATCTAAAGTTATGTCTATACACAGAAACACAGAATAAAAAATAGACTGAATTAATATAGCCTTAGAGTTAAAGAAAAATTTTCTTTTTTCTTATTGAAGCTAATCGTCTATTTTTTAATTATCTTGATGTTATTCAGTGTAATTATGGGTTTCCTTTTGACATTATAATGTCTCCTAGGATATTGTAATATAATATATATTACATGATACTATTAAAATGAATGTATTATGAAATTGATATATAATATACAATATAATATAGCAATATATTACTTAATAATTATTACTGTATTACTAATATGTGAATTATATTTTTTGTATTCTAATATCTATTATCATATTATCCTATTTATTATATTTTTTATATTCTATAAAGCATAGAACGTAGAATATTTCCTAGAATATTACAATATGACACTCAGTTTGGGGAAGGAAGGAGATATTGAAATAAACCTCAGACTTGATTTTTTTCTTATTTCAGGCATGTTCTATAAGCCGATGCCTATGTACTTGTAGGACCGGTGAATTCTGATTCAAGCACTCTGTGTATAGCCGGGACTAGACTGTAGAATTGCTTTTTTAGGCCGAGTAAAGTACCTTCAGTAACTTCTCAGTGATTCCATTCTCATTAGAGAAATAGAATCACCACCTTCTATGTGACATTTGATAGTTGCTGTTTTCCTTTTTCTTCTTAATCATTTTTTACCCAAATAGATGGAAATAATTTTTTTCTTATCATTATACAATGCAATTGATTTTCATGGCCTTTTACCAATTCTTCCCTAAACTTCCTCCCTCTCCACTTTTCCCACCCCCAGAAATCTCAGTTCTGTTCACTTCTCTTAACAAATTCAAAGAATTATTGTGGTTTTTGTGTCTTTTTTTTTTTTCTTCTATTAATTTGTTTATTTATTTGTTTTTATTGTCTCCCAAATAAAAGTGAGAACATGCAGTATTTCTCTTTCTCTGTCTGGCTTATTTCACTTAACATAATTTCCTCTGTGTTCATCCATGGTGCTGTGAATAACAGAACTTCATTCTTTTGTACAGCAGAGTAGTATTCCGTTCTGTAAATATACCACATTTTGCTTATCCACTCATCCGATGATGGGCATTTAGGCTGGTTCCAACTCTTGGCTATTGTAAAGAGTGCTGCAATTAACATGGGAGTACTGATATCCCTCCAGCATGATGATTTCCATTCCTTTGGGTATATACCCAGCAGCGGGATTGCTTGGCCACATGGCAGTTCTATTTGTAGTTGTTTGAGGAAACTCCATACCATTTTTCCATAATGGGTGCACCACTTTACAGTCACACCAATAGTGTAGGAGAGCCCTTCCTAACATTAACAAATCTTTCATCTCACCAGCAAATGTCAAAGGACATTTTTCAGTCCCAATTTTGTTAGTCCTTTCAACAGAGCAAAAACTACTAACCAATTTGCTTTCCTTCAGAAAGGACCTCTTCAGAGTAGAATGTTGTTTGTCAGGGACAGGGCGGAGGGGACAATGGGAAGGTGATGATCAAAACATACAGAGTTTCAGTTATGCAAGATCAAAAAGTTCTGGAGATGTATGTACACATATAGTATAATACACATAGCTAACAATAATAAATTGTATACCAAAAATTTGCTAAGAGGGTAGATCTTATGTAAGTGTTTTTATCACACACAAAAATAATAAAGGAAGTGATGGATATACTTTGGCCTTGATTGTGGTGATTGTTTTATGATGTATACTTATTCCCAAACTCAACAAGTTGTATGCACTAAATATGGACCACTGTTTACATTTCACTCATACCTCAATAAAGTGGTTTAAAAATTAAAGGGTAATTAGGGATAGAGTGGAGCGAGAAGGTGGAATAGGATTCTCCAGCAATCCCCCCCTCCCCACAGAAATATGAACTTAAACAACTATTCACATGCAAAAATACCTTCACAAGAGCTAAGGAAACCCGGTACAAAATAACAATACCTGGTTATAGCATAATAAGAAAAGACACACTGAAAAGGGTGAGAAGGACAGTTTTATATTACCCACATCACCCCTTCCCAACTGCAGTACAGTGAGGAGAGTGATACCATTTTCTTGGAGGAAAGAGAGGGAAATGAGCATAGGACTTTGCCTTGAACCCCAATACTGGGCCCACCACAGTAAAACTCAGCACTAGTCAGACTCCTACAGCCCATCAATTGAGACCATTACCTGTGGACTGAGACTCCAGACCTGCCCCAGCACCAGGTTGAATCTTATAGGCCCTCTGAGGTGAATTTGATCTGCAGTTAGCATTATCACTGGCCAACTACAGCAGCCTTAAGTTCTGGACAAACATCAACATCAGGAAAGCCACAGTGGCCATGGGTTTTAGGCACACCCCAATAGTGTGTCCGGCTCAGTGACCATGGGTCTTTATGCATATCCCAGGACTGCATCAGCTTCAGTGACCATAGGATTCCAGCCTGACACTTCACCAGCTATAGCAGTCCTGGGCCCAGACAGTCTGCCCAAAACCTCTGGACAGGCTTACTATTATAAGGGTGTTCCAGACACAGCCAGTTTGCAAAGACTGAAATAAGTACCTACTTGTTTAAATGTACAAATATTGTCCACAAGGATCAAGAATAATCAGGGAAACAAGACATCACCAGAGAGATAAAATAAAGTACCAGTCACCAGGCCTAAAGTTATGGAGATGTTTGAACTGTCTGACAATGAATTCAAAATAACTTTTAAGGAAACTCAGGAAACTTCAAGAAAACACAAAGAAATAATTCAACAAAATGAGAAAATCAATATTTGACCAGAATAAGAAATTTAACAGAGAGATTGAAATCCAAAAGAAAGGAAATCATTGTGTCTAGGAGAAATCTGAACTCCCATGTTTACTACAGCACTATTCACAATAGACAATATACATGAACAACCTAAGTGTTCATCAACTGACAGATGGATAAAGAAAATGCAGTATATATACACACTGGAATACTATTCAGCCTTAAAAAAAAAGAAAAAAAATTGTCATTTGCAGCACGTATGAACTTGGGGGACATTATATTAAATGAAATGAGCCAGGCACGGAAAGATAACTATTGCATGATCTCACTCATACGTGGAATCTAAAAAAGTTAATCCTACATAGAGAATAGAATGGTGCTTGTCAGAGGCTGGGGCAGTTGAGGGGAGTGTAATTGGGGAGATGTTGGTGAAATGATACAAAATGACAGTTAAATAAAAGGAATAAGTTCAAGAGCTCTATGGTACATCATGGTGACTATACTTAATCACAATATACTTTGTTCTTGAAAAATGCTGAGAGAATGATGTTGTGTTCTCACCACAAAAGCAATAGCTATGTGTACTAATACATATGTTAACTAGCTGCATTTAACCATTCCACAATGTGTATATACTTCAACACATTGTGTTGTACACATTGACACATGCAATTTTATTTGTCAATCAAAAAATACATGAATAAATCTGAAAAAAGATTCAGATAAAAAAATTTAAAAGAAAAGACCTATATGCCCCACAACATTGTGAGGACCAATTGATCCATAAAATATCCAAATATGATTCAAAATAGGCACATCACGGAGAGATGATTCCTGAGTTTGTTTCCTTGTGGAGATTAGACTTTCCTTAGGCAAATCCTTGTGACTTTTAAATCAAACCGAACAAAGAAGAGTTTCTCCTTGAAGGGAATAAATACATCTCCTCCTACTGCTGCCTGCACAGATGCAAAATTGACAGAAAGTTTTTCATTCTTCTATATTCTTTGCACCCAAATTTTTTCCTTCATTCCCTGGTTAACAATAACCCATCCTTCTCCTCTCAGCTAAAACATTAATATTTCAAAGAACCTTCTATCCACCTTCCAAGACTAAGTGGATCATCAATAATTTTTTCAGTTTTTAATTAATTAACATTCTGTAGGTATTAATAATACTGACTGTTTTTCTCTCAGAGAAAATGTAAACATTTACTTTCAAATCTTATATTTGCCTTTTAATTTTTCTTGGATGGTTCAATTTCTATAAGTTTTGAATACTTTTAATCAAATTCATCCATCATATATTTATTTTTTTTATTTTTATTTTTTTATTTTTATTTTTTAATTTTATTTTGTCAATATACATTGTGGTTGATTATTGTTGCCCCTTACCAAACCCTCCCTCCCTCCTCCCTCTCCTCCCTCCCCCCCAACAATGTCCTTTCTGTTTGCTTGTTGTATCAACTTCAAGTAATTGTGGTTGTTATATCTTCTTCTCCACCCCCCACCCGGTTTGTGTGTGTGTGTGTGTGTGTGTGTGTGTGTGTGTGTGTGTGTGTGTGTGTGTGTGTGTGTGTGTGTGTGTGTGAATTTATATATTAATTTTTAGCTCCCACCAATAAGTGAGAACATGTGGTATTTCTCTTTCTGTGCCTGACTCGTTTCACTTAATAGAATTCTCTCAGGGTCCATCCATGTTGAGGCAAATGGCAGTATTTCATGCTTTTTTATAGCTGAATAGTATTCCCTTGTGTAGATGTACCACATTTTCCGTATCCACTCATCCGATGATGGACATTTGGGCTGGTTCCAACTCTTGGCTATTGTAAAGAGTGCTGCGATGAACATTGGGGAACAGGTATACCTTCAATTTGATGATTTCCATTCCTCTGGGTATATTCCTAGCAGTGGGATAGCTGGATCATATGGTAGATCTATCTGCAATTGTTTGAGGAACCTCCATACAATTTTCCATAGAGGCTGCACCATTTTGCAGTCCCACCAACAATGTATGAAAGTTCCTGTTTCTCTGCAACCTCTCCAGCATTTATCGTTCAGAGTCTTTTGGATTTTAGCCATCCTAACTGGGGTTAGATGGTATCTCAGTGTGGTTTTGATTTGCATTTCCCGGATGCTGAGTGATGTTGAGCATTTTTTCATATGTCTGTTGGCCATTTGTATATCTTCCTTAGAGAAATGCCTACTTAGCTCTTTTGCCCATTTTTTAATTGGGTTGCTTGTTTTTTTCTTGTAAAGTTGTTTGAGTTCCTTATATATTCTGGATATTAATCCTTTATCAGATGTATATTTTGCAAATATTTTCTCCCACTCTGTTGGTTGTCTTTTAACTCTGTTAATTGTTTCTTTTGCTGTGCAGAAGCTTTTTAGTTTGATATAATCCCATTTGTTTATTTTTCCTTTGGTTGCCTGTGCTTTTGGGGTCGTATTCATGAAGTCTGTGTCCAGTCCTATTTCCTGAAGTGTTTCTCCTATGTTTTCTTTAAGAAGTTTATTGTTTCAGGGTGTATATTTAAATCCTTAATCCATTTTGAGTTGATTTTAGTATACGGTGAGAGGTATGGGTCTAGTTTCATTCTCCTGCATATGGATATCCGGTTATCCCAGCACAATTTGCTGAAGAGGCAGTCCCTTCCCCAGTGGATAGGCTTGGTGGCTTTGTCAAAGATCAGATGGCAGTAAGTGTGTGGGTTGATTTCTGGATTCTCTATTCTATTCCATTGGTCAGTGTGTCTGTTTTTATGCCAGTACCATACTGTTTTGGTTATCATAGCTTTGTAGTATAGCTTAAAGTCGGGTAGTGTTATGCCTCCAGCTTTATTTTTTTTGCTCAGCATTGCTTTGGCTATGCGTGGTCTTTTATTATTCCATATAAAAGTCTGGATAGTTCTTTCCATTTCTGAGAAAAATGTCTTTGGACTTTGATGGGGATTGCATTGAATTTGTATATCACTTTGGGTAGTATGGACATTTTCACTATGTTGATTCTTCCAATCCAAGAGCATGGGATATCTTTCCATCTTCTTGTATCCTCTCTAATTTCTCTCAGCAGTGGTTTGTAGTTCTCATTATAGAGATTTTTCACCTCCTTGGTTAACTCAATTCCTAAGTATTTTATTTTATTGGTGGCTATTGTAAATGGGCAGGCTTTCTTGATTTCTCGTTCTGCATGTTCACTATTGGAGAAAAGAAATGCTACTGATTTTTGTGTGTTGATTTTGTATCCTGCTACTGTGCTGAAATCATTTATCAATTCCAAGAGTTTTTTTGTAGAGGTTTTAGGCTGTTCGATATATAGGATCATGTCATCTGCAAACAGGGACAGTTTGACTTCCTCTTTTCCAATCTGGATGCCCTTTATTTCCTTCTCTTCTCTGATTGCTCTGGCTAGTACTTCCAACACTATGTTGAATAGGAGTGGTGAGAGTGTGCATCCTTGTCTAGTTCCTGTTCTTAAAGGAAAAGCTTTCAGCTTTTCCCCATTCAGGATCATATTGGCAGTGGGTTTGTCATATATGGCTTTAATTATGTTAAGATACTTTCCCTCTATACCTAACTTATAGAGGGTCTTTGTCATGAATGAGTGCTGAATTTTATCAAATGCTTTTTCAGCATCTATAGAGATGATCATATGGTCCTTGAGTTTGACTTTATTAATATGGTGTATCACATTTATTGATTTGTGTATGTTGAACCAACCTTGCATCCCTGGGATGAATCCCACTTGATCGTGGTGAATAATTTTACGTATGTGTTGCTGTATTCTGTTTGCTAGTATTTTAGTGAGGATTTTTGCATCTATATTCATGAAGGATATCAGCCTGTAGTTTTCTTTTTTGGTTATATCTTTACTTGGTTTTGGTATCAGGATGATGTTTGCTTCATAGATGAGTTTGGGAGATTTGCGTCTGTTTCAATCTTTTGGAATAGTTTGTAAAGAATCGGTGTCAATTCCTGTTTGAATGTTTGGTAAAATTCTGCTGTGAATCCATCTTGTCTTGGGCTTTTCTTTGTTGGGAGCCTTCTGATAACAGCTTCAATCTCCTTTATTGTTATTGGTCTTTTCAAATTTTCTACGTCTTCATGGTTCAGTTTTGGGAGCTTGTGTGTGTCCAGAAATTTATCCATTTCCTCCAGATTTTCAAATTTGTTGGCGTATAGTTGTTTATAGTAGTCTCGAATGATTCCTTGTATTTCAGATGAATCAGTTGTAATATCGCCTTTTTCATTTCTAATTTTTGTTATTTGAATCTTCTCTCTTCTTTTTTTTGTTAGCCATGCTAATGGTTTGTCTATTTTATTTATCTTTTCAAATAACCAACTTTTTGATTCATTGATCTTTTGTATAGTTTTTTGGTTTCAATTTTATTCAGTTCTGCTCTGATCTTAATGATTTCTTTCCGTCTGCTAACTTTGGGTTTGGATTATTCTTGTTTTTCTAGTTCTTTAAGGTGAAGTGTTAGGTTGTTCCCTTGCCATCTTTCCATTCTTCTGAGGTGAGCATTTAATGTAATAAATTTCTCCCTTAAGAATGCTTTTGCAGTATCCCACAGGTTTTGGTATGATGTATCATTGGTTTCATTAGTTTCAATAAATTTTTTGATTTCCTGCTTGATTTCTTCTTGGACCCATATGTCATTAAGTAGAATGCTTTTTAATTTCCATGTGTTTATATAGTTTCCAGAGTTTCGTTTGTTATTAATTTCTAGTTTTAATCCATTGTGGTCCAAGAAAATACATGGGATAATTCCAAATTTTTTGAATTTATTGAGACTTGATTTGTGACCTAATATGTGATCTATCCTGGAGAATGATCCCATCCATCATATATTTAGTCAATCAACTCTGCTGATTTTAATACATTATATGCCCACTTGAGAGAATGTACTCATTAGCATACCTGTCACACATACCTTGTATTTTATTTTAATCATTGTTTGCTTTTGCTTTCTCCTCTTATGTACGTGGTCACCAGGCTTTTTCCTCTCCTCGGAAGCACTCAGCTGGCAGGCTGTCTCTGGAAGAGGGACCATAGGAATCTTCACTAACTAGATGTGTTTTATGAACATCAAAGGAGGTAACACACCTGTTGTGTTTTAATGATCAGAATTCTATTCTTCCTGGCTGCTCCAGTGTAAGGGGTATATTGATAAATGATAGCCATGCAAGAAAGATTATTGTGATGTTTAGAACAGAAGCTCACATTTATTAAGTTCCTACTGTATGTCACAGGAACCACACTAAAAATATTGCAAGCATCATCTCATTTAAGTCAGTCTTCAGTCTTATGATGTAGGGACATTTACTATTCTCATTGTGAGAGTGTGCTTTGTGCAGCTGAGAAAGATTAAATAAATTTATTAAGGTCAAATAGATGGTCAGTTGGTGAACCAAAACTTTATTCCAATAAGTCTGATCCAAGAAATCGTTTTCTAAACCACAGCTCTATACTGCACTTTGGGAGAGTTATATATCAAAATGATTGTCATAAAATAACATAATCATAACAGGAATATTAGTTGCTATCATTCATTGATATGCCTACAGTGCCCAAAGGCATTTGAATCCTCAGGAAGAAGGTAATAGGAATAATCAAATTTTTAGAAAGAAAAAAATAGGCTCTGTGATATCACTGTCATATCACTCGGAAGAATCATCTCACAAAATGAAGGGTGTTTGAATTAAAAATTCATATCTTAATCATTACTGTAGAGCTAGTAGAATGAAGTATAGAAATTAATTTCCAATGATTTTGGAAGAATCACATAAATAAAGAAATTAATTTATGTCTTTAGGTTCAAATAGGAGATTTAGAACTAGTGAGTGGAAGATAGAAAGAGATTTCTGTTAAATTAAAACAAGAAACAAACAACAACAAAACAGTGAAACACTGGATAATGATACACCTTTGAAATAGAATGGGTCTAGCACTTGGCTGAGTGAATCACTGTCATTAGAAGGACTTATAGAGCTTGAAGGACATTCATCCAAGGGTGACACTGTGAAGTGATCACTAGCTGAGGTGTCAGTTGGCTGCTCATTGAAGGTTGCTTTTGCCTCCTTCCCCAGAAAACACCCCAGCAACATGGAAGCAGAAAACCACACAGAAGTATCAGAATTCTTCCTCCTGGGCTTTTCAGAAGATCCTGAACTGCAGCCCTTTCTCTTTGGATTGTTCCTGTCCATGTACCTAGTCACTGTACTCAGGAACCTGCTCATCATCGTGGCCATCATCTCTGACTCCCACCTCCACACCCCCATTTATTTCTTCCTCTCCATCCTGTCCTTTGTTGACATCTGTTTCACCTCCACCACGGTCCCAAAGATGCTGGTGAACATCCAGGCACAGAGCAAAGACATCTCCTATGCAGGGTGCCTCACTCAGATGTTTGTTTTCATGATGTTTGGTGGACTAGATAATTTTCCACTGACTGTGATGGCCTATGACCGGTACGTGGCCCTCTGCCACCCCCTGCACTACACGGTCATCATGAACCCCCACCTCTGCATCCTGTTGGTTCTGATGTCTTGGCTCATCATTTTCTGGGTTGCCCTGGCTCACATTCTACTGATGATCCGGTTGACCTTCTGTACAGACACTGTGATTCCACATTTCTTCTGTGAACTGCCTCAGCTTCTCAAGGTGTCCTACTCTAATACCCTTATCAATAACCTCTTTATGTATGTGACAACTGGACCACTCTGTCTGTTTCCAGTCATGGGGATCCTCTTCTCTTACTCTAAGATTGTCTCCTCTTTAATGCAAATGTCCTCCACTGCAGGAAAGTATAAAGCATTTTCCACCTGTGGCTCTCACCTCTCTGTGGTTTCCTTGTTTTATGGAACATCACTTGGGGTCTACCTGAGTTCTGCTGTGACCCATTCTTCCCAGGGAAGCTCAGTCACCTCAGTGATGTACACTGTGGTCACCCCCATGCTGAACCCCTTCATCTACAGCCTGAGGAACACGGATGTGAAGGGGGCCCTGGGAAGACTCATCTGCAGAGCAGCCTCTTGTCCATGAAGCATCACTAATCTCAGAACTAAGTGGACACTGTGGGCTGCACAGGCAAATGTTGTGAACTTAACTATTCTGGCTCTTTTTTCACCATAAGACATGGCTTCATTTTCTATTTTCACAGCATCTTTGTCTTTGCTTTTTTTTTTTCTTTTTTGTATTTGTTTCTTTTGAACAGTTTCTTCTGTGGTTCCTTTTTGGTTTTTCTTCCCTATGTGCTTTACATAAAGTTTCATCTATAAAATATAACTATTCCTGAGATTTTTAAATTGATGTATATAGTTTTTATATCAAGTAGTGACATGGTCTTTCCAAAATTAACCCCTCAAATGTTGTTCGTCTACTTGTTAGTTTTTTGTTTATTTTGTGGTTTTTTTGTGAACTTTTTTCCCCTGAAGTAATTAAAATAAAAATCATACAACAGTCAAAACCATTTGCTTAGCATATCAGCACTCTGCTTCTTATTTTACATGCATGACTTCATTTAATCCTGAATATATTTTTTGTGCTATTTTCTCTCATTCACCTTATTTCATAAAAGAAGAGACTGAGATTGAGTTGGACTATAACCTGGTAACCTGACCGTAAACCCACTTCCAACTTTGCTATTCCCTTTTTTGGTAAGAATAGTGATGTCATTTTCTACTTTAAAGCAGCAATCTAGATTTGAAAGCTGGTTTGTCCAGATGATTCAGAGTAACACACTACCTAAAATAACTTTTGAGATGTTGTTTCTTTCTTCATTCTTTGTTTCTACTTTTCTTCCTTCCTTCCTCCTTCCCTTCCTTCCCTTAATTTCTTCCTTAATTTCTTCATTCCTTTTGGCTATTTAATTGTTTAATGTTTGCTTGTTCTTTCCTTCTTGTGGTTGAATAATATTCCACTGTATGCATATACCACAAATTGCTTATTCATTCATCCATTGATTGTCACCTGGGGTATTGCTTACTTTTGGTTATTCTGAACAGTGCTGCAATGAACATGCATATACATTTATTTGTTTGAGTACCTTTCTGCAATTATCTGGGGAGTATACCTCAAAGTGAGACTGCTGGGTCATATGCTCTGTTTTAACTTTTTTAAGCTTCAAGAAATGTTCTTTTATAGCAGCTGGCACATTTTACATTCCCCCAAAAGCATGAAGGTTCCAATAGCTTCACATCCCTGTTAATTCCTGTTATTTTTCCTTAAAAAATTACAGCCTCCTAGTGGGTGTGAAGTGGTATCTCATTGTGCTTTTTACGTGTATTTTCATAATTACTAATTGAGCATCTTTTATTGCGCTGTGTTAGCAGCTGGTTTATCTTCTGTGGAGAAATGTCTTCTCAAGTGTTTTACCATATTGTTTGTACATTTAACTTTTTGTTTCTGAGCTTCAGGACTTATTAATGTATTCTGTATATTAAATACTTATTACATATATATTTACAAATATTTTCCCTCATTCTGTAGGTTGTCTCTCCATTTCCATTTTTTTCAGATATACAACTTATTAAGTATATCCACCAAAATGTGCAATGGATATCTTGGACTTTTCCCTCTTGAATAACTGAAATTTTTTATGCATCCTTTCATCAAGGTCTACCCGTTCTCCTAACCCCCCAGCCTGCAGGGGCCACTATTTTAATCTATGTTTATATGAGTTCAACTTTTTTAGATTCCACATATAAGTCAGATTTTGCCGTATTTATCTTTTTGTGCCTGGCTTATTTCACTTAACATGATTTCCTCCAGGTTCCTCCGTGTAGTAGCCAGTGACATGATTTTCTTCTTTTCATAAGGCTGAAAAGTATTCCATTGAATATGTATGTCACATTTTCTTTCATCTGATGGTGGACACTTAGGTTGATTCTGTGTCTTGGCTATTGTGAATAAATCTGCAATAAAAATGGGAGAGTATATATTTCTTGATATACTGATATCATATCCCTTGAATGTATACCTAGCAGTAAGATTGCTAGACCCTTTGGTAGTTCCATTTTTTATTATTTGAAGAAACTCCATACTGTTTTCCATAAAGGTTTTGCTAATTTACATTTCCACCATCCATGTTCAAATATGACAATCCACCTCCTCACCAGCACATGTTACCTGTGTCTTTTTGATAGTAGTCATTCTAACAGGTGTGCAGTGATACCTCAATGTGGTTTAGATTTACATTACCCTGATGATTAGTGATGCTGAGCGTTTCTTTTTGCATACCTGTTGGCAATTTGTATCTCTTCTTTTGAGAAATTTCTATTCAGGTCCTTTGCTCATTTTTTAATCAGGTTATTTGTTTTCTTACCATTGAATTGTTTGTGTTCCTTCTATATTTGGGGCATCTACTCCTTTTCAGATGCATAGTATGAAAATATCTTCTCCCATTTTGTAGATTGTCTCTTCACTCCATTGACTATTTCTTTTGTTGCACAGAAGGTCTTAAATTTGATGCAATGTCCTTTGTCTGTATTTGCTTTCTCTGCCTATGCTTCTGGAGTCCTATCCAAAAAGTTATTTCCCTGATAAACCTCATGGAGATTTCTTCCTGTCTTTCTCTAGTAATTTTATACTTTCGGGTCTTTAATACACTTTAATTGTTTTTGTATATCATGTGAGATGAGGACCTTTTTTATTTTTTATTTTATTTTTTGCATGTAGAAATATCCGTTTTTTCCAACATCATTTATTGAATAGATTGTCCTTTCCCCTTGTGTGTTCTTTGCATTGTGGCAAAAATCAATTAATCATAAATTTGTGAATTATTTTTCTAGGCTCTCTATTCTGTTCCATCATTCTGTGTATCTGTTTTTATGCCAGTATGAATGATAATGTCTCTTGATGCACAGAAGCTTTTAATTTTGATGAAGCCCAATGTTTCTGGTGTCATATATAAGAATCCATTGCCAAATCCACAGTAATGAACACATTCCCCTATGTTTTGGTTTGGGTTCATTTTCTGTTGCTTTTACCAGAATATGTGAAACTGGGTAATTTTTGAATAAACAAAATTTATTTCTCACACTACTGAAGGCTGAGGAGCTCAGTGTCAAGGAGGCACATGTTGTGAGTGCCTTCTTCTTGGTGGGGACTCTGCAGAGTCCGAAAATGTTACAGGGTATCACGTGGTGAGGGGGCAAAATTGTGCTAATCTGCTCACTAGATTTCTTATAATGCTAACAGTGTACTCCCATAGTAAACCATTAGTTGATTACACATAGTCCTCATAATCCAATTAGTCTTCAAGGCCCCACCTTTCAAAAACCATACACAAATTTCCCACCCACGTAATAGTGTTGTGGTAATGATTAAGTTTCCACATGAACTTTGCAGGGGATATTCAAACTATGGCAGTTTTCTTCTGAGAGCTTTATGGTTTTTGCTTTTATATTGAACCTGTTGTCCTTTCTTTTAAATTTATGTTTTTCTTAATTGAAACTTGATAATTGTATATATTTATGTGATACAATGTGATATTTTGGTATACTTATACAGTGTGCAATGATCATGTCTGGGTAATTAGCATATCTATTACTTCAACCATTTGTCATTCTTTGTGTTAGGAACATTCAAACCCTCTATATTTGCTATTTGAAATTATACAATATATTGTTAATTGTAGTCTCCCTAGAGTGCTACAGAACACTAGATCTTATTCTTCCTATCTAGTGTTGGTCCATTTTTAAGTGAATTTTTCTATATGGTGTGAGGTAGAGATTCAGCTCCTTTCTTTTGCATTGAGTTTATTTTTGGAAAGGTTCAGTTTGGTGTGCACACAGTAATATTCACTTGGCAGTGGAATATGTTGATCTGGTGTCTGTCTAAATGTCAATAGTGATAATGAGCATTGTGTTTACAGAAAAGGAAGTCAGTAAAGAAAGTTGATGCTTGATTGAGTCCTACTCATGGTATTTTAGTTCTAGGTTTAACTTTCACTTCCTAAAAATGTCCTTCACCATTCCCGACGCCCATGCATGTTAAATAAGCACTCATGGGACACTATACATTTTATACCTGGTTATATTCCCAGGAAAGTGGACTATGAGATAAGGACAGACTTGCAGGAAGTTTGTTGCTGCATGCTCTTGTAATAAACATCTGTGGGAAGAACGGAAGTAAGCAATATGGGCAGAAAGAGAACCACTGGAACCAACCTAAATGTCCATTGTCAGATGACTAGATAAGGAAAATGTGGTATATTTGCACAATGGAATACTACTCTGCCACAAAGAAAAGGAATAAAATACCGCCATTTATGGCAACATGGATGAACTTAGAGAAAATTATGCTAAGTGAAAAGCCAGGCACAGAAAGAGAAATACTCCATGTCCTCCCTTATACGTGGGAGCTGAAAAATAAAATAAATAAATAAATAAAAATGAAAGAAAGATACAACAATCCCAATAATACGTTGAACTTTCAAAAGCAGAAAACAGAACTGAGGTCACCAGAGGTGGGAAAGGGGGAAGGGGAAGGGAGTTAAGGGAGGAATTGGTAAAGGGCTGCAAAAATCAATTACATTGTACAATGTTGAATACACTAATTATCCTGATTTGAGCATCACATATTGCACATCGGTATTGATATTCAATGCTGTACCCACAGGTATGTTTACTCAACTATGTTCAAATAAATACATGAGACTCTGGGCTGAGATAAAATTCTAACAGCTTTTAATGACTCCATAGGTATCTCAAAAACCAGGACAGACCTCTGAGAGTTCTGTTCTGCTGAATAAAGAGGCTGGGTCTTTATGTCTCATCAAAGATTTAGTCTTTGAAATGGCTGATTCTGAGAAAAGCAAAAAACATTTATTGGTTTGTGTCCTCTGAAAAGCAGATGCCAAGATGGGATTAGATGTGTAAGAGATAAAATGGCAGAAAAGCCCATAAAAAATAATAGTCTGACTAGGCATAAAGGAAAGAAAACTAAAATAAATAAAATCAGAAATGTAAATGCAGGCATTATAACTGATACCACAGAAATACAAAGAATTATTAGAGACTATAACAAACTATACACCAACATATTAGAAAATGTAGAGAAAATGGATAAATTTCTGAAACATATAACCTACTGAGACGAAACCAAGAGAAAATAGCTTTGGCTATTTGGGGTCTTTTGTAGACTCATAAAAATTTTAAGATTGTTTTTGTCTATTTCTGTGAAGGATATTATTGACATTTTGATCGGGATTGAATTGAATCTGGAGATCACTTTGGATAGATGGTCATTTTGACGATATTCCAATTTACGAACATGGAATGCCATTCTATTTTTTGTGTTCTCTTTAATTTCTTTCATCAGTGCTTTGTAATTTTAATTGTAGAGATCTTTCACCTTATTGGTTAAGTTTATTCCTAGGGTTTTTGGGGTTTTTTGTTTGTTTGTTTGTTTGTTTGTTTGTTTGTTTGTTTGTTTGGTGGATATTATGTGTGAAATTGCTTTCTTGATTTCTGTTTCAGCTGCTTCATTGTTGCTGTATAAAATGCTACTGGTTTTTGTATGTTGATTAGTAACTTTTATCTTCACTAAATGTGTTTATTGGTTCTAAAAGCTTTTTGGTAGAGTCTTTTATTTTTTCTAGGATATTCAGGTTTTTTGTTATACCAATCATGGTAGAAGACATTGGGTTCTGGGCTGCCTGCTCCTGAAGGCTACTTACGCTTCTGGAGCTATTCAGGTTTTATCCCAGAGGTTCCATTTACACTATGGACTGGTGCAGGGGCTGTTTGACTTCACAAGTCCATAGCACCAATACAACCAAATTCATAATGGGAAGTTTCAGTCATGTGGTCACAGCATCCCATATCTACCAGGACTCAGAATCAAAGCAGATGCTATTTTTCAAAAGACATATACTTATTTTCTGTGGGGAGCTTACCTTGCTCTAGAATCACCAGGGCCTGCATTGTGATTCTCCCACTGGAAGATGCTATAGACACACATGGAAACTTCTTTCCATACTGGCTTTCACACCTTGGTTCTGGAAGATAATATGATCCAAGCAATAGGGGTGTATAATGACAGAAGATGTTGTATGCAGATGAACTATTTCACATTTCTTGGTATGACCATTATCAATTTTGATAATTACTAATTATCAAATGCAGTAGCCATGACCTGAAAAAAAAAATGATGGCCAGGACTCAGAACCCTCAGGGATGAGGGTCAAGGCTACCTTGTAAATCATTCAGACTGGCAGAGGTGTTATCCAGAGATGAGGGAAACTGAGAATGAATAGTAGAGGGGAGAGACACTGAGTATCACTTATGGTCTTGAGATGTACTGCAATAGCAGAGGACATAGCTTGTCCAACTGACCCTACTTCTTTAATTAGTTCATTTCATGAGATTCTCTCTCCTTTAAAGAAAAAAAAAAGCCAAAAGCATCTCTCATCATACACTAAAGTCAACCCAAAATGGATTAAGACTTAAGTATAAAACCTGAAACTGTAAAAGCCACGGGGGAAAATATAGGTGAAACAATTCAGCAAGTAGGTCTGGGCACAGGCTTTATGAACATATGCCTGAAAGCACAAGCAGCAAAAGAAAATATAAACAAATGGGACTATATCAAACTAAAAAGCTTCTATACAGCAGAGGAAACAATCAACAGTGTGAAACGACAACCTACAGAGTGGGAGAAAATTTTTGCTAACTATGCATCTGACAAGGGATTAACATCGACAATATACAAGGAACTCAAGCAAATATACAGTAAAAAAAACAAATAACCCAATTAAAAAATGGGCAAAGGAGCTGAATAGACATTTTTCAAAGGAAGACATACAAATGGCCAATAGATACACTAAAAAATGCTCAACATCACTAGTCGTCAGGGAAATGCAAATTAAAACTACATTGAGATAGCACCTCACCCCAGTTAGACTGGCTATAATCAAAAAGACCGTGCATAACAAATGCTGGTGAGGGTGTGGAGAGAAGGGAACAGTCCTGCACTGTTGCTGGGACTGTTAATTAGTACATCCACTATGGGAAACAGTATGGAGGTTTCTCAAACAGCTACAGATCTTCCATATGATCCAGCAATCCCTCTTCTGGATATATGCCCAGAGGAATGGAAATCATCATGTCGAAGAGATACCTGCACTCCCAAGTTCATTGCAGCTCTGTTTGCAATAGCCAAGACATGGAATCAACACAAATGTCCATCGATGGATGACTGGATAAGGAAACTGTGGTATATATACACCATGGAATACTACTCTGCCATAAAAAAGAATGAAATACTCCGATTTGGAACAACATGGATGAAACTGGAGAAACTTATGTTGAGTGAAATAAGCAAAGCACAGAGGAATAAATACTGCATGTGCTCACTCATATATTGGAGCAAAGAAAGAAAGAAGGAAGGAAAGAAAGACCACAGTAGTGAGTTGGTCTTACAGAGAGAACATTCCTAGGGCTGCAAAGTGGAGTGGGGGGAAAGGGGAGGGGGAGGGAGGTTAGGAGATAATTGGGTGGGGCACATGGGGTACAAAAATAATTTCTGGTAATGTGTATGCTGCCAGCATGAACCTGGCCCTCACATCATGGGCACGAGGGGTAACAATTAGCTTTGTATCACATGAATATTCATTTAAAAAATAACTAAAATAATTATTTTAAGAATTTACAAATAAATAAATAAATAAAACCAAAAATCACATAGAGGTGCTACTCCCAGAAGTTACACTAAGAAGTTTATCCAAATGGCCAAAGGGGTGGACTATAATGGATGCTGTGCTGCATCCCCCACTGATTTGTGCAGAAAGAAGGGCTTAGTCTTAGATGTGTGTGGAGTGTAGCAATATTATAACCCTCCAATTCCATGCTCTTTGAGGAACTCCCTCAGCTTAAGGAAGCAACTTCACCTAAAACACAGCACTGAGATCTCTTGCTGTGGGAGCATAACTGACTGACAGCCATCTGAATCTGCCACTGTGTTTGCACTGACTTAGTTCCTTGGTTCCACCTAGCCACTGATGCTATACAGCATGGCAACAGTGCATGGCCATTCCTGTGGCCACATAATAATATCAATGACCTGGGTCCATTAACCTTGTCAGGGTGATGACTCCTCTTCTTCGCATGAGCGACCTGAAATGCCAGGCAGCAACACAGCTTGAAGTTTAATAGGACTTTTGCCATGACTCTAAAAGTGCTATCCCTATAGAAGTCTAGACCTGTAAATCTGCAGAAGCCATAGCTGTGGAGCCCAGAAGCACAAACTTCTCTACTGGCTCACTGGAAATAACATTAGGCAAGACCACTTCTACTCTCAGTTTATCAATTTCTGGACTCATGTACTCTATATATTAGGAGATACAGCGTGTTGTGATTTTTTCATTGATTTACTGTGTGTATTGCCTCCTCCAAATTATTATTTGTTTATTTTTTTAAAAAATTTATTTTATTCTGTCAATATACTATGTGGTTGATTATTGTGGCCCATTACCAAAACCTCCCTCCTTTCTCCCTTCCCCCTCCCTCACAACAACTTGAATATCAGTTCACTTGTCATATCAACTTGAAGGAATTGTAATTGTTGTGTCTTCTTCCCTCCACCGCCCCCCCAGGTTATTTGTTTATTTATTTATTTATTTATTTTATCTCCCACAAATAAGTGAGAACGTGTGATATTTCTCTTTATGTGCCTGACTTGTTTCACTTAATATAGTTCTCTCTAGGTGCATCAATTTTGTTGCAAATGACGGTATTTCATTCTTTTTTACAGCAGAGTAGTATTCCATTGTGTAGATGTACCACAGTTGCCATGTCCACTCATCTGATGATGGACATTTGGGCTGGTTCCAACTCTTGGCTATTATAAATAGTGCTGCAGTGTACATTGGGGAACAGGTATACCTTCGACTTGATGATTTCCATTCCTCTGGGTATATTCCCAGCAGTGGGATAGCTGGGTCGTACGGTAGATCTATCTGCAATTGTTTGAGGAACCTCCATACCATTTTCCATAGAGGCTGCACCATTTTGCAGTCCCACCAACAATGTATGAGAGTTCCTTTTTCTCCGCAGCCTCGCCAGCATTTATCGTTCAGGGTCTTTTGGATTTTAGCCATCCTCACTGGCATCCTCTAAATTATATAGCAAGCAATTCCTGGGTGTTCAAATGCCTTTGTTAATTTCATTCTCTTTGAAATTAAACATGTTCCCATATCTTCCATTAAAAACATTTCTCAAACTCTCCCCTACTTGATATTTCCTTCAGGCTATGATTCACTGCAATAAACTTAAATGTTGGTTTATATTTGCCTAATGTATTTTCCCAACACTCACTCTTCAATGTACTACAACCGAATTATTACTGCCCTACCCCTCTATTTAGAGGTAATAAATGGAGCCCTTCCTAACATTAACAAAAGCTCCTGTGCCACCAGCAAATGTCAAAGGATATTTTTCAGTCCGCATTTTGTTAGTCCTTTTTACAGAACAAAAACTGTTAGCCTCTTTGGTCTCCTTCAGAAAGGACCCTTTTGGAGTATAATGGTGGTTGCCTGGAATTGGGAGGAGGAAACCTGGTAGGATAATGATGCACCCATGCAGGGTTTCGTTATGCAACGTAAATAATTTCTGAAAAATACTCTACAGAATAGTGCCTATTTACATAATACTAATATATTGTGCACATAAAGTTTGCTAAGAGAGCCTATCTCTGTTCATTTTTGCTTTTATCCTGTTTGTTTTGCTAAGGTAAGAAGTTATTAGATATTTGTTTAGTCTTTATAATTATTATTCAATAGTACATGTTCATGGATTAATTGACTGAATACATGGATATATTTTATAATGATCTTATCAGAGTAGTTAGCATACTCATCACCTAAACATTTATTATTTCTTTGTAGTGATCCTCTTTTCTAGCTATCTTGAAGTATTTAATAAAGTACGATTAGCTACAAGCACCTTAAAACTCCAGAACTTATGCTATCAAATTGTCACTTTCTACCCTATGACCAACATCTCCTCGTTGTTTCCCTCCTCTCTATGTTCCCAGCTTCTGGAAACCACAATTCTACTCCAAAGGGGAATATTTTGTATTTAGGGTTTTTACCACATGCAGAAAAATAATAAAGAGTCGTGGAGGAAGATTTGGATGATGACTATGATTATGTCTTTGGTTTAAATAGAGCTGAGGTTACCTAAGTTGCATACACAGTCCCAAACTCATCTAATTGTGTACAGTAAATAAGTACAGGTGATTACATGTCAATCATGCCTCAAGAAAGCAGTTAAAAATAAGAAAATAATTAAAGACACGGCACCTCTATTCATCTATAGCACACCCATAAAATCTCTAAATACTCTTTAAATGAGGCAAGTCACAGAAATGGGTTTGGCTCCTTAGAGAAACTGAACTCTCTTTAGGGAAAACAGTGTGACTTTTTAATCAAGCCAAACAAAGAACAATTTCTCCTTGGAGGAAATAAGTCCATCTCCCCTTACTGCTGCCTCCATAGACACAAAATTGACTGAAAATTTTCCATTCAGCTCTCTTCTTTGTATCCCAAGGGAACTGAATTGTTTGGAGAGTAGAGAGAAAATCCAACAACTTATTTAATGATGCACTTGGAGAATTCAACCCTAGAGATGCCAGAAACTTTAAACGTGCCCCTCTTATCCCTCACCTGTAGTGTTCTGCCACCAGCCTACGTGAAAATCCAACTGGCCTTCCCAGGGACAGATCACAGAGGACAGAAAGCTTCAATGAAAACCATGGAGTGAGAGAAAGTGGGTACTAAGATTTACTTCTAGAAGAATGAGACAGGGACAGTCCGATTTATATTCAGTCTATGAAGGTGAAGTCAGTGTACTTTGAAGGTACTTTAGTTTCCACTGAAACCAGTTTTTTCCAGTTTTGTTTTCATTCCTTCTCTCACTCTTTGGAATCTAGAGCCTCTCTCCAATATGAATTATATTCTGGAAAGTCTCCAGCTCTTCTTCACCCTTTCCGATAAAGTATAGACTCCTGTTAACTGTCCTGCATCCAATTATTCATTTTTTATTTAGTTATTTGTTAATTATTTATTTCTCCAAAGATCTATGATGCATAAGGTATTGTCTATTCTGTACCTACGGTTGAATGGTTGAAATTTTCTATTATATTCCCTAACTATTCTCTGGTAGTTTTAACTTACCGATAGCCCTTATTGGTCCTATATTGATGTGGTCATTGTCTCACTGTGGTGTCCACAATATCATCTGCAAATGATGTCACTATTTCTCATATTAAGCACTAAGTCCAATTTCTTATTCTCATATTACCAGTCTCTTTCCATGTTCAGGAAAATGTCACATGATTGAAGATGGAGTAGTCTGCCTTGGCATGTTCATGAATTTAGTGCAAAACTTTAGTGTTTCAAGGTAGTATAGCTTGTTGGCTATAAAAAAGCACCTTGATTAAGAAATTTTCCTTGGTTTCCTTGTTTAACCACAGTTCTTCCCTGCCTGCTATAAACACTAATGCCTGTTAAATTTTCTCAAATGTATTTTTTTGCATTGTCACTATGGTTATAATTTCTCTTCATTAGCCTATTTTTGTGATGAATTATGTTGACACTATCATTGTATTAAAATTGCTTGCAATCCTAGAATAGGAGCTACTGTTCATCCTGCACAAGGGTACTTCAAAAAGTTCATGGAGAAACAGAATTATAAGATAACGCAAATCTTTCCATGAACTTTTTGAAGAACCCTCATATTCTTATTTTAAATAGATATAATGCAGTTTATTTTAATATTCAATTTTATATCTATATTCTGACATGTGTTGTGCTAAGAGATTTCTCTTTTGTGAGATGGTTGACATTTTGGTCTCTATCCTCATTGAACATCTACATTTGTATATGTTGAACACCTGCACTGTCACAGGCCCCGTGAAAGTCCCTCTTAAGGCAAATCATGAGCCAAAAGAATCAAAACCACAGACACACAAATAAACATAAATTTACCAGTGTGAGAGGGACATCAAACAAGAGCACAGGGTGCTCTACATATGCATCTCACACAATCTGTCCCTCTTCACCCTCATCCTCTGCTCCCAGCACAGTGGCTTCTACACCCTTTCATTACCGAGGTCACCACCCACAGAGAAAGCAGGCATTCTCTCCGCTCATTCTGGAATGTTTGCTCTCTTCTTACATCCCATGATTAACAATAACCCATCTTTCCTGTCAGCTCAAATATGACTATTTCAGAGAAGCCTCTCCTATCCATCTTCTAAGACTAATCTGTTTCTAAATTTATTATTTAAATATAAAAATGAACTTTTTGTCTTTAATTAATTATCATTCTCTGGAAATTCATAATACCAACCATTGTTCTATCATAAAGATTATAAACATTTCTTTCTTTTTTATTATTTATTTATTAAGAATATTCATGAGCTACAAAGCTAATTGTACCCTCTCCTGCCCATTATGTGAGGACCAGATTCATACTGGGGGAGATACCCATTACCAGAAATTACTTTTGTACCCTTTGTCCCCTACAAATTATCCACCAACCTCCCCCCCGCCAATCCCCTCGACTCCAATTTGTAGCCCTAAGAAAGTTCCCTCCCTGTGTTGGATCATGGCATTACTGTGGTCTTTCTTTCCTTCCTTCCTTTCTGTCTTAGCTCACACACATGAGTGAGCAGATGAGGTATTTATCCCTCTGTGCTTTGCTTGTTTCACTAAACATAAGTTTCTCCAAGTTCATCCATGTTGTTGCAAATGGGAGAATTTCATTCTTTTTTATGGCAGAGTAGTATTCCATTGTGTATATATACCACAGTTCCCTTATCCAATCATCCACTGATGGACATTTAGGTTGGTTCCATATCTTGGCTGTTGGAAACAGAGCTGCAATAAACATGGGAGTGCAGGTATCTCTTCAACATGATGATTTCCATTCCTCTGGGCATATACCCAGAAGAGGGATTGCTGGATCATATGGAAAATCTATCTGTAGTTGTTTGAGAAACCTCCACATTGTTTTCCAAAGTGGTTGTACTAATTTACAGTCCCACCAACAGTGCAGGAGTGTTCCCTTCTCTCCACACCCTCACCAGCATTTGTTATTCACCATCTTTTTGATTATATCCAGTCTAACTGGGGAGAGGTGCTATCTCAATGTGGTTTTAATTGGCATTTTCCTGATGACTAGCGATGTTGAACATTTTTTAGTGTATCTGTTGGCCATTTGTTTGTCTTCCTCCATAAAATGTCTATGTAGCTCCTTTGCCCATTTTTTAATTGGGTCATTTATTTTTTTACTGCATAATTGCTTGAGTTCTGTGTATATTCTGGATATTAGTCCCTTGTCGGGTGCATAGTTAGCAAAAATTTTCTCCCACTGTGAAGGTTGTTCTTTCACTCTGTTGATTGTTTCTTTTGTTGCACAGAAACTTTTTAGTTTGATATAGTCCCATTTGTTTATTTTTCCTTTTGCTGCTTGTGCTTTGGGGCTCATGTTCATAAAGCCTGTGCCCTGACCTAACTGCTGAAGTGTTTCACCTATATTTTCCCTTAGTCATTTTACAGTTTTGGATCTTATGCCTAGGTCTTTAATCCATTCGGAGTTGATTTTAGTGTATGGTGAGAGATGCATATCTAGTTTCATTCTTCTGCATATGGATACCCAGTTTTCCCAGCACCACTTGTTGAAGAGGCACTCTTTTCCCCAATGTAGATTGTTGTTGCCTTTGTCTAAAATCAGGTGGCTATAAGCCTGAGGAGTGATTTCTGAGTTCTCTATTCTACTCCACTGATCTGAATGTCTATTTTTATACCAGTACCATGCTGTTTTGGTTACAACAGCTTTGTAGTATAATTTAAAGTCAGGCCAAGTTATGCCTCTGGCTTTGTTGTTTGTTTTGGGGGTTTTTTTTGCTCAGGATTGTTTTGGCTATTTGGGGTCTTTTAAAGGGGAGTCAATACCAATTCTCCTCAAACTATTCTGAACAACTGAAACAGATGCTACTCTCCCAAATTCATTCTATGAGACCAAAATAATTCTCATACCAAAATCAGATAAAGACACAACAAAAAAAGAAAATTATAGGCCAATATCCTTGATAACCCTAGATGCTAAAATCCTCAACAAAATATTAGCATTCAGAATACCACAACATATTAAAAGATATATACATTATGATCAAGTGGGATTCATCCCAGGGATGCAAGGATGGTTCAGCATACAAAAGTCAATAAATGTGATACATCACATCAACAAACTCAAGGACAAAATCCATATGATTATCTCAATAGTTGCTGAAAAAGCATTTGACAAAATTCAACATTCCTTCATGATAAATACTCTCAACAAATTAGGTACAGAAGGAAAATATCTTAACACAATAAAAGCCATTTATGACAAGCCCACCACCAGTACTAAACAATTGTTTCTAATCTCAGACTTGCATTTTAATTTTTAAGATGAATTTGATTTATAGATCTCTGAACCTTTTTTATCAAATCTGTCAGTTAAATGTTTTGGTAATTAACTCTGCTGAGTTTAATACAATAAATCCCCACTCAAGAGCATGTACACATGAGCACACTCTTTCACACACACCTTGTATTTGATTTTCATGGTTGTGTGCTCTTCTTTCTCCTTCTCTTATGTATGCAGTCCACATCATTTTTCCATTTCTTAGAAGAATTCACCATACATGCATTCTGTGTAAGAAGCAGACAGATGGATCTTCATTAATAAGAAGTGTTGTACTGACACATTGTATTTGCATGATCACAATTTCATCTTAATGGCTGTCCCTTTTTAGGAAGATATTGATAAATAATATCTATTCAAGACATTCTTATTATAATATTAAGAGCAGAAGTTCATATTTATGAAATGCCCATTGTATGTCTCAGAAACCACAGTAGAAAAATGACATGCATCATCTCATTTAATTTCACTCTTCGATTCCACCATGTAGGGAATATTTATTACTCCTAGTATAGAGGTGAATGGTCTGGAGGTAAGAGAGGTTAAACAACTTTCTGAAGGTCACACAGCAGGATATTGGTAAAACAAAATTTTATTCCAGGAAGTCTGACTCAAGAAACCATTTTATAATATCATGGCTCCTTAGTATAACTTGAAAAAATAATAATCCTAAACCGTTATCCTAAAAATATTTTATAATTTTTCAAAGTTTAATAATAATAACTGTAATATGAACAGCTATCTGCACGTTTACAATGCACCAAGGCATTTTTATACCTTGAATAGGAGGTAATAGTAATGTCCTCCTTTTTAGAAAGAAAGAAATAAGGCATAGAGAGTTAACTCTCACATGGCTAGGAAGCATAATGCCACAGAATAAGGGTTGTTTGAGTTCAAACTCCATGTTTTAATCTCTATTGCATGATAATAGAAGTATAATGATCATCAAGGGGAAAACATAAAATATCTTACATTATTTTGGGAGGTCCATATCTAAAAAGACTTAATGTATGTCCAAAGATTCAAATAGGAGTAGCGTTTACTTCTTTGGGGGAGCACTGGCCAGTATGCAAATAGGAATATTAAATCTAGTGAGCAGATATCAAAAAGAGATTTATCTTTGATTAAAGAAAACCTGAATAAGTTTACGTATTTAAAATAAATTTGGACTACCACTTGGCTGAGTGAATTACTGTCAGTGGAAGGACTCAATAGAGGGTGAAGGATGTTCATCCAAGAGTGACTTTGTGAAGTGATGACTAGCTGAGGTCTTAGTTACCTATTCATTGAATATTGCTTTTGCCTCCTCCCCCAGCAGACATCTGAGCTACATGGAAGCAGAAAACCACACAGAACTATCAGAATTCCTACTATTGGGACTCTCACAGGATTCTAAACTCCAGCCCCTTCTCTTTGGGTTGTTCCTGTCCATGTACCTGCTCACTGTGCTCGGGAACCTGCTCATCATCCTGGCCATCAGCTCTGACTCCCACCTCCACACCCCCATGTACTTCTTCCTCTCCAACCTGTCCTTCACTGACATCTGTTTCACCTCCACCACGGTCCCAAAGATGCTGGTGAACATCCAGGTACAGAGCAAAGACATCTCCTACACAGGGTGTCTCACACAGCTGTACTTTTTTATGATTTTTGCTGGATTAGATAATTTCCTCTTGACTGGGATGGCCTATGACCGATATGTGGCCATCTGCCACCCCCTGCACTACATGGTCATCATGAACCCCCGCCTCTGTGTCCTGTTGGTTCTGATGTCTTGGTTCATCATTTTCTGGGTCGCCCTGTCTCACATTCTACTGATGAAGAGGCTGACCTTCTCTATGGGCACTGAGATTCCACATTTCTTCTGTGAACTCACTCAGCTTCTCAAGGTGGCCTGCTCTGATACCCTCATCAATAACCTCTTTGTGTATGTGACAACTGCACTCCTGGGTGTGTTTCCTGTCACAGGGATCCTCTTCTCTTACTCCAGAATTGTCTCCTCTTTAATCAGGATGTCCTCCACTGCAAGCAAGTATAAAGCATTTTCCACCTGTGGGTCTCACCTCTGTGTGGTCTCCTTGTATTATGGGACAAGCCTTGTGGAATACCTCAGTTACGCTGTGACCCGATCTTCCCAGAGCAGCTCAATTGCCTCAGTGATGTACACTGTGGTCACCCCCATGCTGAACCCCTTCATCTACAGCCTGAGGAACAAGGATGTGAAGGGGGCCTTGAGAAGACTCTTCAGCAGAGTAGGCAATTGTCCTTGACTGATCAGTGGCCTCCGATCCAAGTGGAAATTTTAAGCTCCTAAGACAAATCTTGTGAATTTAAATATTCTGCCTTTTGTTCTCCTCTAAAAGACATGATTAATTTCTTATTCCCAATGCATGTAGGAATTTGCTTTTATTTGTTTTTGTATTTGTTTGTTCTCAACAACTTTCTCAGTGATTTCTTTGAAATTTTTGTTCCCTCTTCATTCTCCTTAAAGTTCCATCTTTGGTAACCATTTTGACAGCCATTCCTGTGATTTCTGGTTTGACATTTAAAGCATTTGTTCACATCACATACTGACATCATTTCCACAAAAATGATACTCTTGATTTTTAGCATTCTTTGCCTTAAGTTGCTTGTTTTTTTGTTAACCCTGGAGGAAATGGAATAAAAACCATACAATTGTCATCCCAAAGTGTTTACAATATCAGGACTGTGCATGTTGCTTTATATGTATGACTTTAATCCTGAAAGTAGTTATTTGAGATATTTCCTCTCGTTCATTCCATTTCTCAAAGGAAAAGACTGAGAATGATTTGAAATGAACTATACCGTGGGGCCCTGACATGGAGCCCACACTCCTAAGTTTGATATGCCACTTTTTGTGAGAATGATGATGTAATTTTTAAAGTGAAATGTGGAATCTAGTTTGAATGCTGGTTGTCTTATATAATTCATAGTGATATTCTGTCTAGGATAACTCTGAAATGTTGCTCCATTCTGTGCGTTCCATGATTTTTACCTCCCTCCTTCTTTAATTCTGTCTGTTCTCCTTCTGTTCCTTTTTTCTTCTTTCCCTCATTGCACCCATCCTTCCTTTTCTTTTTTCTTTTGGTTGCTTTATTCGTTCATGTTACCTTGCTCCATGCCTTTTTATGGGTTGAATAATATTCCACTGTGTGTATACACCACACGTTGTTTATAAATTTAACCATTGATGGACATTTGGGTTATTTCCATCTCTTGTCTATTGTGAACACTGCTGCTATTTGTAATGATAATTCTTTAATATACTATAATCTAATATACTATAATTTAATATAATATAATATAATATAATATAATATAATATAATATAATATAATATAATATAATGTAATGTAATATAATATAATGTAATATAATATAATGTAATATAATATGTACATACATGAATGTAATATAACGTAATATATCCTATGTTTAACTTTTCGAGGACTCACCAAATTGTGTTTCATAGCAACTGGCACATTTCCAACAATGTATGAGGATTCTAATATCATCACATTTTTGCCAACAATTATTTTCCTTTTTTAAAAAAATTAAAGCCTCCTAGTGGATATAAAGTGCTATCTAACTGTGCTTTTGATTAGCATTTTATGAATTATTAATTGAGCATTTTTTCATATACTTGTTGGAAATCTGTATATCTTCTTTGGAGAAATGTCCTTTCAAATGTTTGCTCATTCTGTTATTCTGTAGGTCGTCCTTCTGTTGCTGATCTGCAGGATGTCTTTATATATTCTAAATATGGGACACTTATTAGATATATGTTTTGCAAATATTTCCCTCTTTCTGTATGTTATCCTTCCATTTCTTCAATTTTTTTTTTATTAACAAAACTCATCATGATATATAATAAATCTCAAACTTATGCCTCCTGTTTTAACTGAAAATTTTGACAAACATCGACCTAATTCCTCATGCCACAGCCTCTGATAGCCACCATATTACTCTTTATTTATATGAGCTTGACTTTTTTAGGTTACAGATGTAAGTGATATCTTGTGCTGTTCATCTTTCCGTGCCTGGCTTATTTCACTTAACACAATATCCTCCAGGTTTATCCATGTGTTAACAAATTTTTGAGGCTGAATTGTATTCCATTGTGTGAATATGCAACTTTTAAAATTGATTATTTAAATTATTTTAATCAATGCAAAACAATTGCACAAAATTTGGGGGTACATGTGATACATTGATATATATATATATATATATATATATATATATATATACACAATGTGTAATGATCAAATCAGTGTAATCGAGACATCCATCACCTCAAACACATCATTTCTTTGAATTGGAACATACCAAATCTTCTCTTCTAGCTCTTTCGAAATATAAAATAAATTCTTGGTAACAACTATAGTCACCTCTCTTTGCTATGGAACACTAGAAATTATTCCTCCTATTAAAAAATCAGTAAAAGGATGTAGATCTGCTTTTATACTCTGGTGCCTGGGAGGAATACATACATATGGAACTGAAAAGACAAGGATCTACATTGTTGGCTCTTTGTACTTGCTGGCTCTATTGTAACTATGAATGAACACACACAACAACCTTAGATTGAGAAGAAAATGACTACCAAGATCTCTGACCTCTCAGGAATAAAGGTTTGGGTAATACTACTGAATAATTCATCAAGGCCTGGTGAGATGAAAGCTGAGGGTGAAGGGAATTTAGAAAGGATAGTAGAGAAAGAAGAGGATGAGATTGTTGTAACCTCAACACTAACTGTAGTAATGAATGCTGTAGTTTGTCTCATTAGTTTCTTTCTTCTAAGATTCCCCTTAGAATGAAAGGCCATGGCGACCATGGAGGAGGTAGTCCCCCAACCTCATAGAGTAGGTCTGTATATGCAAGGGGTTGACTGTAGTGGCCATGAAAAATAGCTTCTTAGAAATCCTGTTGCATGGGGCAGAGTTGACTGTCTGCCATAACTAGCATATCACTAGATCCACCAGTCTGTCCTTGTTGGGTCTATGTTCCCCTTTGGGCAGTACCCACCAGGAAATAAACATGGAATGGGTACTAGTGCAGTCCCAGCCATGGAAGATGTATAATTTCTCTGATGGGTGTCTTTATCCAAGGACTACCCATCAGCCTGGCTAAACCTTTGGTGTCACTGCACTACAATCTGAGGCTCTCCCTAACCTATCTTTCCTTTGTCTTCCTGTCATTTCACAGATATCAGATCTGCATTGTAGTCTGAAGGCTTTCCTTCTCTACTACTACTTTCTGACCATTATTCTTCACAGGCATACTCACAGCATATTAAAAAATTAACCCAAAAAATACATTAATAGCTAAAATAGAATAGCTCAAACCATGAATCTCTTAGAAGATAACATGAAAAAGATAACATTGCCTTGGATTGACAATGAATTCTTAGATATGACACCAAAAACATAAGCCACTGCTTGTTTCTCAAGGATTAGTGGAGCCCTACATGATGAACTTGCCAACACCTGACTGATTGGTCTCCTCAAGAAATAGTGTCATCTTGGGGACTCAGCTGTGGTCTCTGTTGCTGAGTTTGGACAATAAGAGGCAGAGGTAGCTAAATGGATCTATATAAATGGAAGTCTCTGCCACTATGGCCACACTCTTCATAGCCCATCATGCCACTGGGTGGCCAATGAAAAAGGGTGGCAAAAGTTCCAGAGTCAAATGAGTGCCTACCTGGTTTGTTAATGTCTCTTCTGTGATATACAACAAAAAATGTTCATGTAATGCCCAACCTTCTATGTCCATCAACATGCTGTTCTCCAGAATTCCAGACATTGCCCTTCCAATCTCATAACTAAATAGTCACAGGACCTCAAATCATTTTTTCTCCACAAGAAAATAGAAAACCAGATGTGCTGCTTGCAGCTCCACCAACTGGGAGGGATTTCTCTGTGCATTCATTTTCAAGGATACTCCTGAACTTGGCTATAATAAAGCCATGGTCTATTTTCACTTGTACTCACATACCAAGCCAACCCATCTATAAACCAAGCTGAGGTATTTTTCTCCAAGTCCAACTAGTAGTACAGGACATCTTCACTCCCACAATAAGCAACAGGTGCTAAGTGAGGAAGTGGTTTTGGTGCAATAATGCAGACCTTGGGGTCTGGACTGCCCCTTGGGTCTGGGCTGCCTTCTTGTGCAGCTTTCTCATACCTCTGGTGCTATCAATATTTGATCCCAGATGTGCCATTTCACCATGGACTGGTGTTAAGCCTTTTTGATTTGATGACTTAGTAGGTCCAATAGAATCAGAATTATAATGGGAAGTTTCAGATATGAGGTCACTTGACAGATCAGTGGTGGGTTAGAATTTTCTTCTATACCCAATTTGGTTATTCTGTGTTTCTGTGCTCTCTGGTTTCTCTGTGTGCGTCTTTCTCTGGGTCAAGGCAGTCACACAGGGTGCAACTCCCCCTGTGGTATGGGCCAATGAGATGCAGGCTTACCTCTTTATGATGGCTCTTTGTGACCTTTCTTGTGTCAATGCATGGTGGCAGTGGTAGGTCCTACCCATGGCCAATCTGACCGGTTCAGTGGCAATGGAGATGGCATGTATGGCTGCCAGCAGCAGCAGGAACCACACTGCAGGGGGTACCAACCAGACTCCCACACCCAGCTGGGCTGGTTACTGCTTCACCACCGGGAGAGCATCCTACCCATGTCTAGTCTGGCTGATGTGGCAGCATCATCAGGGATCCCATGCAAGGATGGTCTGTCTGCAGCTTGCTATCGGTGGAAGGGGTCCCATGCACAGACAGGCTGGCTTGTGTGGCAGCTTGGGCTTGATATCCCATGTGCAACCAGGACTGGCTGGCACAGTAGTGTGGGCAGGGGTCCTGCACTGGTGTGGTGGTGGTATGGATAGCCACATCAGTGTGCTGAAGGTAGCAGCAGCACTAGTTCTCATGCCCAGCTGATCTGCCTGGTGCAATGGCTATGGCAGCAGCCACACTGCACATGACTACAGCAGGGATCATGCACATGGCCAATATGGCTGGTGTGATAGAGTGGGAAGGGATCTAGTATACAGCTGGTCTGGTCAGCACTTCAGTGCCTGGTGTCACGCTACAGTTGGCAGCTGCATGGGGTGGATTAAAACTCACTGTGGAAAGGCAAACAATGTTCCAATTTCCAACAATGTCACCAGCAAGTTTTGTGGTGGTAGTGATGGGCCTGTTCTGGTCTTCTTCTGCAGGAGGAACATGTCCTGGGTCCACTAGTCTGCCACCTTCCCACAATCCCTGTAACTACATTGATTTTTAATGGACAGGCAATATAAAAAGATGTAAAATGTGACAGCAAAATTACAATGTGGGAGGAGGGAATGGAGTCAAACTGTAGTTTTTTTGTTGTTTATGTTCTGTTTGAGATCAAAGTTAAACAGTTATTAGTTTCAAAAAATTCCTGTTAGATTTTTTATTAAGCTTTATGGCAACTATGATGCAAAAAACTTAAATAACTACAGTAAAAATAAACCTCAAGAAATCAAAATGTACTAATACAGAAACACACCTAAACACACACACACACACACACAATACAAAGTAAGAAAATAAAATAAAAGGATCTACAAAACAACTGGAAACAAGTAACATAATGATAGGAGTAAATTTTTAACTATTAGTAATTATCTTAAAGGCAAATGTATTAAATCTTCTAGTTAAAAGACATAGAATGGCTCAGTGCATGAAAAAAATATCAAGACCCAACTGTGTGCAGCCCACAGGAAACTCAGTTCATCTGTAAGAACACACATAAACTTAGAGTCAAGGGATGGAAAAAGGTAATCTATCCAAATGAAAACCAAAAAAGAGACCGAGTAGCTATACTTATATCATATAAAGCAGACTTTAAGCCAAATCAGCAAATGGGGCAAAGAAGCGAGATCCATGGAGACCATGTACCCTGCGGCTCCAGTGCATGTCTGAGCAGGTAGGCCTTACCACCGCTGGACCACATCCCCAGCCCAGCCGAATGCATGCCAACCAGAAAGGTGCCCTCCCAGAAGGCCTGAGTCCTGTGGAGGCCATGCACCCCATGGCACCAGTGCACAACCTAGCAGGAAGGCCATGCAACCACTTGACACCATCCCCAGCCTGGCCAAACCAACTGGAGAGGTGCCTCCCAGGAGAGGACCAAAAACTGAGGCAACCATGTGCCCAAGGTGCTAGCAGGCAACCGAGCATACACCGAGACAGTTATGCCAAATTGGTAACCCCAGCAGGATCCTAGGCAGACAATAGTGTCGAACCAGTGGACCATGAAATCCCTTGCCACAATGACTAAACATCAAGGGAAAGATACCAGAAATATGAAAAATCAAGAAAGTACACCACCAAAGGCTAAAACTCTCAAGCTCTAGATCCTATAGAACAAGAAGCCCTTGAAATGTCTCAAAAGGAATTTTGAGTGATAATTCTAAGGAAACTAAATGAGATACAAGAAAACTCAGCTAGGCAAAACAATGAAATGAGGAAAACTATACAGAACCTGAAAGAAGAAATATATAAGGAAATTGATGCCCTGAGAGAAAATGTAGCAGAGCTTGCCAAGCTGAAGAATTCATTCCACAAAATAAAAAACACAACATACAGTTTAACCAGCAGGCTTACAGAAGCAGAAGAGAGAACTTCTGACCTTGAAAATGGGCTGCTTAAAATAACACAGGCAGACCAAAAACAAAAAAGAAAGCAAAGAAAAAATAATTAAAAACATCGAAGAAAATCTAAGAGAGATATCAGACAATCTTAAGTGCTCTAATATCTGATTCATGGATATTCCAGAGGAGGAAAAAGGAGATTGCATTGACAACATATTCAATAAAATAGTGGAAGAAAACTTCCCAGGTATAGGAAAAGACCCAGATCTTCAGATTCAGGAAGCTCAAAGATCCCCAAATGTATTTAACTCAAAAAGGTTTTCTCCAAGATATGTTATAGTCAAATTGGCAAAACTAAAATACAAAGAGAGAATTTTAAAAGCTGCAAGAGAGAAGCATCAAATCACATATAAGAGAGCCCCAATCAGACTAACATCAGACTTTTCATCACAAACCCTAATAGCCAGAACGGAATGGGATGATATATTCAAAATACTAAAAGACAGATATTGCCAGCCAAGAATACTCAACTCTGCAAGGCTTTCCTTCTGAAATGAAGGACAAACAGTATATTTCTCAGATAAACAAAAACTGCGGGAGTTCACTACCACACAACCATGCTTACAAGAAATTCTCAGGGGAGTACTGGGTTTGGTACCTGAAAAACAGCTACCACTACCATAAAATCTCAAGAAAAATCAAAACCCACTAGTAAAATTAAAAGGCCAGCAATGAAGAGGAAAAAAAGGTCATCTACAACCCAAGGAACCAAGAAATACAGAAGACAAACAGTAAATCAGAAAGAAAAGAACAAAAGACACTTAAGACATCCAAACAAAAATCAATAAAATGCTAGGAGTAAATCAACACTTTTCAACACCAACTCTTAAAGTTAAAAGGATGAAATTCCCCAATCAAAATACACAGACTGGCTGACTGGATTAAAAAGGAGGACCCAACCACATGCTGTCTTCAAGAGACCCACCTCACCCATAAAGACTCACATAGACTAAGAGAGGAAGGATGGAAAAAGATTTACCATGCAAACAGAAATGAAAAACGAGCTGGAGCAGCTATTCCTACATCTGATAAAATTGACTTTAAACTAAAAACCGTAAAAATAGATAATGAGGGCCACATAATGATAAAAGGATTCATCCATCAAGAAGACATACCAATCATAAATAAATATGGACCCAATGTTGAAGCAGCCAGATTTATAAAGCAAACTCTGTTAGACCTAAAGAAGGAAATAGACACTAATACCATAAGAACAGGGGACCTGAACACCCCACTATCACTAGACAGATCATCTAGGCAAAGTATCAGCAGAGAAACACAAGATCTAAAGAACATGCTAGACCAATTGGACTTGGCAGATATCTACAGAACATTCCATCCAACAACCTTAGAATATTCATTCTTCTCATCAGCACATGGATCATTTTCCAGGAGAGATCACATGTTAGGTCACAAAGCAAGTCTCAGCAATTTCAAAAAAATTGGAATTATCCCATGTATTTTTTCAGACCACAATGGATTAAAATTAGAAATCAATAACAAATGAAGTTTTGGAAACTCTACAAACAGGTAGAAATTAAACAGCATTCTACTTAATGACATATGGGCCCAAGAAGAAATCAAACAGGAAATCAAAAAATTTATTGAAACTAATGAAAACAATGATACATCATACCAAAACCTGTGGGATACTGCAAAAGCAGTACTAAGGGATAAATTTATTGCATTAAATGCTTACTTCAGAAGAATGGAAAGATAGCAAATGAACAACCTAATACTTTAGCTTAAAGAACTAGATAAACAAGAACAATCCAAACCCAAAGTTAGCAGATGGAAAGAAATCATTAAGATCCGAGCAGAACTTAATGAAATTGAAACCCAAAAATTGATACAAAAGATCAATGATTGAAAAATTGGTTTCTTAAAAAGATAAATAAAACTGAAAAACAATTAGTATGGCTAATTTAAAAAAGGAGGGAAGACACAAATAACAAATTTAGAAATGAAAAAGATGATATTACAACTGATACCTTTGAAATACAGAGAGCCATTAGAAACTACTATGAACTATACGCCAACAAATTTGAAAATCTGGAGGAAATGGATAAATTTCTGGACATCCAAACTACCAAAAATGACCCAAGATGATGTAGAAAATCTGAAAAGACCAATAACAGTAAAAGAGATTGAAGCTGTTATCAGAAGGCTTCAAACAAATAAACGCCCAGGACCAGGTGGATTCACAGCAGATTTCGACCAACATTCAAAGAGGAATTGACACCAATTCTCTTCATAAATATAAAGGGAGCTATATACCACAATAAAATGATAGTAGGTGTCATTAATACTCCAGTCTCAATAGATGATCCAGGCAGAAAATCTACAAAGAGAGATTGAAGTTGAACTGCACTCTAGGGCAAATGAACCATGCAGACATCTATAGAACATTCCATCCAAAATTTGAAGAATACACATTCTTCTCCAAAGCATATGGAACATTCTTCAGGATAGACAATATATTAGCCACAAAACAAGTCACATGTTTTTAAAAATCTAGACTATATGAAGTGTCTGTTCTGACCACAATGGAATAAAACTAGAAATCGATGACAAGAGAAACCTTGGAAACTCTACAAATACATGAAAATTAAACAACATGCACCTAACAACCAATAGGTCAATGAAAATTTTAAGAAGGAAATTTAAGAATTTCATGTGACAAATGAAAATGGAAACACAACATATCAAAATCTATAGAACACAGCAAAGGTCTTTTAAGAGAAAAGTTGACAGCAATAAACCCCTACATCCAAAAAGTAGAAAGAGATCAAATAGGCAAGCTAACATTGCTCCTTAATGAACTAGCAAAATAGGAAGAAACCATTTGCAAAATGAATACAAGTAAAGAAATAAGAAAAATCAGAGCAGATGTAAATAAAATAGAAACCAAAAAGCAATGCAAATAATCAACAAAATAAAGAGTTGGTCTTTTGAAAATGTACACAAAATCAACAAATCTTTAGCTCGACTAATTTAAAAAAAGAGAGAGAAGGCTCAAATAAATTAAATCAATTAGAATGGATACCACAGAGACACCATAAATCATTAGACTATTATTAAAAACAAAATGGAAAACTTAAAATGATCAACTTCTCAGACACGTAGGAGTGACCAAGTTTGAAACATGAATAAATATAATACCTGAACAGACCAATAATGAGTAACAAGACTGAATCAGTAAAGACTTCCATTGAGGAAAAGCACAGGACCTGATGGCTTCACTGCTGAATTCTACCAATCATTAAAGGAAGAAGGAAAAAAAACACATACCAATTCATCTCAAACACAGTGAACTGACAATATACTGAATGGGGAAAAAACATTTTCGAACTATGCATCTGACAAGAGATTAATATCCAGAATATACAAGAAACTCAAACAACTCAATAGTAAAAATATTAAAATAAAAAACAAATAATCCAATTATAAAGTGGGCAAAGGAGCTGACTAAACATTTCTCAAAAGAAGAGATACAAGTGGCCAACAGGTACATGAAAAAATGCTTGACATCACTAATCATCAGAGAAATGCAAATCAAAACCACAATGAGATATCACCTCATCCCAGTTAGAATGGCTACTATAAAAAAGACAAAAAATAACAAATTCTCAGGAGGATGTGAAGATAGGGGAACACTTATACTCTGCTGATGGGAGTGTAGATTAGTACAACCACTGTGGAAAACAGTGTAGAGTTTCCTCAAAAAAACTAAAAATAGGAACACCATATTGATCCAGCAATCTCCCTGCTGAGTATACATCTAAAGGAAGTGAAATCATTATGTCAACTGCATCGGAACACCCACATTTATTGCAGCACTATTCAGAATTGCAACGATGTAATCAACCTCACTATCTGTCAAAAAATGAAAGGATAAATAATAATGGTATATTTATACAATGAAATACTATTCAGCCATATACAATGAAATCCTGTCATTTGCAGCAACATAGATGAGCCTAGATAACATTACGTTAGGAGAAATAAGCCAGGCCCAGAAAGACAAATGCCACATGATCTCACTCATATGTAAAATCTTAAAAAGTTGATCTCATAAAAGTAGAGAGTACAATAGTGGTTACCAGAGGCTGGCAAGGGGGGGTTGGAGGGGAAGATGGTCAATGGGTACAAAGTGACAATTAGAGCAGAAAAATAAGTTCTACTGTTCGATTGCACAATAGGGAGACTATGGTTAACATTAATATGTTGTATATTTCAAAATGACAAGAAGAGAGGACTTTGAATGTTCTTACCACAAAAAAAAGATAAGCATCTAAGCTGGTGGATATGTCAATTACCATACTTCGATTATTACATATTGTGTACATGTATTGAAACATCACCCCCAAAATATCTATAATTTGTATGTGTCAATTAAATATAAATTAGTTAATTAAAAATTTTGCTAACAAGGTAAGATGTTACATTGTGCTTTTATCGCACACAAAAAGTAATTAAGAGGGCAGGAGGAAACTGGGAGGTGATGTATATGTCCTTGACCTTGATGGTGGTGGTGGTTTTGTGGATGTATACTTATCTCCAAACTCATCAAGTTGTATAGACTAAGTATGTACATCTTTTTACATTTTAATCACACCTCCAAAAGTGGTTAAAAATTAAGGTAAAAATTTTTAAAAGAAAAAATATCTTTGCTTCCATAACAGTGCATACAAAAAGTGATCCAACAATCTCCAAAGATTTGTCAAGGAAGCACATCATAGGCACTTGTAACTTACTGCTTTGTTTCTTTGTAGAAATTAAACTTTCCTCAGGGGAAACTTTGTGACTTTTAAATCAAACCAAAAGAAGAAGTTTCTCCTTAGAGGAAATGAACTCATCTTCCCATAGTGCTGCCAACATAGACACAAATTGGACTGAAACTTTTCCATTCTGCTACCTTCTTTGTACCCCAAGTGAACTGCATTGTTAGAGTGAAAAGACAATACTATAATGTCTTTAATGAGGAGCACTGAGAATTCAACCCTTGAGACACTAGAAATTTTAAACGTGCCCCTGTTGCCCCTCACCTGTAATGCTCTGCTCCAGCCTAGGTGGAAACCCAGCTGGGTTTATTGGGTATAGTCCATGGAGGAGAGAAAACCCCAGTAATACCCATCATAGAGTCAGCGTGGTCCAGCGAGGGCTGGTAGAGTAAGACACAAAAGAGGAAAGTGCGTACTGGGCTTTATGTTCAGAGTAATGAATCCAAGACATTCTTACGTTGATTTAGTCTGTGAAGGTGAGAGCCATGTACTTTTAAGGTAATTTAATTTTCACTGAAACCAATCTTTTTCAGCTCTCATACTGTTTATTTTTCTTCCTTGCTGGAATTTAGAACTTCCTTCCATTCAGAGATAGAAATGGTCTTTCCTGGAATGTATTATGTTCTGGAAAGTCTCCATATTTTGTCCAGTCTCTCCCATAAAATGCAGGTTCCTGTTAGATTTCCTGTGTCTAATCATTTATTCATGAGCTACTCACTGAAGATCAACTATGCATTAGCTACTGTCTTGTTTCTTCTTAATGCCATTGGATTTTCATTTAAAATGTACCAAACTATTTTTGCTGGCAAATCTGACTTACTCATATCACTGAATAGTTCTATGTTGTTGTTGTTGTTGTTGTTGTTGTTGTTGTTGTTGTTGTTGTTGTTGTTGTTGTTGTTGTTGTTTTGTTGTTGTTTTCACTTCAGTGTCCACAATGTAATACAAGTAGTATAATAATTTCTGATGTTCTGTACCCAGGCCAATTCCCCTTTCTCATTTCAGCAATCTCTTTAAATGTTCAGGAGAATATCAAAAGATTGGACTTGGAGTAGAATGCCTTGGCCTATTTATGAATTAACACGAATGTCATAGAACTGTAATTTAGAATATTCTGTTCATTGTGGTTATCATGCATCCATTCTTTATCAAATTAAGACGTTGTCCTTGTTTTCCTTGTGTCCTGAGTGTCTCTGCCCTGGATGCTAACCACAGTAATTACTGTTAAATTTGCCCAATGCATTTTTGGTATTGTAATTATGTTTATGGTTTCTCTTTACTGACCTGTTTTTATGAAAAATTAGGTTTAAAAGCATCCTAATATTAAGCCATCTTTCCACATCTAGAATAGTTATTACTTGTTCAGCACTTATTATTCTTTTTAAATAGATATGAGTGCATTGTATTTAACTTTACCATTCAATTTCATGTCTGTTGTTAGGCATGTGATGAGCTTGATGAGTTCTTTTTTGTGCTGTAGTTGTCACTTTTGTTCTCAAACTTTATTATACATCTAACGATTGTATTTTTTGAGCACCTACAATGTGATGGGTACCATTTAGGTCCCAGGAAAGAAAATGAGACAACGCATACACAACCTCGGACCCACAAATAAAAATAAAGATACTAACATGATAGGCACATCAAGGAAGAACACAGGATGCTCTACTGTGAGGCTCACACCCTCTGTCCCTCCACACCCTTAATCCCTTCTCTCCATCACACTGGCCTCCCAAATCCTCATCATTATGAAGCTCACTGACCCATATGAACATTAGCATTCTGTTCCTCAGCCTAGAATATTTATTCTTTCCTCACTTACCCTAACAATGACCTGTCCTTCCTCCCTCAGCTCTAATTTACAAAAGTCTCACCTACCCAAATTCCCAGACTAAATCAGTCCTCTCTGACTTTTTCTGTCTTTAAATAATTAACATTTTGTAAGATTGATAATACTGATACTTTTTCTGTCATGGAGATTGTAAAAATGTATTTTCAAATCTGAAATTTGCCTTTTAATCTTTCTAGGATGATTTGATTTATATAATCTTTCAAATAATTTTAATCAGATTGATCAATTGTATATTCTGGCAATTAACTCTGCTGATATGAATACAATATATCCCCACTCAAGAGCATGCACACATGAGCACACACTCTCAAATACCCCATGAATTTGGTTTTAATGGTTGTGTGCTTTTGTTTTCTTCTCTCATGTATGTATTTCACATGCTTTTTCTCTTCCTGGGGGAATTCACCTGGCAGGCATTCTCTGAAAAAAGGAGCGATAGGGATCTTCACTAATTAGAAGTGCTATATGGAGGTCCAAAGCGGTAACAAACCTGTTCTATTTAAAAGGATCATAATTCCACCCTTGATGGCTTGTCCATTTAAGAGGGACATTGGCAAATGATACTCATGTCCTTCAAATTTATTGTTATGTTAAGAACAGGAGTTCATGTTTATAAAATACCCACTGTATGTCAGGGGACCCACAGTAGAAAAATCCCGTGAACCATCTCCTTTAATTTCACTCTTCAGTTCTACCATGTAGGGAATGTTAAAGTGAAGAATCTGCAGCTAAGGGAGTTTAAATAACGTTCTCGAGGTCACACAGTAATAAGTCAGTGAACCAAAATTCTTTTACAAGAAATTTGACTCTAGAACCCATTTTCCAAATCAGAGCTCTACACTGTACCTTGGGAGAGTGATATGTTCAAAGTAATTATCATGAAAGTAAGAGTTTAACAATAATGATAATGACATCTATTATTTACTGAAACTCCTTGTGTGGAAAAGGCATTTGTAAACTTCACAACAATGTGACACTGTTAACCACATATTTAGGGGGGAAAATAAGGCACTAGGAGTTAATTGTCACATCACCCAGGAAGCATCAGGTCACAGAATAAATGTTGAATGAGTTGAAAATCCATGTCCTAATCACTACTGTAGAGCTGTTAGGAAGAAAAAGAAAGTATGGGGATTATCAAGTTACACACATAAAATGTCTCTAATTATTTTGGAAGGGTCGTATTATAAAAGAAATGGGTTTCTCTCCATAGATGCAAATAGGGTTATTAAAACTATTGGATAGATGATAAAAAGAGATACATTTCCATGAAATGTTAAAAGTCTGAGCAATTCTACACGTTGAAAATGAAAATAGGAAACCAGTTGACTGAGTGAGTCACTGTCAATGTAAGGACGCAATAGAGGTTGAAGGAAGTTCATCCATGGGAGACACTGTAAAGTGATGCTGAGGAATCAGTTGGCTGTTCACTAAATGCTGATTTTTTCTCCTTCCCCAACAGACACAGCAGCTACATGGAAGCAGAAAACCAAACAGAACTATCAGAATTTCTGCTCCTGGGACTTTCAGAAGATCTGGAACTGCAGCCCATCCTCTTTGGACTGTTCCTGTCCATATACCTGGTCACGTTGCTTGGGAACCTGCTCATCATCCTGGCCATCAGCTCTGACTCACACCTCCACACCCCCATGTACTTCTTCCTCTCCAACCTGTCCTTTGTTGACATCTGTTTAACCTCCACCACGGTCCCAAAGATGCTGGTGAACATCCAGGTACAGAGCAAAGGCATCTCCTATATAGGGTGCCTCAGTCAGATGTATTTTATGATGATGTTTTCTGGACTGGATAATTTCCTTTTGACTGTGATGGCCTATGACCGGTATGTGGCCATCTGTCACCCCCTGCACTATATGGTCATCATGAACTTTCGTCTCTGTGTCCTGTTGGTTCTGATGTCTTGGTTCATCATTTTCTGGGTCGCCCTGGTTCACATTCTCCTGATGATTAGGCTGACCTTCTCTCCAGGCACTGAGATTCCATATTTCTTCTGTGACTTTGCTCAGCTTCTCAAGGAGGCCCACTCTGACACCCTCATTAATAACATTGTCTTGTATGTGGCAACTTCACTGGTGGGTGTGTTTCCCGTCACAGGGATCCTCGTTTCTTACTATCAGATTGTCTCCTCCTTAATGCAAATGTCCTCCACTGCAGGCAAGTATAAAGCATTTTCCACATGTGGCTCTCACCTCTCTGTGGTCTCCTTGTTTTATGGAACTGGACTTGGGGTCTATCTCAGTTCTGCTATGACCCATTCTTCCCAGAGAAGCTCAATTGCCTCAGTGATGTACACTGTGGTCACCCCCATGCTGAACCCCTTCATCTACAGCTTGAGGAACAAGGATGTGAAGGGGGCCCTGGGAAGACTCCTCAGCAGAGCAGCCTCTTGTCTGTGAAGCATCACTGGCCTCAGAACTAGATGCACATATGGACCCCTAAGGCCATTCATGTGCATTTTAATATTCTGGCTCCTGTTCTCCCCCATAAGACATGCTTCATTTCTATTCACAAATCACCCATGACTTTGCTTTGATTTATGCTTGTATTAGTTGTCGAATAAACTCCCTCAGTAATTGCTTTTTGAGTGTATATCCTACACAGTCTTCCTAAAGTTCCACCATTTAAGTTTTTTAAAAGCCAGGCCTAAAAATTCAAACTTGAGATTGAAGGCACTTTTTATGTCAAGTGCTGACATGGTCTCTCCCCAAATTATCCTCTCAAACAATGATTTTCTTCACCATAGTTTGGTTGTGGTTTTGTTTTTCTCCAGAATAATTGGAATTAAATTCATACAATACTCAAGGCAAAGTGTTTACCATATCAGGACTGTGCTTATTGCTTTACATATATGAATTTATTTAATTCTTAACCAATTTCTTTGAAATATTTTCTCTCAGCCCATTTCACAAAGGAAGAGACTGACGTTGATGTGGACTGTAACCTAGTAACCGGGCAGTGAGCTCACACTCCTAACTCTCATAGGAATGTGACGTGATTTTAAATTAAAACTGGGATCTGAATTTGAAAGCTGGTTGATTTTTATGGTGCATTTTAATATACAGGCTAGGATATCTCTAGATGTTGTTTCATTCTTTGTGTTCCTGTCTTCTTCCCTCCCATCCATCTCCATTCTTCTTTTCTTTTTTCCCTTCTTACTTCCCTCCTTTCTTTCCTGTTTACTTCCTTCATTCCCTCCTTGCACTGTTTCTTTTTCCTTTTGGCTGTTTTACAGGTCAATATTAACTTGATCCATTTCTTATTATGGGCACTGCTGCCTATATAGACACAAAATATACTAAAAAAAAATCGATTCTGATATTTTCTTTTTACCACATGAGGCTGAATCATTTTGAGAGTGGAAAGACATTAGAACAATTTCCTTAATAAAAGGAGCTTTGAGAATTCAACCCTCGGGATACTGGAGACTTCAAAGAGGCCCCCGTTGCCCCTCTCTGATATTCTCTGATCCAGCCTTGGTGAAAACCCAATGGGTTTATCAGAAACAGTTCATCGAGAAGACAAAGCTTCTGGGATAACAGTCACACAGTGTCAGTGTGTTCCACTGAGGTCTAGTGGGGTAAGACAAAAAGAAGACAGCGGGTAGTGGCCTTAACCTCTAGAATAATGAGCCCGGGTCAGTCCTATATTTATTTATTAAGTCTATGAAGGTGAAGTCTCTGTACCTTGAAGGTACGTTAGTTTCCACTGAAATGAATCTTTCCCAAATCTGACTCTCTCTGTCTCTCTCTCTCTCTCTCTCTCTCTCTCTCTCTCTCTCTCTCTCTCTCCAATATCCCTCCTTAATAAGACTTAGAAGTGGCCATTCCTGAAATGTGTTATTTTCTCAAATGTCTTCATAATTTTCTTCACTCTCTCCCAACCGTTGTAGATTGCTGTTATATTTCCTGTCTTCAATTGTTTATTTACTAACTACACACTGAAGATCTACTCTGCGTGAGGTACTCTCTGTTTTCTTCTTAATGTAATTGGATTTTCTTTTATAATTCTAACTATTTTTGCTGGCAGAACAGACTTACTGATATCACTGAATAGTTTTATATTATTGTTGTTATTTTTTTACTTCAATGTCACAATTGAATACAAATCATAGAACTATTTCTGATGTTTGGTACACAGGCCAATGTCCTTTTCTTATCTGACTAATCTCTTAAAATGTTTAGGAGAATATGGAAAGATTAATATTGGAGTCGACTGCCTTGACTTACTCATGAATTGTACACAAATGTTGTTCTATTTTAATGTAAAGTATACTCTAGGCTGTGCTTTTCACACAACCATTCTTTATTGGGTTAAGAAGGTACCTCTGGTTTCCACATATCCCAAGAATCTTTTCTGAGTCTGCTACCACAGTCACAGCTGTTACATGTTTTCAAGTGCATTTTGTCGTATTGTGATTGTGGTTAGGATTTCTCTTCATTAACCTCTTGTTGTGATGAACTTTGTTAACGAGTGTTAAACCATCTTCCCATTCCTAGAATAGGTATTGCTAGTTCATCACGAATTATTCTTAAAAAAATAGATATGAAAGTATTTTAGTTTACTTCACTATCCAATTGAAGTCTATATTCAGGCAGGTGATGAGCTTGAAAATTTCTCTTTCACGTTCTAGTTTTCACTTGTGATCATAAACTTGCTTTTACACCAAACTTTTGTATTATTTGAACACTTACTATGTGGTATACACCCTGAAAGCCCCTGAAAAGAAAAGTGATGAGACAAAACAGTCACAATCTCAGTTCCATAAATAAATATAAATTTATCAACATGAGGGACACATCAAGAAAGAGTACAACATGCACTACTGTGGGGCTCACACACTCTGTCCCTCCTGACCCTCAGCCTCTGCCCTCTCTAGTCCTCTCCATCACCAAGTTCACAGAGCCATATGCAGACTAGCATTTTGTTCTCTCTGTCTAGAATGTTCATACATTTTTTTCTTTCCCTGGTTAACAATGACCCATTCTTCCTGTCTCACCTCAAATATTCATACTCCAACATTAAATTGCTTCTCTATGATTGTATGTTGTCTTTAATTAATTAACATTCCCTAGTATTAATAATACTGATCCTCTGTCAATCACAGAGAATTTAAACATTGATTTTAAGTTTACTTTCTAATTTTTCCAGGATGATTTCATTTAGATAAGCCTGAATATTTTTAATCAAATCCATTACATATATTTTAACTATATTAGCTATTGATTTCAGTACAATACATTTCCACTTGACACTACGGACCCATGAGCACACACTCTCACATACCTGTAGTTTTTATATTAATGGTGGTGTGTTTTTGTTTCTTCTTTTCATGCATGTAGTCCACATGCTTTTTTCTCTTCTTGGAAGACTTCACCTGGCAGGCATTCTGTGAAAGAAGGAGCCATAGGGATTTTCATTAAATTGAAGTGCTGTATGGCAGTCCAAAGAGGTAACAGACCTGTTGTATTTATAATGATCAGAATTCCACCCTTGATGGCTGCCCCATTTGTAAGGGATATTGACAAATAATACCAATGCAAGTCATGTTTATTGTGATACTGAGAACCAAAGTTCACGTTCACGACATGTCCATTATATGTCATAGGAACCATAGCAGAAAAACAACATGTCTCATCTCATTTGATTTTGCTACTAAGAGAGTTCAAGTAACTTTCACAAGGTCACACAGCGGTAAGTTGGTGGATCAAAATTCTATTCTGGGATGTCTGACGCAAGAACCCATTCTCTAAATCATAGCTCTAGACTGTGCTTTGGGGAGTTATATATCCAAAACTGTTAACGAAAAATGTGAAGTTTAATAACACAGTAATAATGACAGCTTTCATTTGCTGAGACTCCAATCGTGCACAAAGGCATTGCTGAGTCTCATGGAAGTTAACCTAATAATCACATTTTTAAAAAGAAAAAATTAAGGCACTCAGAGTTAACTTTCACATCCCTAGGAAGCAAGAGGTCACAGAATAAAGGTGGTTTGACTTTAAAATCCATGTGTTTATTGCTGCTGTAGAGCTATTACAACAGCGAAAGTATAGGAATTATATAGGAAAAGACATGAAATGTCTTCAATTACTGTGGAAGGGTCTTATCAAAGAAAATATTGGTTTATGTCCGTAGATTCAAACAGGACAATTAAAACTAGTGAGTAGATGATACCAAGAGAGAGATTTCCATTAAATTCAAGAAAGTCTGAATGATTACACACATTTAAAATGAAAATAGGGTACAATAGAGGTGATCAAATCACCATGAATAGAAGGACTCAATAGAGGGTGAAGAACATTCATCCAAGGGTGACACTGTAAAGTGATGACTAGGTGAGGTACCAGTTGCCTGTTCATTGAATGTTGCTTTGGCCTGCTTCCCACGCAGACACCCCAGCTACATGGAAGCAGAAAACTACACAGAACTATCAGAATTCCTCCTCCTGGGCCTCTCAGAGGATCCTGAAATGCAGCCTCTTCTCTTTGGACTATTCCTGTCCATGTACGTGGTCACAGTGCTTGGAAACCTGCTCATCCTCCTGGCCATCATCTCAGACTCACAACTCCACACCCCCATGTATTTCTTCCTCTGCAACCTGTCCTTTGTTGACATCTGTTTAACCTCCACCACGGTCCCAAAGATGCTGGTGAACATCCAGGTACAGAGCAAAGGCGTCTCCTACATAGGGTGCCTCACACAGATGTATTTTTTCATAGTGTTTGGTGGACTGGATAATATTCTACTGACTGTGATGGCCTATGACCGGTACGTGGCCATCTGCTACCCCCTACACTACACGGTCATCATGAACCCCCGCCTCTGCCTCCTCTTGGTTCTGATGTCTTGGTTCATCATTTTCTGGGTAGCCCTGATTCACATTCTCCTGATGATGAGGCTGACCTTCTCCACAGGCACTGAGATTCGACATTTCTTCTGTGATATTGTTCAGTTTCTCAAGGTGGCACATTCTGATATCTTCATAAATAACGTTGTCTTGTATGTGACAACTTCACTGTTGGGTGTGTTTCCCTTCATGGGGATCCTCTTCTCTTATTCTAGGATTGTCTCCTCTTTAATGCAAATGTCCTACACTGCAGACAAGTATAAAGCATTTTCCACCTGTGGCTCTCACCTCTCTGTGGTCTCCTTGTTTTATGGAACTGGGCTTGGGGTCTATCTCAGTTCTGCTATGACCTATTCTTCCCAGAGTAACTCAATTGCCTCGGCGATATACACTGTGGTCACCCCCATGCTGAACCCCTTCATCTACAGCCTGAGGAACGAGGACGTGAAGGGGACCCTGGGAAGACTCTTCAGCAGAGCAGCCTCCTGTCTGTGAAGCATCACTGATCTCAGAACCAAGTTATCATTTGGGGACCCAGAAGAAAATGTTATGTATTTAAATTATCTGGCTGGTATTCTCTCCTAAAACACATGCTGCATTTCTATTTTAAACACCCCTAACTCTGCTCTTTGTTTTCCTATTCCTTCCTCCTCCACAACTCCCTCAGTGATTACTTTGTGTGTATTCATCCTATACAGTGTCCTATAATCTCCATTTTTGGTAAGTTTTCTTTCAGCCTTCCTAAAAATTCTAACTTGTGATTTAAAGCCCTTTTCATACCAATTGCTGACATCGTCTCCCCTCACCATCCTCTGAAATGTTGGTATTCTTTACCTTAGTTTGGTTGTGGTCTTGTTTTTCCCTGGGAGAAAAATGGAATAAAAATTACATAATAGTTAAGTCAAAGTCCTTATCATATCAGGACTGTCCTTGTTGCTTTACACATGTGACTGTACTTAATTCTGGAAACATTTTTGAAATGTTTTCTATCATTCTGCAGGTTTTGTAAAGGAAGGAACTGGGTGGATATGGACCACGCTTATCTATGCTTTGGCTCCACCTGGCAACCTGGCGGTGAGCCTGCATTTCTCATTTTGTCATGTTATTATTTCCCGGAAATAGTGATGGGATATTCAACTTCAAAATGGCAATCTAGGTCTGTAAGCTGGTTTGTCCGGATGTTTTTTATAGTAATAGACCACCTAGAATATCTCTGAGATCTTTCTTCATTCTCTGTGGTCCTTCATTCTCTGTGTCCCTTCATTCTCTCCTTCTTCCTTCCTTCTTTCCTTTCCTCCTTCTATTTGTCCTTTATTTCCCAAGACTGGAGTTTTAAGATGTATTCCAAGATCCTAAAATGCATGATAATTAATGGTTCTCATTAATTATCATAAAGCATGGTTCTCATCCATGGTTTAATTTTTTCCCAAGACTTTCTGAAGGCTTCTTCAGGAATGTAGTTAAACTTTTCTGGAATGCGTTCAGAATGTAGTTCACTTTTTTTATTGTGATAAACATAGATGACATAAGAATTTCCATTTTTAGCATTTTAAAATATACCATTGCATGCAATGGATTATATTCACAATGCTGTGTAACCTCTACTTCCAAAGTTTTTTTGCCATCCTAAACATAAACTCTGTACCCATTAAGCAATGACTTATTCCTTGCCTCTGTTTCCTGTAACCTCTAACCTACTTCTGTCTCCGAAAATTCTTTTGTATACGATCTAGTTCACTTTAGGAGAAGAATTTTCAAAATTTGGGCCTGCAGTGAATGGCAGATGAGTAGATGCTGTCAGGGTTCAACCCCCCTTCCCTGGGATCCTCTCATCATCTCCTTTCACACCATCCTGTGGCCAATGGTCAGCACCAGCTGGAACCTACTGTGCCGAATACATGGTGACAGGGAATTAAGCCCCATCAGGTCCTCCCTTGATGGAGAGATGTGGGGTATACCGTCCCTTGGCTGGGATAGTTCTAAAGTGTGAGTCACAGCATTTTCCAGAATTTCCCCACATGTTTGAAATCTCTGCTCATTCACTGTGATGCTGATTTAATGGAAGATTTATTGGATGTACTTTCTTCCCTGTATTCACTTCTCCTCTCTTCCATCTGTGTTTTTTGCTCCTTTCAATAAAGTGTTTGCACTTGAATCCTTGGCTCAGCATCTGTTCTGTGAAACCCACAACTAGCACAGGTGATAAAGACTGTGAGGGGTATGAAGACCATATCGTAAAAGGAATTAGGGAGTTTGTAGGGAAAAAAATCACTTATTATGGGGGCGTGTCACTAATTTGTTAGTGAGGCAAAGTAAATGGTAATTTATCAATGTAATTTGATGTGGCTTAAATTCACTTTGATTCCACTGGATTAAATTTATAGTCCAACGTGTATTTATGGTACCCTGTGTACAAGTTGAGGAAGGGGCCGGAGAGTAAAAAAATAAGTGTGATACAGTTTGGTAAGAATAGTGACATTGCTGTGTAGTAGATCCTGTTGAAAACAAAGGAAAATATGTTCAATTCACTTTGAGTAATTCCAGGAAAATGTTTTAAGTTTATTTTTAAGAGTTTTATTGACACATCAATTTAGACATTATGAAAATCACCCATTAAAATATGAATTCAATTACTTTAGTAAATTTATAGAGTTATGTGACCACCACCCCAGTCCAGTTTTTTCTGTTTGGGGTTGAGACTTTTTTTGGAAAACATAATTTTTCAATTGATTATGCATATTCACAGGGCGCAGAACCGACCATCAGCACCTGTGCCCAACAATCCAGTTTTAGAATATTTCTGTAATCGCCCAAATTTCCCTTCTTCTCATTTGCACTTAATACCCACTCTCATTCCAGCCTTAGGCACTGACTTATCTGCTTTCTATCCTATAAATGTGCCTTTTCTTGATTTCAAACAGTTATGCAATGTATGGAATCATACAGTAGTGGTCTTTTGCATGTGCCGTTTTTCACTCACGATAATATTTTTGAGGATCACCATGTGCAGACATGAATCACTATTTTGTTCCTTTTAATTGCAGAATAGCACCATAGTGTACAGAGATACCACATTTTGCTTATCCATTTACCAGGTGAGGGACATTTGGATGATTCCAGTTTGGGGTTTCTAACAAATAATTTTGGTATGAACATAGTGCTTGTGTTGACATGTGCTTTCATTTGTCTTGGGTAATAACCCAGACTGCAATTACTGGGTCTTATGGTTAATTTACATTTAGTTTTTAAGATTCTGCCAGACCATTTTTCAAAGTGGCTGCACCGTTTTACATTTGCACCAGCAATGAATGGAAGTTTCGATTTTTCACATTTTCAACACTTATTGTATTCAGGAAAAACTTCTAATAGGACAAGATACTTGAGGGTTGAATAACAAATACAGAGTAGAAACAACTGGAGAATAGGGTTGGGTGGCATATAACTGAAAGAAAGTGAGCCGAGACCAAGGTACCATTCAAGCTTCATTATAGGAAAGAATCTGCCAGGTTGCACTCAAAGTGACGGGCAGCCCAGGGCTGCCCTCAAAATGGGGGACAGCAGTCTTGGAGTAGCTCTTGTGCAAAGGACGTGAAGCAGGCCTGCAAAAGTGAGAGAATAATCGCTGGGGGAAAGATCATCCTTCTTCTGGGATTGGGGGAAGAGTAGAGGTCCTGGAGATTCTCAGTTTTGTGGGTCCAAAAATGGAAGAAGTGTAGGAAGATGTTGATTTGGGGTTGAGCAGGGGGACCCCTCTGGCTTGGTGTTAACAGATTCTTTGTGTAAAGTCTCAGGTGCTAGTTTTACCAAGGATAAGTGATACCAGGGGGCCTTTCCTAGTATTTTCTGCCATGGCAGTGGTGAGAAGTACTGTATAAGGCCCTTCCCAACATGGTGAGAAGGGCTTTGGGATTCAGGTTTTACTATATGCTTGCTGTCCCGGGCTCAGTTTAAAGTCTGAGAGGGTGGTGGGGAAAGAATGAGGTAATAGAAGGTTGGCCTGTTCCTGAAGAAGATCCCTAATAAGTGAAAGAGTAGGGAGATACTGGCCTAAAGGCGATGAGCTGGAACAGAGGTGTGAGAGTAAAGGGTCTACCGTATGTAAGTTCAAAGGGGCTGAGGCCTGTGGGCTTGCAGGGGGAGGCCCTTAGGCGAGTTAGTGACTGGTGTATAGGCCAAAATGAGGGATGATTTCTGAGGTGAGAGCATGTGTTTCTGTTGTAGCATCCTCTGAAGTGCAGGGAAAAGCCTCAATCCAACCTGAAAAAGTATCTACTACGGTTAGAAGATAGCTTGTCCTATTGTGGGGAGAGTAACATAAGGGCTGAGGAAGGCATAGTAGGGGTTCATAGCCTATATGGACTGAATTATGGAAATCTAAAAGGATTTGCTCAGCTTGTGTTGTAGGGAGGCCATAGCGACCAGATAGAGTACACCAGTTGTCCTTTCTCTGTGCTCCCAACTGTTGGAGGTGTTGTATTTCTTGAGGTGTGTATTGGGGTAATGGGGTAGGGCCATGAGAATGACCTGAGCAGGAGAGGAAGAGTGGGGGCCTAGTGATTGAGCAGCCTGTTTTGCGGTTAGATCCGCCAGTTTGTTTCCCTGGGCTATGGGGTCGTTGGAGGGCTGGTGTCCTCTACTGTGTATAACCCCAAGCTTTGGGAGTTGTACAGCCTCAAGAAGTGTCTTGATAAGATGTCAATTTTTTATGTGCCCTCCCTAAGTGGTCATGAATCCTTTCTCCTTCCATATGGCCATGCAGGACTGTAGGACGTGGTAAGCATATCATACATTGACTCATTTGTTACTTGCTAGAGTGAGAGCGCAGGTGAAGGCAATGAGTTCTGCCTGTTGGGAAGTGGTGTTAGGAGGAACAGGGGCAGCCTCAATAGCTTGTGTTAGATTTACTATGGCATAAGCTGCCTGGGGGGGCAGGTGTTCAGATTGCACTCCCATCTATGAATCATGCATGTTGGGGCCACATAATGGGATATGGGGATATGTGTGGAAAGGGATTGAGAAAGAGGTCTAAAGCCGCCATGCAATCATGTTCTAAGGGTCGTGAGAGTTTGGGGATGAGGGTGGCTGGATTTAAGGGAAGGCAAAATTTAAAGGAGAACTGGGAATTTTCAATGAAAGTAAGGTGGATGTTGTAGGTGGGAAGGGGAGAGAATTGACTTGGCCTTATGGCTGACAAGGTCTTGGAGTTGATGGGGGAACAAATGAATGTTTGTTGTCCAAAAGTTAATTTAGAGCTTTATTGTGCTTGAAGGGTGGCTACTGCCAAGGCCCATAAGCAGGGTGCCCATCCCTGTGCTGTGATGACTAGTTGTTTAGAGAGGTATGTAACCAGGGAGAAAATATCTCCTGCCTCTTGTCCCAAAACCCTGACTGCCAATCCTTGGCTTTTGGTGATGTATCGGATAAAAAGATGATATAGATATTGGAGGGATAGAGCTGGGGCTTTGAGGAGAGTGGCTTTTAATTGCTGGAAGGGAAAATGAATGGCCTTTGTGAGATCTAAAGGAATGGCAGGTTCCCCTTTGGCTGCCCCATAAAGTGGTTTTGCTAGCGCACCAAAGTTAGGAATCCATAGGTGAAGATACCCTGCAAGCCCCAAGAAAGAAAGGATTTCACCCTTTGTGGTAGGAGTAGGGAGTTCAGAAATTGGACTCTTGTGAATTCACCATTATTTCTCTGGTATTGAGGGTGAGGTGAACTCCCAAATAGGCAACCGAAGGAGAAGAAATTTGGGCCTTGCTGAGGATACTTGATATCCCCTGGAGGCCAGCAGGAACGTAAGGAGAGCAACAGTGTGGGCCTGTGAATCCTCATAGGAGGGGCTACAAAGGAGGAGGTCATCCACATATTGTATTAAAGTGCTAGAGGTTGGGGGAAGTTCAGATAAGTCTTGAGCTAAGGCTTGGCCAGAAAGTGGGGGCTATCAGGAACCCCCTGAGGTAGTACTGTCCAAGTAAGTTGTTGGGAATGGCACATGTCAGGATCAGTCCTGTACTAAATGGTATGAGCTGTTAGGCTTTATAACCGTAAGGATGGGCGTATTGACAGGTGAGTGGGTAGAGTGAGAAGAAAGGAGTTTGTATATGATGTGGTTTAAGCGTATTAGGTGTTTGTTAACGATGGGCTATTGTGGGACATTAGGGAATAAAGAGGGTTTCCAAACAAGGATAGGGCACTGGTGCATAGCAATGGAGGGAGAAGAAGTGTCCCATACTATGGGATTAACCTTGTCTGAGGGGGAGGGGAAGGTGGAAGCCTCAGGGGCCAGATTTGGGGGTGGCCTGTAACAGGAGTATTGTAGCTGGAGTTAAAGTGTTTAGGGTAAGGGTGGCTTTGAATTTGAAAAGGATGTCCCATCCCAGTAAAGGGGTTGGGCATTGAGGCATTATTAAAAATTTGCTTGTGAATTGGATGTGATACAGGGTGCAAGAAAGGGCTTGAGTGATCCGTGGGTGGTATTCTGATCCTGTGACCTCTACTATTGGGATAGAGGATGGGGTCGTTGGTCCTGCCTATGTAGGAAGGGTAAAGTAAGTGGCCCCTGTATGGATAACAAAATAGTTCGGCTTACCTGCTATGAGGCAAGTTACCCTGGGCTCATGTGTGATGATCTCTGTGGGGGCCTCAGGCCCTGGGCATCATCAGTCCTCCTCCTGGGCAAAGCCAAGAGCTCCAGTAGGGACGGCCACGAAGCCAAAGGCTGTGGGCTGGGTACTGGGCCACTCCTCTGGAGAGTGGAACAGACAACCCCCCTGTTTGTAGTGAGGACAGGACCTAGGAGAAGGCCTGGGTTAGGACCGAGCCTTACCCAGTGGCTCAGCTGACCACATTTGAAGCAGTTCTTGGGGGGCTTGTCTCTAGAGGCAGCTGGCCTTGGAGTGTGTAAGCCTCAGATGGCATTAGTCAGGAGATGGTATTTGGCCTGATCTCTTTTATAGTTTTTTCAAATATCCGGGGCTGATTGGGTAATGAAATTAGAGTGTAAGAGGGCCCTGCCTGCAGGGGAGTTTCGGTCTATATGTGTGTATTCATGTAAAGCCCCAGAGAGGTGGGTTAGGAACTTGTTGGGATTTTCAGTGGATCTCTGTGTGATCTCTCTAAGCTTGTCATAATTGACTGAGTTGTGAGTAGCCTTTTGGAGGCCATGATGTAGGTGTGTGATTATATTGTCCTGGAGATCCCGTCCCCATGGCCAGCCTAGTAGTACTAATTTGGGCCCGTGCAAGGGACTGCAATGGTTCCCACAGTCTGCCTGTTATTTTGAGCATGTATCTCATCTGCCTGTTGTTGAGCCGCCATCCAGACCTGCTCCCTGTCTTCAGGGGACAAAGTAGCAGTGAGAGTCATAAAGATATCATGCCAGGTGAGATCACAAGACTGGGGGAGATATGTGAATTCCTTAAGACATGAATCTGAGTCAGACTGGTAAGATCCCAGTCATTTTTCAATTTGGGAAAGGTCTGAAAGAGAAAACGGGATATGTATCTGGAAAAGTCCTTTCATCCATGCCACTTCATGGAGGGGGTATAAAGGAGCCAGAGCTGAGGCGGGGTTGTTACCTGATGAAGGGGGAGAAGGAGAGAGGTTGAGTGGCTGAGGATGAGTGTCACAAGACTAGGTAGAGAGAAGAGAGGGAAAAGGTGACAGCTGATGGATCTGAAGATTGATCTGAGTCTGGAAGGAGAGGTCGAGCATGAGCTAGGAGAGTTTGAGACGTAGGACAGTTTTGACAGAGAGAGAAAGCAGAGATAGAGGAAGAAGGCTTGAATCATAAGGAATCCCTTCAGCTTTTTGCCATTTTGGTGAGAGTATCTAAATCAAGAGTGCCAAATGCTGAGGGATGTTGAGTATTTTTTCGTGGATCTGTTGGCCATTCATATATCTTCCTTTGAAAAATGCCTATTTAGCTCTTTTGCCCATTTTTTAATTGGGTTACTTGTTTTTTTGTTGTAAAGTTGTTTGAGTTCCTTGTATATTCTGGATATTAATCCTTTGTCAGATGTATATTTTGCAAATATTTTCTCCCACTCTGTTGGTTGTCTTTTAACTCTGTTAATTGTTTCTTTTGCTGTGCAGAAGCTTTTTAGTTTGATATAATTCCATTTGTTTATTTTTTCTTTGGTTGCCCTTGCTTTTGGGGTCATATTCATGAAGTCTGTGCCCAGTCCTACTTCATGAAGTGTTTCTCCTAAGTTTTCTTTAAGAAGTTTTATTGTTTCAGGTTGTATATTTAATTCTTTAATCCATTTTGAGTTTATTTTAGTATATGATGAGAAGCATGGGTCTAGTTTCATTCTCCTGCATATGGATATCCAGTTATCCCAGCACCATTTGCTGAAGAGGCAGTCTCTTCCCCAGTGTATAGGCTTGGTGCCTTTGTCAAAGATCAGATAGCTGTAGGTGTGTGGGTTGATTTCTGGATTCTCTATTCTATTCCATTGATCAGTGTGTCTGTTTTTATGCCAGTACCATCTGTTTTGGTTATTATAGCTTTGTAGTATAGTTTAAAGTCAGGTGGTGTTATGCATCCAGCGTTGTTGTTGTTGTTGTTGTTGTTGTTGTTGTTGTTGTTGTTGTTGTTCTGGCTATTGTTGTTGTTGTTGTTTTTGCTCCGAATTGCTTTGGGTATATGTGGTCTTTTGTTATTCCATATAAATGTCTGGATAGTTTTTTCCATTTCTGAGGAAAATGTCATTGGAATTTTGATGGGGATTTCATTGAATTTGTATATCACTTTGGGTAGTATAGACATTTTCACTTTGTTGATTCTTCCAATCCAAGAGCTTGGATATCTTTCCATCTTCTTGTAACCTATTTAATTTATCTCAGCAGTGGTTTGTAGTTCTCATTTTAGAGATTTTTCACATCCTTGGTTAATTCTATTCCTAAGTATTTTATTTCTTTGGTGGCTATTGTAAATGGACTAGCTTTCTTGATTTCTCTTTATGCATGTTCACTATTGGAGAATAGAAATGCTACTGATTTTTGTGTGTTGATTTTATATCCTGCAACTTTGCTGAAATTGTTTATCAACTCCAAGAGTTTTTTTGTAGAGGCTTTGGGCTGTTCGATATATAGGATCATGTCATCTGCAAACAGGGACAGTTTGGCTTTATCTTTTCCAGTCTGGATGCCCTTTATTTCCTTCTCTTCTCTGATTGCTCTCGCTAGTACTTCCAACACCATGTTGAATAGGAGTGGTGAGAGTGGGCATCCTTGTCTAGTTCCTGTTCTTAAAAGAAAAGGTTTCAGCTTTTCCCCATTCAGGATGATATTGGCAGTGAGTTTATCATATATGGCTTTATATAACCATGACACTGAGATACCATATCACCCCAGTTAGGATGGCTAATATCCAAAAGACTGTGAATGATAAATGCTGGAAAGGTTGCGGAGAAAAAGGAACTCTCATACACTGTTGATGGGACTGCAAAATGGTGCGGCCTCTATGGAAAATGGTATGGAGGTTCCTCAAATAATTGCAGATAGATCTAACATATAAGCCAGGTATCCCACTCCTGGGCATATACCCAGAGGAATGGAATCATCAAATCAAAGGTATACCTGTTCTCCAATGTTCATTGCAGCACTATTTACAATAGCTAAGAGTAGGAACCATCCCAAATGTCCATCATCAGATGAGTGGACATGGCAACTGTGGTATATCTACACAATATAATACTACTCTGCTATTAAAAAAATGAAATACTGCCATTTGAAACAGCACAGATGGATCTAGAGCGAATTATATTAAGTGAAATGAGCCAGGCTCAGAAAGAGAAATATCACATGTTCTGACTTATTTGTGGGAGCTAAAAATAAATAAAGAAATACACAAATAAACTGCGAGGTGGCGAGAGAAGAAGACACAACAATTACAATTCCTTAAAATTGATACGACAAGGAACAGATATGAAGTTGTTGGGAGGGACGGGGGAGAGGGTGGTGGAGAGAGGTTTCGGTAATGGGCCACAATAATCAACAACATTGCATATTGACAAAATAAAATAAAATTTTTAAAAAGAGAGTGCCATCTTGTGGCCACTGGGATCCATTGTAAGGAGGTGTTTGAGTTATGTCTCCCTGGAGGCCAAGAGATTGTCCAAGAGACAGCCCGGAGGCATAGAGCATGGCATTTAGGTTTGGATTATGAGGATCCCATGTAGAGGGTGAGAAAAGGAATGGGCAGTCCTGGCAGGAGAAGAATGCCACCGAGGATCGTCCTCCTTGGTGTGCCTCTTCTTTTCAAGTGAGAAGCCACTGACCAACTAATGGAGCATCCTCCAATAGCTGAGAGGCATGAGAAAGGGGCTCCCTCTGCCAGGTGCCTGGGTTTTGAGAAGGAGAGAGAGAGCAAGTCAGAGAACCTGAGGTGAGCAGGACAGAACCACTGACTCACCCTGGATTGAGGCCAGTTTTGGATATGTGGTCTGGAACGGCAAAAGGAAAGAGTCCCAGAGGCACACAGTTTTGGCCGATCCAGGAAGGGTGGCTGAGCGCCAATCAACCCAAGGTGAGGATCGTCCAACAATATCGGCCAAAACCCTTCCTGGGTTTCAGCACCATAATGAAAGAAAGTGAGCTGAGACACCAGGTACCATTCAAGCTTTATTAAAGGAAAAGAATCTGCTGGGCTGTCCTCAAAGCACAAAATAGGGGACAGCACCAGGTGTGGGGGTGGCAGAGCTTATATAGCACATCAAGGGATGGCTGATACTATCAAGAAGGGATATTATACTAATGTGGAAAATATGCGACCAGGGTGGAGAATTGCACCCTTGAGGAAGTAAAAGGGTTTCTGTTTAAGTAATGAGGCTTCTCATAAAGGGAAGGGGGGGGCTTGGTGCTGGAGTGGAAAACAAGGCCTGTGGCTATTTTGTGCTTTTTGTGTGCACAATGGCGCTGGTCACGTCCATGATCCATCAATAATAGACCTTCAAGAGTGAGGTATATCCAGAAAATAGATGAAACTTGTAGCTGAGTTTTTAGAAATGAGGCTGGAAATGTAGACAGAGGACAGACCATTGACAGTCTAATTTGACATGCTAAGAATTTCTAGAGCAATTCAGGATGAGAGCCATGCTATGATCACAGGTATAATAAGAGAATTTTAGGAATACCACAAACAGGAAAAATTAGAGAGAACAATTAGGACGTTGTTGAAGTAGTCTAGGGCAGAGATGATGGTGACCTGACCTAATCCAATGCCAATGATATGGGTACATTTAGGAAGAGAGATGTATTAGTTTCCTGTTGATGCTGTAATGGGTATCAGGGTCTGATCATGTGAGGCATTCTCTGCTGTTGAAGGACTTTAGCTCCAAGTTACGTATGGAGTTATTGCAGAATTTTGAGGAGACACATGACATGATCTGATGGAGGATTTTAAAAGATTGTTCCAGGGCTAGCTGGTTAGCTCAGTTGGTTAGAGCATGATGTTGTAATGCCAAGGTCAAGGGTTTGGATCCTCATACTGCCCAGCAGCCAAAAACAAACAAAACAAAATTTAAAAATCATTCTGTCTAATGGGTTGAGAATGAATTGTAGAAAGTGAGCTGGGCCGAGCCCGTGGCGCACTTGGGAGAGTGCTGCGCTGGGAGCGCGGAGACGCTCCTGCCGCGGGTTCGGATCCTATATAGGAATGGCCGGTGCACTCACTGGCTGAGTGCCGGTCACCAAAAAGACAAAAAAAAAAAAAAAAAGAAAGTGAGCTGCCTGCAACTGATTGCATCAGTCCAGGTGAATATGTGTAGCCTAGACCAGAGTAGAAACAGTAGGGAAAGAATTGAGAAGTGGTCGGTTTGTACTATTTTCAAGGCAAAACCAACAGAATAGGTTGTTGGGTAGGATATGGGTATGAAAAGAGAGAGGAACTGAGGATGACTCCAGAGTTTAGGGCCTGAAGCTCTGGAGGAAGGGAATTGCATCCATGGAGACAGGCAGGGCTGTGGATAAAGCAAATTTAGGAAGGAAAGGGTACTTCAAAGTTCAGGGTTTAAAATATCAAGGGCTGTTTACAGCATCATTATTCACAATAGACAAAATGTCAAAAAGTCCCAAGTGTTCATCAGTGAGGAGCTTAGGGAACACTCCAAAGGCTACTCTGTCAGAGGTCTTCATAGGTCTGCACTGGTTTCAGTAAAAATCAATTAATTGGACAGACAAAAAGAGAAGTTCCTGTTAGAGAGCCGGGAGTTAGAAAGAAAAGACAATGCTTGGCTGAATCCTATTCATGTGTTCTCATTTATAGGGTGCTTATAAAACTCATTGACTCTTCCTACTCTCAATGAAAGCCTCCAATGCTCTAATTGGACTCTATAACCAAGTAACACAAAATTAACCACCTTGCAATTAAATAACTATTTGTATAATTATTCTACTAATGATTACCTCTTGAAAACTTTCCCCTGAGCTTTGGATCTCATCCTTTCTTGACTTTTCAGGGAACTTACACCATTACTATCCCTTCTTTATCCTGAATATTCCAATGTCTGCACACTGTAGTTAAATGTATTGCACACAGTGTAATTAAATGCATTTCCAACGTAAAGAGAAATACATTCCCATATCCTTCAGCAAAAGTGAAATTCACTCATAGTCCCACTTTTCCTCTTGGGGATTTCTCCAAATTTTCCGGAAAATCATCTGTACTTAATGCTTCCATTTTTACACTGTTCACTCTCTCCTCAGCCTAAGTCACATGGATTCATTCTACCCCCATCACAATAGCTCCCTTTGAGGTCTGTAGTGACCTTATGTATCCCCCAAATTATAATGGACATTTACATTCTTCTCAGTACTTGACATTTTTAGTAGCAGAATTGCTAATGACTGCATTCTATTCCTTGAAATAGGCACCTTTCTCATGCATTTCATTTTGTTACGATGGGATTCTGAGGGTCAAGTCTATTGGGGGTCCTTAACACATCTGTCAGGGATAAACTCCTATCTTTGAAATGAAACCATGTGAAGGAAAGACAACAATTAAGACAGTACCTTAAGGAGCCTTGGGAGACTCTTTTGGAAAAAAGGTAGAGAGACTTTTTTAATCTCCAGAAGAATAATCTTGTTGACTGCATGACTGCAAATGCTTGGACATACCAGATAAAGAAGGAATAATTGGAGGAAATAAATTCAGCTTTCACACCTGGGAGACAGGAGTGGCAGAAAGTTTCTATCTATTATTCTCTTTCTACTCTAAGGGACTGTCATTGTTTAAAGAGTATAATGACAATAGAACAATTTACTTAATGAGGTGCCCTTAGAATTCAGTGCCAAAAGTCCTGGAAAGTTTAAATGAGCTCCCAGTGTTTCTAAGACAAACCATTTGGGTCTCCTAGAGATGTAGTTTAGAAATTCCCTGCCTGGAGTATCTCCCTGTACTTTCTTGGGAAAAGTCATTGCAGGAGAAAGATCCAGGACAACCATGGGTTTCCATGATGACATCTGAAAGAGTGGAGCATCCTATGAGGGCTGGGAGTGGGGTGGGGCACAGTGCAGGGAAATCTTTTATTAGACTCGAGTACTACGAACACAAACAAGAGCGATGGTTTTCAAAGTGTTATCTCCAGATAAGCAGGACCAGCATCACTTGGGAGCTTGTTAAACACGCAAATTCTTGGCCTCCGTCCCAGATCTACTAAGTCAGAAGCTCTAGGGGTCAGGTCCAGCCTTTTGTGCTCAATAAGCCCTCCGGGTGACTCTTACACATGGCTAAAATTTGAGAACTGCCCTATGGGATTTGTTGAAATAGATGATAAAGAACCCACCCAGGGCTTCATCTTCAGAGATTTGAAGGCTCTGCACCTTCAAGATCTTTTCTACAAATAATATACATGTTTTCATAAATTTTCATTGAAAAAATTGATTGTACATATTTGTAGTGCATAGATCTGAATATCAATACCTGTGTACAATATGTGGTGATCAAATCAGGATAAGTAGAATACTCACATTTACAAACTTATCAATCTTTGTGACACAACTAATTTCTCAATAACTCCCCTCTTTGCCCCTCTTTCCCACCACTAATAACCACAGTTCTGTTCTCTCTTTTCAAGGGTTCAATGTATTATTGTGATAGTTTTTTCTTTCTTTTTATCTGTTCTTTCTTTCTTTCTTTCTTTCTTTCTTTCTTTCTTTCTTTCTTTCTTTCTTTCTTTCTTTCTTTCTTTATTCTTTTAGCTCCACTTATGAGTGAGGACATGTGGTATTTCTCTTTCTGTGCCTGGTTTATTTCACTTAACACAATTTTCTCTAAGTTCATCCATATTGCTATGGATGGCAAATTTCATTCTTTTTTATGGCTGAGAAGTATTTCATTTTGTGGTATATATACTCAACCAATGACACTTTTTTTTTTTTTTTTTTTTACTTCATAATGCTTATTTCTCCTACCTTTTTTTACATTGCATATATTATTTTGAATGGTTCTTAGGTACAATCCTCTGCACATTCATTAACTGTCATTCCTTAATGCTTCCATGTTCAAGTGAATGTTATCTCTTATTTAAAAATCAGCAATATTTATCCATTTAAAGATATAGCCTCATTTTTCCAGTTTGAGAGCCTGCATCCCTCTCCCCAACACATGCACATATTTACACACCACGACGTGCAGATGGCCCTTAAATATGATTGAATATATCTAAACAACATGTTGTACACAATAAATATATACAATTTTTATTTGTTACTTTAAAAAATGTTTAATTTGGGAAAAAATAATCTATGGATGAGAATGTGCACTTTAACTCTAAAATACAGAATTATGCTAAATCATTCCCTAAAGTTAGGAGTACCAAATGAATAGGAAAGTAGGAATGCAGAAAAAATAAATGTACCATAAAATTTTTTTTAATGATCAAATGCATTTTTATTTGTATTGAACTTGCTTAGATGCTTTAATAGAAATAGATTTCCTAAAGTCGAGCACAGGTAAATTCCTGAGGAAAGCAGTATCAGCTATGGTATATTGCCCTTTCACTTACTGACCAAGATAGCCTTAACATTTCCCTTAGCTTGACTAAACTTCAGACAGTTTTGTTTTTTTGTTTTTTTTGTTTTTCCTGGCTATACATAGGTCAGTGACCTCCCTTTTCTTGGATTTGTAAATTGTTTCTCTACCTTTGAAATATAGGTAAATCTTCTCCAAACCAACTGCCATTTTTACAACCCTCAAAATGCTTTTATCAATGATCTGGAAATTATTTCTTTGAAGTATACATCAAAGAAGACCACATTCCTATCTCCCAGTCTCTGTAGAAAAGTACAAGCCATATATGAATAGGCACCCATTAGCAAAATAGATTGTCTAATTATAGAGATAAAAGTTTGCAACCTCAGAAAATCCTCAATGTGCTAGACACATCCCGTTGATTAACGTCCCACACTAACAGGTCCCAGTACTTTTCCAATAATTCGCCCAAACACTTAAAAACATTGCTGCCTTTTGTGTTAGCAGAATTTAGTTCAGTATCTCTCCTCAGTTGCCACAGTCTTCAAAAAATATTCTTAGCTGTTTAATTTTGGTGAAATTTCTCCTTTGACAATACAGACAAATATATTTAATATTCTGTGTCATATATTGCAACTCAATTTAATGGTTTTAGTTTGTCCGTTACTTTCTTTTGCATTTTACTTGATAGCTTCAAGCCTCAAGTTTCATTTGCTATTTGATACATATTTATTGAGCACCTACTGTGCATGATGATGAGAAGCAGTGTGTTGGTTCTGTCCTAAACAGTCCTGCCTAGCAGTTTTGCCAACAGTTTCAGAAGCAGCTTCTCTGGCCCCCTCATGGCTGGCCTGCCTACTTGACCCTACCCACCTCCCAAAAGCAGCTGGATGGGTCACTTCACTCCAGGCCTGCCTAGTGGCCCCCCAACCACCCAGAAGTATCTAGACAGGTATCTTCACTGCAGGTTTGCCTAGTAGTCCCACCCACCACCAAGAAGCAGCTGGATGGGGACTTCACTGCAGCCCCCCTAGTGGCCTTACCCACTTCCTGAGAAACAGCTCAGCAGCTACACCCTTGGAGGTGAGCTCTTGAACAACAGAGGGAAGCATGTCCTCACATCAAGCCACAAGAAGTGGCACAACAGAAGGGCCACTGGCAAACTCACACTCAGCTGGTCAAGCCAAAGTGCATCCATGCCCCTGGCTCAAAGAGATAGCTTGGCTGTCACAACCATAGGGGACACATCACTGAGTCTTTGAGCTATTGCATGCTCATGCATTTGAATGAGAGACAGCTTGGCCGATGTGATGTTGGCAGACCCACCCCTGGTCAGAAAAGCAGAAAGGTGACCCTGCCACTGGCAAACCAGTCTTAGAGACCTTAACATGCCATTCACCCACAGCCCCAGGCTATCAATCCAGCAACTGCATCCCTAGTGATCCAGCTGCTGAGATGACTGATCCACAGGATAGATGTGCACAACCCCAGCCTGTGAACAACCCAGCAATACCACCCACAGCAAAGCTGTGACACCACTGCCATAAAACTCCAAAACATAGGTTACCAAAAAACTCACAGACATAGCAAAAGTAGATTATAGCTGAATAAACTACATGGAGTCTACACTACTGCACCATCTGGAACAAATGCATTGCTCTCTACCTAATGAATTGACACCACAGACACATTTGCAGATGAAAGTCTTTCCCCATGCAAGTCACTCTACAAAACACAAAAAGGTGACTGTTCCCACAGATGAACAAATATCAATGCAGGGAAACAAGAAACATGAAAAATCAAGGTAACATAACACCACCAAAATAATTATAATAATAATAATCATCATCATCATCCAATTACTTATCTTAAAGAATCAGAAATTGCCAACTTGCCAGAGTAGGAATTCAAGTTAATGATCTTAAGGATCAGCTAGTTGGGTCACTCCACTGCAGGACTGCCTAGCAGTCCCTGCCCACTACCCAGAGGCAGAGAGACAGGAGGAATGGTATCCAGGGTTCTGTAATGATAAAAGGAGACTACAGTTAATGACAAAGGACTGTCTATCTTTGAATAGCAAGTCAAGATGATGTTGAATGTTCCTAAAACAAATGTTTCAGGTGATGGATAGACTAAACACCCTGATATGATCATGGCACACAGTATGAATGTACCCAATTATCATATTGTACTTCATAAACATACACAATTATCATGGGTCAGGGGCTGGCCCGTGGCTCACTTGGGAGAGTGTGGTGCTGATAACACCAAGGCCACGGGTTCGGATCCCTGTATAGGGATGGCCGGTTAACTCAATCGGTGAGCCTGGTGCTGACACAATTATCATGGGTCAACTAAGAAAAATAAATTTAAAAGAGACAAATAGAAGGAAAACAGTGGTTACCAGAGGAAAGGGAGGGGGCGGGGGCTGAGGTAAGGCTGGTAGACTGGTACAAAGTTAGAACATGAGAAAGGAAGAATAAGTTCTGGTGCCCTATGGTGACAATAGCCAAAAATATTGCATTGTGTATTTCAAGATTACCAGAAAAGAGAATCCTGAATGTTATAACCACAAAAAAAAGATAAATGTTTAGGTGTTAGACATGCTAACTATTCTGATTAGGCCATTATACAGTATGTGCATGTACTGAAACAACAAGTTGTCCCCCATCAACTTGTACACTAGGGAAAAAGCATAAAATTAAAGAAAAATAAATTGCTAAAATTATTTTATCTCTTTTAACCTTTTCCCTGTGTATATGTGTATGGTCAGGAAAATTTTTATATCCTGAAATTTTGCATTATTAATATTCTCTATGATGGATAAGAATGTGTTGTTCACTTTTGATGGTCAAAATGGAGAATAATTATGTTATAATATTATTACTGATTTTGTATATAGAAGTAGCATCTATTGTCCATTTTATTTTTAACTTCTTTGACTACTAGGAAGTCTGAACGTTTTCCCTATGTTTTCTGATCATTTATATCTTTTCTATAAAGTAGTTTATAAACTTTGCCCATTTTGATACTGATGCTTTCAATATTAGCTATTTAAGACCATAACACATTTACCGACATAAAAACGCAAACCATTATTTTCCAATCTCAAACTTGCCTTTTTATTATGATACTTTGACAGAGTCGTTTTATATATTTGGAATCTAATTTGTCAATCTTCTCCTTTGAAATTAACGTAATTGATTTTGGTGTTATACTTCCTCTTCTAACACTTGAATTTGATTCTTCAAACCATGGTTTCCAGATCACTGATAAAGGCATTTTGGGGGTTGTAAAGTTGGCAAGTGGTTTACAGAAGATTTACACATATTTCAAAGGTAGAGAAATAATTTACATTTGCAAGTTTTCTAAGTAAATGCTATGAGAAAAGGGAGGTCAGGGAACTACAATCAGGAAAAAAAACTTGTCTAAAGTTTACTCAAGCTAAGGGAAATGTAAAGGCTATCTTGGTCAGTAAGTTAAAGAACAATAAACTGTAGCCAATACTGCTTACCCCAGGAATTTAAATGTGCTTCAACTTTAGGAAATCCAGTTCCACTAATGCATCATAGAAATGTATCTAAGCAAGTTCAGTAGAAATAAATATGTATTTGATAATTTTTTTAAAAGATTTTATGGTGCCTTTATTTTTTCTACATTTCTGCTTTCCTATTCCTTTGGTACTTCTAACTTTAGAAAAACGATTTAGCATAATTCTGAATTTTAGAATTACAGTGCCCATTCTCATCCATAGATTATTTTTTGTCATTAATTTTTTAAGTGGTTAAATAAAAATTGTTTGTATTTATTGTGTGCAACATGATGTTTAGATATATTAGGTCATTTTTAAGAGGTATCTGCACATGGCAGTATATGAATATGTGTGTGTGATTGTGTGTCGGGGAGAGATGCAGACTCTCAAACTGGAAAAATGAGGCTGTATGTTTAAATGGATAAACATTGCTTATTTTGGGCCGAGCCGTGGCGCACTCGGGAGAGTGCGGCGTTGGGAGCGCAGCGACGCTCCCGCCGCAGGTTCGGATCCTATATAGGACAGGCCGGTGCACTCACTGGCTGAGTGCCGGTCATGAAAAAGACAAAAAAAAAAAAAAATTGCTTATTTTTATATGAGAGATAACATTCAATTGTACATGGAAGCTGTAAGAAATAACATTTAGTGAACATGCAGAGAATTGTTGCCAAAAACCATCCAAAGAAATATATAAAATGTAAAAAAAAAAAAAAAAGATAGGAGACGAGTATTATAAAGTAAGAAACAAATGTATCATTATTTGGTTGTATATACCAGATAATGGAATACTACTCTGCCATAAAAAAGAATGACATTCTGCCATTCACAGCAACATGGATGAGCTTAGAGAAAATTATGTTAAGTGAAATAAGCCAGGCACGGAAAGGGAAATATCATATGTCCTCCATCATAAGCGGAGCTAAAAAAAGAAAGAGAGAGAGAGAGAACAGATTAAAAAGAAATAAACAACAATTGCAATAATACCTTGAACCTTTGAAAAGAGAACAGAACTGAGGTTATTATTGGTGGGGAAAAGGGAGGAAGAGGGGAGTTATTGAGAAATTAGTGAAGTGTCACAAAGATTGATAACAGTTTGCAAACATGTGTATACTAATTATCCTGATTTGATCACCACATATTGTACACAGGTATTGATATTCAAATTTGTACACCACAAATATGTATAACTAATTGTCAAAGAATAACATTCCTACAGAAACTGAAGGTATGCCTCCCCAGAAACGTACCCACAAACCAGATTAAAGCTATAATCTATTATTTCAATGCACTCTCAGGATGGAGGGGGTCAGCGTGCACACTTTACACTGACCAGGGTCTATAGCCACTGCTTGCAACCCTACATTCTTTGGTGATGTACCCCTGCAATTCTTGCAGCCACAGGGAGGTAGTCGAGGACTCACAGACCTCTCTTGGGCACAGACACATGCCTGCAGCACGAGTGAGCCTTCCCAGGGTTGCCTGCCCCAGCAAGGGACTTGAGAGGGATCCAGCATCTCTTTGGGGGACACAACAGTCCACCAACGGCCCCACCAACCTCTCATGCGGCATTCCACCTTAGCTGAGGAGATCCAGGTGTCCCACTAATGCTCTTAGAGACACCAGGTTCTGTTCACAAACCCAGCAGCCTAACCCACAGTGAGCACTCTGGCTGAATATCTTCAGAAAGCCCCAGCATCCCTCTTGAGGTTGAACGGTCTCACATAAAACTTTTAACACCTCACCAAGAGTGCCCTACTTCCACAGTGGTGCTGTAGACCATTCCAGTGTCCCTCCTGACAGTACATGGGCTCACATACCATTCCAAGAACCCCACTCAGTGTCACCTGTCTCAACAGCAAAGCTACAGAGTACCCCAAGGTCTCCCTTGAGGGATAGGGCTCTGCCTGGAGCCCAAGTGACACCACTGAATCACCCACTCTAGCTGAGGAGCTACTGAGCACCCCAGTACCTCCTTCAAGGTAGTCCTAATTCCAACCCACAGCAACCCCAGCCAGGATCATCCATGCAAACTGAAGACATTCAAATCACTAAATCACTTCAATGAATCTATCAGGGTCATGGGATACTAGCTAGGGAGCCAGCCAGTCTGCTCAGGCTCACCCACATCAGCCAAGGAGTGACAAGTTATCCAGGTGCATCCTCAAGAGTTTGAAATCTCACCCATGACCTTAATGAACCAGTGTCACACATTTCTGCAGGGAACCACTAAGTGTCCCAGTGCCTAGGCCATGGAGGCACTCAAAGATAACTCTGACATTGGATACAGCTGAAGTAACCAGAAAGCAATAATCACCAACATGGATACATGAGAAAAAACAAAACCCAGTTGTAGAGCAGATATGCAAATAAGAAAGAGAAAGAAACTATATCTTACCACTTCAGAAAACCAACAAACACTGAAGACGAATAATAGAAAGGACAGAAATGAACAAAAGATGTTTAAAACAACATTCAAAAATCACTAAAGTGCCAGGAGTAAGACGATACCTTTCAATAATAACTCTAAATGTGAATATATTGAATTCCCCACTCAAAAGACATAGACTCACTGAATGGATTAAAAAACTAGACTCAGCAATATGCTGCCTACAAAAAAACTCACTTCAACTGCAAAGATACACAGACTAATAGTGAAGGGATAGAAAAATATTTACCATGCAAATGGAAACCCAAAACGAGAAGGGGTAGCTATTCTTATATTGAATAAAAGAAACATTAAGCCAAAAACTATTTTTAAAAATACAAAGAAGGTCATTATATAATGATGAAAGGATCTGTCTAGCAAGAGGGTACAGCAATTATCAATATATGCAATCCCAACATCAGAGCACGCAGAAATATAAAGCAAACACTACGAGACATAAAGAGTTTCAGTTTTGCAAGATGAAGAGTTCAGGAGATTGGTGGCAAAACAAATGTGAACGTATGTAACATCACTGAACTAACCCTAGCAGAAAATGTAGGGCAGACACTCCAGGATGCAGGACTGTACAAAGTCTTTATGAATAAGACACCAAAAGCACAGAAACCAAAGAAAAAATAAGAAAATGGGATTATATCAAACTAAAATCTTCTGCACAGCAAAGGAAACAATCAAAAGAGTGAAAAGACAACCTACACAATGGGAAAAAAATATTTGCAAACTGGGCATCCAACAAGGGATTAATATTCATAATAAAAGAAGAGCTCAAACAACTTTACAGTAAAAAAAAAATAAAATAATCCAAGTAAAAAATGGATAAAAGAGCTGAATAGAGATTTCTCAAAGAAGGACATACAAATGGCCAACAGGTATATGAAAAAATGCTCAACATCACTAATCACCAGGGAAATGCAAAAAAAAAGCAAAGAAAAAAACACTACCAATTTCAGATATCATCTCATCTCAGTTAGACTGGCTATTATCAAACAAACTGAGAATAACAAATGCTGGTGAGGATGTGGAGAAAGGGAAACCCTTCTGCACTGTTTGAGGGACTATAAATTAGTACAGCCATTATGGAGAACAATATGGAGGTTCCTCAAACAACTACAGGCAGAACTACCTACCATATGATCCAGCAATTCTGCTACTGGATATATATACTTAAGATTGGAAATCATCATGACAAGGGGATACCTGCCCTCCCAGGTTTATTGCAGCTCTATTTGCAATAGCTAGCCTACAGAACCAACCTAAATGTTCATTGACAGATGACTAGATAGGGAAAATGTGGTATATATACACAATGGAATACTACATGGCCATAAAGAATGAAATTCTGCCATTAGCAGCAAGATGGATGAGCCTGGAGAAACTTTTGCTAAGTGAAAAAACCCAGGTGTAGAAAGAGAAATACCACATGTTCTCACTCATAAGTGGGAACTGAATCCATAAATAAACAAATAAACAATAGAGACAGAGAGAGAGAAAGAAAGACAAAACAATCACAATAACACATTGAACTTTTAGAAGGAGAGAAAAGAGCTGTGATTGCTACAGGTGGAAAAGGGGAGGGAGAGAGGGATGGGAGGTAACAAGAAATTCATTAATGGACACAACGGATGATTATGTATTGTAATGATGAATAAGCTAACTATCCTGATTTGACCGCCACACATTGTACACAACTGTTGAAAGTCAACTTTGTACCCCACATATATTTATAATAAATTGTCTTTTTTAAAAAAAACTTACATAAAACCTAATAATGCACCATTCCTAGTTCAGAATTTTGTTTAAATCACTTGAATAAAGCATGTGAAAAATGTAAAAAAAAAAAAAAAGAAAAAGAAAAAAAGAAAGAAAAGAATTTGAAAATATTATGCTAAGTGAAATAAGCCAGAAACAAAAGGACAAATATTTTACAATTCCACTTACGAGGTACGTAGAATATGCAATTTTATTGAGACAGTGAGTAGAATAGAAGTTTGGGAAACGGGATTGTGAAGTTATTGTTTAATGGATATGAAGTTTCTGTTTCAAATAATGAGAAAGTTCTAGAGGACGATGGTGTTAATAGCTACACAACATTGCAAATGTAGATTTTAGATTTTTTTTTTTTTAGATCTTCCAAGTTTTCAAATGGGAAATTTTTCAAAAATACGAATTCCCAGATCCAAACCCGGACTTACTGAGACAGACATTTCAGGGTGGGATTCAGCAATCTATGTTTAAACAAGTCTTTAAAGTCATCCTGGTGCATGCTAAATTCTGAAAACCACTACCATAGTGAATCCTGGGACATTCTGCAATTCAGCCACCCGCCTGCTGAGGAAAACACACTAGAAAGTGCTGACACTTGCCCCCAAGAAGAGATCCAAGAAAGACTACAGCGATTTCTTCCTGAAGTAAAAAAGACCCAGGAAAGAGGAATCAGAGTTGGCCTCACTCTTGGACTCCCAGGGATAAAGAACAGGCAGGTCAGAGACCCCTTCCTGTGCAATCCCTGCCCTGGAGACAAACTCATCAGGGAATGAACAAACCCTTGGTCAATTTCTCTAACAAGTCAGTGGGGATTCAGCCCCCTGGACCATAAAATATATAACATGTCAACTTGTAGCCACCAAGGCTTCCGTGCCCCAGGTCCAAGACACTCATGCCTCCTACAGCAGAAATCAGCCAAGCCCCATACCACAGGCCAGGCTCTGTCTCTCTGCTCTTTGGGGGGGGTGGGGGTCAACATTCCTCCTCGTCCACCCTCTATGAGAGAACAAGAATTGGGGGAGTTGGTTCCTGTGGTGGGTGCACGTTGCCAAGCCTGCACAGCCAAGTAGGTGTTGAGGGAAATAGAGGAAAGAGGTAGTTGAGGGAAATAGAGGAAAGAAGTAGTTGAGAGAAAAGGGCGTTGACTATTGTTAAGCATATGGCAGGGAAACTTATGATGTCTACAGAGAAGGAGCTCTTGAGGCTAATTGCTTGGAAGGGAGAATGCCTAGACCACTTGCTTAAAATTGTTACTGTATAGTGAGTTTTGTCTTTAGCTGTACATTGCTTGGGTGGATAGCTGATGGAGACTATGGGGACAGCTACTCTTTGTGGGACCCCAGGGCACACTTTGACACCATAGCATTGCCCTGGACTACACTGTGACACAGTGTAGAGTTTGTATGTGTTGTCCTCCCAAAACTCATGTGGAAATCTGATCCCCAATGTGACAGTGTTGGGAGCTGTTTAGGTCTTGGGATCAGATCCCTCATGAATGGATTAATGCTCTCCTGAGGGGTGGGGGTAGTGAGTGAGTTTGTGCTCTGTTAGTTCCTGCAAGAGCTGGTTGTTTAAGAACCTCAGCATCGCTCTCTCTCTCTCTCTCTCTCTCTCTCTCTCTCTCTCTCTCTCTCTCTCTCTCTCTCTCTCTCTCTCTCTCTCTCTTTCACCATATGATCCGCTTCCACCTGCCGGCTGCTGCCACTTTCCACCGTGAGTAGAAGAAGCCTGAGCCCTGCACCAGATGCAGCTGCCCCAGAATCGTGAGCCAAATATACCTCTTTTCTTTATACATTACCCAGTTTCAGGTATTCTGTTACAGCAGCACAAAAACAGACTAAAACACAATTATAAATCTGAGTTCTGCAAACAGATGCCCCAAGGTGCTAACAGAGCTATAAGTCCTTAATGGTGAAATCTTGATGTCTTCTAGTACTTTTCTCCTCTTAATATGAACCAAGAACTCCAGAGCCTCTGTTTGCTCTCAGCCTAGACCAACCCTTTCTGAATCCTCTGACATCCTCACTTTCCTGGGAATGTATTTCTTACCTTTCCCCCTCCTTCTTCACTCATATCCATGGTTCTTATTAGGCACCTTCAAGAGAGAAGAGTCTGTGTTCCCTGGTATCGTGGACTGTGGTGTATAAAGACTGGGGTGGGGTGGGTGAGAGAGGGAAAGTGAAGGACACAGGCAAGTCCAACATCCAGTCCCCTCTTCACATCCTATCCTTTTGCTCCAGGAACATTAGAGAAGGATCAAAGCCCACATGTCTCCATTGCTCTCTTTGATTTCATCTGGGTGTCACGTCTCATCCATAAGCTGAGACCATTAGCAAGACATCATCATCCCTTCATCATTCTGCTCATTGTTTCCCTTCTGTAAAAGAATTCTGGAGTTGGTTCCTTCAGCTCTAATGATGTGAGGATTCCCCATGCATATTCTCTTGCCCTTAGTTAACCTGCCTGAAATTCATATTTCACTCCAGGCACAAAGGAAAATTGAGATTCAGATCATGTTACTCCTTTCACTGCAGTCCCTGCACAATGCCGTCCTCTGTGTATCATTCTTCTCAGGTTCCCAGAGTTGTGGTCCCTGCCCACCTGTCCAACATCATTCCTCACAGTTCTCATTTACCACTTTGTGCTCCAGCAGCAGCAGAACTAACAGCACGCTGCTCCCTACTGATTTCTCCTTCTGGGCCTTTTCCCTTACTTATGTCTCTACCAGAAAAGCCCCACTCAACCATCAACCTGGATAACTCCTTTCCCAAGTATCCCTTCCTCCAGGAATCCTTCCCTGACTCCATCACTGCAGGCTGGATTTAGGGCTCCTGTCTGTATTCCACTCTGCAAATCACCTTTATCTCAGCATTTGATTCTCTGTATCACAATGACCTGTTTCTGCATCAGTCTCTACCTCTGTGAGGTAGACCTATGAGAACAAAGACCACACCATTAATCTCTCTATCCCCAACAACTAACACTTAGCCTGGTCCAAAGAAGCCCTTTTGCAAGGAATATTTTAGTAAGTGGCAGAAAGCCTAATTTAATTCTTCTCCTTTCTGGCATGGTTTAACAAAACTTCCCACTATCACTAGACACTAGAAACAGAATAGAACATACTTATTTGGTGAATGGAAAAAGCAGCCAGTATAAATGACTAACGTCTGCAACCTCTCTATCTCTAATGTTTAATCCCTGCTCCTAGGGTACAGGGTTTCTAATGTGTGGGTAACTTCTTGAGATGAATATTGTTATCCATAACATCATGACCCATTTCAATCATAATTTGATGGCTGCTGCAATGCCAGGTGGGACTTTAGGAAAGACATAATCATTGCAGTGGATTTGAATTCCAGAGGCCTCCGAACAAAGCCTGCAGCAGCCAGACCCACTGTTTGTCTGTCAGAACAAAGTCGATTCTCACTGGTTCCTCTCTCTCATGTCCATTATTGATCACCAAGTTTATTTCATTTTCTAAATCTTTTTATTTGGCTTGAAGAAGTGATATTTGACTATCCTAGAAATAAAGCCATCTTTCCAATGAAACACCTATCTATTTTCTTCAAATGCACTTACCACCTAGAACCTGAATGTTCACAAGGGTTATATATCTCCATATTAGGGAAAGTAATACACAGCTGAGAACATATTCTAGCTTCAGAGGCTGGCCCCTTCTTTCAAAAGTCCTCAAATCAGGAAAATTCATAAACAGATTTTGAGTACTGTCCTCTATAGTGCTTATTAAATACTGTGGAAGAAAGAAGGCACACCGGGATGTTTGCCTACAATACTAAAAGGATGAGGGTCAGACATGAAGTGATGCTCAGAATAGCACTGGGAAGAAGGGGAGGGGACATTTGCCCGGCACCCACCTACCCTCTGGCTCTTTCCTCTCTATGTCCTGAGGGTCCTGTAACCAAAAGTCCACTTGCCTTTTCTACTCTCTTCAGGAAAGTGGAATGTCAGCTGTTTGAGGAGACACCACAAAGGAGGGAGGCCTTCCTCATTCATTGATGGAGACTGTTCAGCAGTTTCACGTGCGAGTAAAAGGAGAGAATATAATTGAGTGACTTCCAAGAAGGGAGTTTTGAATGACTGTCCTCATTTATAATCCCAGCAAAACAACCATTGTGACCACTAACCCTTTGTGAAATTTCTTGTAAACATGTGATTTCCCTATTTACTCTTTTGGTTACCTTCTGTTTACAAGACAATTAAGACTGAAATTCAAGGACGGGGATGTAGGTGTTTCACACAAAGGCTGTGGAGAAGCAGTTGCTGAGGCTTCTAAAGGAAGGATTCCTGGTGAAGGATTAGGTAGAAAGAAGAGCGAGAGAAAACAGGGTAAATTGTTGGGATATGGGAGAGATCAACTTTGGCAATGAACATCCTGCCTAGGCTGGAGAGGATGCCAGGCCATTTATCGTGTGAAAACATAATATTCTAAGCCACAGATAAAAGAAAAGCATGAGTATCTGAGAGGCCAGTAGACAAGGGTTGGTCAACCTACTAAAATGCTGCATATAACAAATGACAGAATGTAGCATTTCTAAGATTTTTTGTGCTAACCCTTTTATGCCCAATTCTTTAACTCAAGGAAAAAAACACAGAGACGTTAGAATCTGTCCAGTGTCTATTTCACATTCTTCATCTTCTAGCTGACTTGTCAGAGAAATGGAACCAGGAAATGCAACAAGGGTTTCAGAATTTTTACTCCTGGGATTTTCCCAAGACTCAGAGCATCAGCCGATGCTATTTGGGCTGTTCCTGTCCATGTTCGTGGTCACTGTGCTCGGGAACCTGCTCATCATCCTGGCTGTGAGCTCTGACTCCCACCTCCACACCCCCATGTATTTCTTCCTCTCCAACCTGTCCTTCACTGACATCTGCTTCACCTCCACCACTGTCCCGAAGATGCTGGTGAACATCCAGACACAGAGCAAATCCATTACTTATGCAGGCTGCATTGCCCAGATGTATTTTTTTATGGTGCTTGGAGTCATGGACACATTTCTAATCACCGTGATGGCCTATGACCGTTTTGTGGCCATCTGCCACCCCCTGCACTACCTGGTCATCATGAACCCTCGCCTCTGCAGCCTGCTTGTGTTGGTGTCCTGGATCCTCAGCTTGTCACACGCCCTGATCCAGAGTCTGTTGGTGCTGCGGCTGTCCTTCTGCTCCAACTGGGGAATTGAACACTTTTACTGTGAACTTGCTCAGGTCCTCACGCTTGCCTGCTCAGACACACTCGTCAACCACATCCTGATATATATGGTGATGGGTCTTCTTGGCTTTGTGCCCTTCTCAGGGATCATTTTCTCCTATAGCCGAATTGTCTCTTCCATCCTGAGGATCCCATTTACTAACGGCAAGTATAGAGCCTTTTCTACCTGTGGGTCTCACCTGTCTGTGGTTTTGTTGTTCTATGGGACAAGCCTTGGTGTGTATCTCAGTTCTGATGCATCCTCCTCTTCCTGGTAGGGAATAGTGGCCTCAGTGATGTATGCAGTGGTCACTCCCATGCTGAACCCCTTCATCTACAGCTTGAGGAACAGTGACATTAAGAGGGCCCTACAAAGACTTCTTGGGAGAAAGCTCTATGTTCACTGATGGGAACACTGGTCCTAGATTTTTTGAGATAGCAGAAAGACTAGCAGTGGGCTAAAGAAATCACATCAAAGTTTGCTTCTCACCCATTCTATTTCTTTATTTATTAATTGGTTATAGATATTCATGGGGTACAAAGCTGGCCATCACCACTTGTGCCCAAGATGTGATGGCCAGATTAATACTATCAGGATGTGCATTACCACAAATTGTGATTATTCCCTGTGTCCCCCACCCAATTAATCGCTGACCTCCCTCCCCACCCCACTCTGCAACCCTAGGTGTGTTCTCTCCCTCTGCAAGTCCAACACACCACTATCATCTTTCTTTCCTTCCTTCTTTCCCTCTTAGCTCCCACTTACGAGTGAAGACATGCTGTATTTTTTTTCTCTGTGCCTGGCTTATTTCACTCAACATAATTTTCTCCACCCTATTTCTTCATCTTTGGTCAGAATTGCCTTGTGAACACTTTGTCTGAACCTCTTATGGTGATTCAGTCATCCTCGGTTCTATCCCCCCACTCCCACTCCCTCTTTCAACTCCTTATATTACCGCATTTCAGCTTGGCATTTGCAGTCCTGCAGGTCAATACAGAAAGTTCAAGTACTGACTTGGAAGCTGTTGGAAAAGACTGAGAAATAGTACATGTCATCAGTAACCACTGCTAGCACTTACCAAATTCATACATTTGGTAATGCTTATTGAGCACCTATAGAGTTCAGACTGTCCTGAGTGTCTGGGATACAGCAGTGGGGAAAAAAATACCAGACAAAAATCCTCACCCCTATAGAGCTCAGATCCAGGATAGCAAAATTTATCAGATCATGTTCTGTGTCCACAGATAAAATAGACGCACAGATTCAGACTCATAATTCAGAAGAGCAAGAATTGAGTGACACAGTTGCCACCCTATGCATATGTGATACCGACAGCTGCCTGAGATGTGCAATAGGGCAGGACCAGTGGACAGTCAGCAGCAATTAGCAAAGACAGCTGGCCCAATAACCTTGAGCAACCTCCCCACTAATGTTTTCTAGTTCTTTTTTATTAGCTCACCCCAGCATTTGAAAATCCTCCCATCTTTTGTTCCTATGGAGTTGCAGTCAATTTCTCTCCCTATTGCAATGGTCTTTATTTTTGGAATAGATTTTTTAAATAGCAGTTTTACATTTACAAAAAAATTGAGCAGAAAGTACACTGTTCACATACCCCCCACACACCCACACCCCCACACACAGTTTCTCCTATTATTAACATCTTGCTTCAGTGTGGTCCATTTATTACAATCACAACCAATATTAATATATCGTTAACTAAACTTTACAATAGTTTTCCCTCTTTGTGCTGTACAGTTCTATGGGTTTTGCCCAATACACAGGGTTATGTATTCACCATTACAGTATCATACAGAACAGTTTCACTGCCTTAAAAATCCTCTGTGCTCCACCTGCTCATCCTTCTCTCCCTCACTCCCTCCTCCCTGAAACTCGGTAACTACTCATCTTTTTTTCTTTTCTTCCCCACTACCTCAAACAGTTATCATTTCTTTGTACTGAGAACATTAAAAATACTGTCTTCCAGCTAGTTGAAATTATACGATAAATTGTTGTTAATTATAGTCTCCCTACAGTGCCATAGAGCACTAGATCTTATTCTTCCTATTTAGCTGTAATTTTGTATCTATTATCCAACCTCTCGGTATCCTCTTGCCCCACTACCCTCCCCAGCCTCTGGTAACCACCATTCTACTCCCTACTTCTACATGATCAACTTTCTTAGCTTCCACATATTAGTGAAAACATGCAGTATTTCTCTTCCTTTTCCTGGCTTACTTCACTTAACATAATGTCCTCCAGGATCTTCCATATTGCCTCATGGCTGGTTTTCATTCTTTTTTATGGCTGAATCATATTCCATTGTGTATTTACACGACATTTTCTTTACCATTCATCTGTTGATGGACACTTGGTTGATTCCTTATCTTGGATACTGTGAATAGTGCAATAGTCTGTAATAAAGTCTTCCTTGTCTATTTGACTCATCAGGTGCAATTTTTCTTTGACACAATCAGTGACTTTCCAGGCTTTGTAACCAATTTCTACCAAACAATATTTTGTACTGACAATGAAATTGCACAATATCTTCCTTAAGTGAATAATATCATATCCCGCAAAGGACTTTGGACAGGAAGATGACCGAACTCACTTTGTGGGTGACCTGAATAAATTTAACTTGGAAAAGATTGGCTGTGGCACCCAGGTTGTTCCTCAGAATGCTCAGAACTTGTGAGTTCACTCAGAATGTAATGACAGTAGAAGAGGAATAGGGAGACTACGTCGATGGAGAGAACATCAAGGATATTTAGATGGGGGTCATGGAAGGCATCATTAAGTGCTGTTATTGAAGTGGAAAGCTGAATAAGAAAGTAGAGAACATTCTAGACATAGAGAATAAAGTGTAATGGCCCAGAGGCTTAAAGTAACATGGTCTGTTTGAAGAACTAAAAGAAAGAGAATAGGTTTAGACAAGTGGTTTTCAAACTTAGCATCCATCATCATCACCTGGAGAGCTTGTTAAACCACAGGTTGGTTCCTGAAGCTGAGGTTTGGATGCAGCAGGTTTGGGATGGGGCTCAACTTTGCATTTATAAGTTCTCCAGGGAGCAGAAATAGCAGAGATAGCTAGAAAGAGGAGAGACCAAACAATGAAGAGTCTTATACACACTGGTATAAAGCAATAAATTTTTTTTTAGGAATAGCAGAAATGATTGGAGGTTTTTAAGTAGAGATGCCATGTTTTAATCACACCTTTTTAAAAAATTCTGTCTGCCTGGGGAAAAACTGAATATGGAGAAATAACTTAGGAAACATTTGCATGATTAGAAATAAAATGTTAAGATGAACTGTTTATGAAGAATAAGAAAAAAAAACATATAACTGAGACAGGCAAGTTTAGATAATGTTAATTGTTTTGATATTAGGCAAAAGGAAAAGGGGATCTGAAATGACAAAATGTGGGGTGGGGGGGCAGTGACCTGAAAGAGTTTATCTACTTGAAAATTTGAACAGACATATGCTTGTGAATTTTGACAGCAGAAACAAGAGAGTTAAATAGTGCCTTCCAGCATGAAATTAACGCACCTTACACCTGTTGCTGTCACCTGTCTGTGTATCTCTTTATTGTATGGGACAGACCTTGGAATGTTCCTCAGTTCTTCAGAAAACTTCCCTCCCAAAAAATGGAAATACACACAGTGTTAAGCACTGTGGTCATCTGGATGCTTAATTTCTCCAAAATATAGTGAACAGAGCAATTGGCGTGTCCCTGATCAAACTTGTAATAGAATCAGGGGAGAAATGGGTAGGTGCTTATGAATGGACCACAGGCTTCAGGAATCTGAAGTATGCTGCACATGCAGATACATATGTTACCTTATTATTTTGAACGTCACACTCTCTATGAAACATCTCTGAATTTGGATTTCCCAATTCATTAGTATTCTTTAGATGGACCCACCCTCACCCCCCACCCCTGCCACCCTAAACTTTGTATTCTGTATCTCCTGTCTTTGAATTTTCCACCAGTGATTCCAGCACTGGGTATGATTAACAAAATACTGCTGACAATCCAAACCCTACCTTGGAATTGTCTTTAAAATCTTACCAAATTAATTTTATTGGTAATGAGGCGTCCCAAGTTGAGTTCCTTGGGAAGCAGACTCTAAGATGGAGGTTTACATACAGGATGTTTACCAGGAAGTGCTACTGGAATCAATACCAATGGAAGGGCAGACATGTAGTTAGAAATTTGAGGCTCACCTAAAGAGAGGCCTTGCCTTTGTCCCAACTCCTGGGAGTTTACTGCTAAACCCTTGAAATGTCCCTGCTAATAGGGTTGCCTGGGTTATTCATGGCAGGCCCCTCAGACCACAGCTGGTAGTTGGCCCTAATGAGATTGCTCAGGATGGACATTGGTCACACCTGAAATTCCAACCACTTGATTATAGTGTGCGGGTCTTCCGGCTACATGATATCAGCTTGACATGTTTGCGGGGGGACTGGAAATTGTGTTCAGTCTCATAGAAAATAATTCAATCAATCATCCCAGTGCAATGAAGTCTCAATAAGAGTTCTGGACACCAAAGCTCAGGTGAGTTGCCATGGTTGGAAATACTCTCAGCATTGTTACACATTGTAGCCAGGATGAGGTAATGTGTTTGGACTCCATGAGGGGTGGACATCCAGAAGCTTCATGTTTGGATCCTCTCAGATCTTGCCCTGTGTATCTTCCTTTAACTGGTTCTAATTTCAATCCTTTTGCTGTACTAAACTGTAATAATAAGTAGAGCACTTTCCTGAGTTTAGTGAATCATTCTAGCAAACTATCATGCCTAAGTGAGTCTGTAGGGACTCCCAAATTTGTAACAAGATGTTCTGAAGTGAGGGTGGCCCTGCAAACCCACAAACATGTGAAGCATGTCTGAAGTATGGACAGCCTTGTGAGGACTGTTCTCTCACATTCTGCAACATGACAAACTCAGAGAGAAGGGCAGAGGAAAAAACTGAGCCAAGTGTCACTCTGTCAAAACCTCTGAAAACCACCAGCGAGCTCTGGAGCTGGAATGGTCTCTTGGAGTTGGCTGGAATTGGGGCAGAGAAGCCAAGACATTATACTCCACATCAATCAGTCATTGAATGTGGGGTTCTACAGGAAGGAGGCATGAGTGGGTTAAGGTGTCTCTCTGCAGCTGAAGCTGAGCCCACAGGGACAGATTTTGGTGGGCTGAGCAGTACCCCCAACACTGAGAGCAACATGTCTGTCATTCCTGATGGGAGATTTTTATTTTTTATTTATTTTATTTCATTTTATTTTATTTTTTAAATTTTATTTTATTTTGTCAATATACAATGTGGTTGATTATTGAGGCCCATTATCGAATCCTCCCCCCCTCCTCCCTCTCTCGCCTCCCCCCCAACAACCTCATATCTGTTTGCTTGTCGTATCAACTCAAGGAATTGTAATTGTTGTGTCTTCTTCCCTGCCCCCCCCCAGTTTATTTGTGTATTTATTTATTTATTTTTAGCTCCCACAGATATGTGAGAACATGTGATATATCTCTTTCCGAGCCTGACTCATGGCACTTAATATAATTCTCTCTAGGTCCATCCATGTTGTTGCAAATGGCAGTATTTTATTCTTTTTTATAGCTGAGTAGTATTCCTTTGTGTGCATATACCACATTTTCCATATCCACTCATCTGATGATGGACATTTAGGCTGATTCCAACTCTTAGCTATTGCAAATAGCGCTGCATAGTATATATGAAACATCTGTAAGTGTAGAGCCCAGTGGCATTAAATAAATTCACCTTGTTGCACAGCCATCACTACCATCCATCTCTAGACCTCTTTTTATCTTGCAGAAGAGAAACTCTTTGCCCATTAAACACTAATTCTCCACTCCCCCTACATCTAGCCCCTGTAAACCAACTTTCTACTTTCTCTCTGTATGATTTTGATCCACCTAGGTACCTCAGGAAAGTGGAATTGCACGATTTCCACTTAGTACAGAGATCAGTGATGCTTCATGGACAACAGGCTGCTCTGCTGAAAAGTCTTCCCAGGGCTCGCATCACAACCTTGTTCCTCAGGTTGTACAGGAAGGGGTTCACCATGGGGGTGACCACAGTGTACATCACTGAGGTGATTAAGCTTCTCTGAGAAGAATGGTTCAAAACAGAACTGACATAGTCCCCAAGGCTTGTCCCATAGTACAAGGAGACCATAGAGAGTTGAGACCCACAGGTGTAAAATGCTTTATACTTGCCTGCAATGGAGAACATCTTCATTAAAGAGGAGACTATATGATAGTAAGAGAAGAGGATCCCAATGACAGGAAACACCCACAGCAGTGCAGCTGCAACATACAAGAAGATGTTATTAATGAGGGTATCAGAGCAGGCCACCTTGAGAAACTGAGACAGGTTGCAGAAGAAATGCAGAATCTCTGTACCTGTAGAGAAGGTCAGCCTCTTCATCAGTAGAATTTGAAGAAGGGAGGCCCAGCAAATGATGAACCAAGACATCAGAAACAACAAGGCACAGAGGTGGGAGGTCATGGTGACCGTATAATGCAGGGGGTGACAGATGGCCACAAAGCAGTCATATGCCATTATAGTCAGTAAGAAATTATCCACTCCAGCAAAAATCATTAAAAAATACATCTGGGCAAGGCACTCTATGTAGAAGATGTCTTTGCTCTGTTCTTGGATGTTCACCAGCATTTGGGGGGTGATGGTGGAGATGAAACAGATGTCAATAAAGGACAGGTTGGAGAGGAAGAAGTACATGGGTGTGTGGAGATGGGAGTCTGAGATGATGGCCAGAATGATGAGCAGGTTCCCATGTACTGTGACCAGGGACACTGACAAGAATAATCCCAAAAGTAAGGGCTTCAGTTCAGAATTCTCTGAGAAGCTGATGGGGAGAAACTCTGATAGTTCAGTGTGGTTTTCTGCTTCCATGTAGCTGGGGTGTCTGATGGGCAAAGAGGCAAAAGCAACGTTCAATGAACAGCTAACTGACACCTTAGCTAGTCATCACTTCACAATGTCTCCCTTGCCTGGACATCTGTCACCCTTTATGGAGTCCTTTGATTAACAGAGATCCACCCAGCCAAGTGGTAGCCCATTTCCATTTAAATGTGTAAAATTATTTTGACTTTTTTGACATAGCTGAAATTTCTCTCTAACTTCTACTAACTGGATCAAATTCTCTTATTTTTATCTGTGGTCACAAACTAATTTCCTCTTTGATATGACCTTTCTAAAGTAATTTAAAACATCTCACATCTTTTTCTTAATAATACCATTCCTACTTTCATTCTAATAGCTCTACAATAGTGGTAAAGACGTAAATTTTTAACCCAAACAATCTTTATTCTGTGACCTGATGCTTCCTATTGATGTGACAGATAACTCCTATTGCCTTATTCCCTTGTACCACAAATCTGGTTATTACTATTACTTTCTTTGTGAAGTTTAAAAATGTCTTTCTGCACAGTATGATCTCATTAGATGATGATCATGATGACGATTAGTCTCCTCTTATAATAATTATTTTAGACATATAACTCTCCCGATGTGGGTGTGCATAGAGATATGATTTACAAAATGGGTCTCAACCTAACAAGAGAGAGAGAGACTGAAACACAGTAATAGTCAGGGATTTCAGCACTCCACTTTCAGCAATGAAGAGATCATCCAAGCAGAAAATTAACCAGGGCACATCAGTTTATCTCCACTGCAGACCAGTTAGACATAACAAACATTTATACAACATTCCATGCAATGGCTGTAGAACACATATTCCTCTCAGTGGCACATAAAACATTCTCAAAAATAGACCATAAGCTAGGCCATAAAACAAGCCTCAACAATTCAACAAATTTGAAATTATATCAACTATCTTCTCAGACCACAATGGAAAAGAACTAGAAATCAATAACAGAAGAAACATTGGAAACCATTCAAGTACATGGAAAAGAAACAGCATGCTTCTAAGCAATGAATAGGTCAAAGAAGAAATTTAAAATGAAATTTAAAAATTCCTGGAGACAACTGAAAATGAAAACACAACATACCAGAATCTATGGGATATAGAAAAAACAGTTCAAAGAGGGAAGTTTATAGCACTAAGTGCCTGCATCTAAAAATGATGGTGATATTTGCAGAAGAATTTTAGTGCAATTAATGTCACAGAATTATACACTTAAAAAAGTTAAAATGGTAAATTTTATGTTCTATATATTTTATCACAATAAAAATGTAAAAGAGAAACAAATTCTGAAGTATAAACCTTCCAATAAACAACCTAATGTCACACCTCAAGGAACAAGAAAAATAAGAACAAGCCAAATACAAAATTAGTAGAAAGAGAGAAATAATAAAGATCAGAGAAGAAATAAATGAATTAGAGATATTTTTTAAATGCAAAAGGCCAATGAAACAAAGAGTTCGCTTTTCTAATTGATAAACAAAATTGATAGACCTTAAGCTAAACTAACCAAGAAAAATAAAAGACAAAGTGAGAAACAAAAAAGAAGATAATACAACTAATTCTACAGAAATAGAGAGGATCATAAGAGATTACAATGGACAACCATATGCTAACAAACTGGAAAACCTAGAAACAGTGGATAAATTTCTGGACACATACAACTTATCAAGGTTGAATCATGAAGGATTAGAAAATTTAAATAGAGTAGTATTCCATTGTGTAGATGTACCACATTTTCCATCTCAGCTACTCCACGCCACCAGCTATAAAAACGAATGAAATACTGCCATTTGCAACAACATGGATGGACCTCGAGAGAATTATATTAAGTGAAACAAGTCAGGCACAGAAAGAGAAATACCACATGTTCTCACTTATTGGTGGGAGCTAAAAATTAATATATAAATTCACACACACACACACACAAAACCGGGCGGGGGGGGAAGAAGATATAACAACCACAATTACTTGAAGTTGATATGACAAGCAAACAGAAAGGACATTGTTGGGGGGGAGGGGGGGAGGGAGAAGGGAGGGAGGTTTTGGTGATGGGGAGCAATAATCAGCCAAAATCTATATCGACAAAATAAAATTTTTTAAAAAAATAAAAAAATAATTTTTAAAAAAAAACCAAAAAAATAAAAATTAAAAAAGAAAATTTAAATAGAAAAATAACAAGTAATGAGATTGAAGCAGTAATAAAAAGTGTCCCAACAAAGAAAAGTCCTGGACCAGACACCTTCACTATCTAATTCTACCAAATATTTAAAGAAAAACTAATGCCAATTCTGCTCAAACTTTGCAAAAAATTGAAGAGAAGGGAATACTCCAAACTCATTCTATGAGGCCAACATCACCCTCATATCAAAACCAAAAAAGGACCAACAAAAAAACTATAGAGCAATATCTCTAATTAACATAAATGCAAAAATCCTCAATGAAATGCTAGTGAACTGAATCTAATAACACGTTAACAAGATCATTTGCTATGATCAAGTGGGATTCATCTCGGGGATGAAAGGATGGCTCAACAGATGCAAATCCATAAATGTGACACACCACTTTAATAGAGTAAAGGACAAAAACTATCTAATCAGCTCTCTTTTGCTGTCTAGCATCATGTGATCTGCTTGTACCTGCCAGCTGCTTGCCATTTTCCACCATGAGCAGAAGCAGACTGTGGCCTGTATCAGATGCAGCTGTCCCAGAATCTGATTCTTTTATTGCACACTGAGAGAATATGAGACAGATGATTATAAATTTTTCTGAACCTTTTGGAAGAGACTTGCTCAATATCTCTGATGGTCTAGGGAGAGCTCATAATCATGCATGACATGACAATAACAAAAATTCCTTGACTCCTCGGGAATGGTAGTTCTAGAGTAACAAATCCATGGGGATTTCTATAGAGATGAATCCCCACAATTAAAATGTAGATATTTGGAAGTCAGTAAACATTGAATTGGTTGAATTGGTCTTTTGGGAAACTTCCAAAATCTTCCCAAAAAACGTTTTCTTATTTTCTGTTTGCAATAGACATAAATAGAACCAAATATTTTAGATAATGCTAAGAAAAAAAAACCCAAGAAACAAAACAAACAGAAAAAAACCATCTAATCATTTCAACAAATGCAGAAAAGCATTTCATAAATTTTAACACCACTTCATGATTAAAAAAACCCAACAAATTAGGTATAGAAGGAATGTACCTCAATTCAGTAAAGGCCACATATAACAAACCCACAGATAATATCAACTGATGGACAAAAGTTGCAGGCTTTTCTCCTAATAACTGGAGCAAGACAAGGATGCCCACTTTCACCACTCTTATTAAACATAGTACTTCAAGTTACAGCCAGACAAATAAGGCAAGAGAAAGCAAATTGGAAAGGAAGAAGTCAAACTGTCCCTATTTGCAGATGACAGAATCATATATATATATTTCATATATATATATATGTATGAAAACCTGAAGACAAGAAAACAAAAGATAGAACTAATAAATGAAGTCCTTAAAGTTGCTGGATACAATATCAACATACAAAAATCAATAGCCTCTCTATACACCAATAATGAAATATCTGAAAGAGAAATCAAGAAAGTAATCCCATTTACAATAGCTACCCAAAAAGTAAAATGCTTAGGACTAAATTTGACCAAGGAGGTGAAAGATCTCTACAACCTTCAAACACTAGTGAAAGAAATTGAAGAAGAAAATAATAAATGGAAAAATATCCCACGTTCATGGATTGAAAGAATTAATATCATCAAAATATACATACTACCTAAAGCAAACTAAAGAGTCAATGCAATCTTTATCAAAATACCAGTGACATTCTCTCCATGGAAATAGAAGAAACAATCTTAAAATTTGTGTAGAACCACACACACACACACACACAAAAGCCAAAGCAATCTTGAACAAAAAGAACAAAGCCGGAGGAATCACATTACCTGACTTAAAATATACTATAAATGTATGGTAACCATAACAGCATGCGACTGGCATAAAAACAAACAAGTAGGCCAATGGGACAGAATAGAAACCCCAGAAACAAACTTACTCATTAACAGCCAACTGATTTTCAACAGAGGTTCCAAGAATACACTGGAGAAAGGACAGGCTCTTTAGTAAATGGTGCCGGGAAAACTGAATATCCACATGTAGTAAATTGAATGTAGACCTCTGTCTCATTGTATACAAAACTCAATTCCAAATGAATTAAAGACCTAAATTGAAAGCCCAAAACTGTGAAACTACTAGAAGAAAACAGAATAAATGCTGTATGAAACTGGACCGGGCAACAATTTTATGAACAAGACAACAAAGACAGGCAACAAAAGTGAAAATAGATAAATGGGATTTCATCAAACTAAAAAGATTCTACACAGCAAAGGACACAATCAACAAAGTGAAGAAACAACCTACAGCATGGGAGAAAGTATTTGCGTACTATGCATCTGACAGGGGACTAATGTTCAGAATATATAGGAACTCAAACAACTCAACAGCAAAAAACAAATAACCCAATTTTAAAATAGGTAAAGGACCTGAATAGGCATTTCTCAAAAGAAGATATACAAATAGCCAAAAAGCATATGAAAAAATGCTCACTACCATTAATCATTAGGGAAATTCAAATTAAAACCATACTAATATACCATCTCACTCCAGTTAGAATGGCTATTATCAAAAAGATACAAAATAACAAATCCTGGTGAAAATGCAGAGAAAAGAGAACTCTCCTACATTGTTGATGAACATGTAAATTAATACAGACATTATTTTTTAAAAAGCAGTATAGAGGTTCCTCAGAATACCAAAAATAGATATACCTTATGACCCAGCAATCCGATTACTAGTTATATACCCAAAGGAATTGAAATTAATGTGTCAAAGAGACATCTGTACTCCCATGTTCATTGCAACACTATTCACAAGAGCCAGGAGATGGAATCAAATTAAATGTCCATCAACAAATGAATATATTTTAAAGTGTGGTATATATGCACAGTGGAATACTATTCAGCTATTGAAAAAGTAAAATTCTGCGATTTTCAACAACATGGATGGAATTGGAGTCCATCAAGTAAATAAATAAGCCAGGTACAGAAAGAAATACTGCATGAACTCACTCATATGTGGGAGCAAAGAAGAAGAAGCAGAAGGAGGAAGAAGAAGAGGAGGAGGAGAAAAAAGATGTAGAGAGTAGAGTAGAATTACAGTTACCAGAGGCCAGGAAGGTAAGGGGGATGGGCATGAGGGGGGAGAAAAGGTGCATTAATGGGTACAAAGTTACAGGTAGATAGAAAAATAAGTTCAGGTATTCTAGGCTGACTATAGTTTATAATACTATATTGTGTGGTGTATTTCCAAATAGCTACAAAAGAAGATCTTGACTGTAATCACCACAAAGAAAAGATAAACATTTAGGTAATGGATAAACTATCCACCCTAAGTCAAACATTGTGCGATGTATGCATGTTTTGAAACAACACACTGAATCCCACAAATATATACAATTAAAAACTTAAAAAAATAAAATGGATCTTCAGTCATTCTAAATGAAATAGAATTTTGATCCATCATCTTACTACAGTGTGATCTTGAGAAAGTTGCTTAAACTCTTTTAGCTGCAGATATCTCATCTCTACAACGTAGTAAATCTTACATCAAAAGGTGGAAAAGTGAATTAAATGATATGATGCATATGATTTTTCTAGTGTGCTTTTTGTGACATACAGAGGATACCTGGTAAATGTTCTTAGCATCACAATAAATATATCTTGCATGTCTATTATTTATCAATATCCCCCTTAAACTGGGTAAACCATCAAGGATAGAATTCTGATCATTATACAAAATATATTGCTACCAGGATCCTAAGATGGCAGTGGCTGCGCCCGTTGGTGCGGATTAGCTGAGGTGGAAAAGGCGGCCACTGGGCCTTAGGCAGCCGGGAAACTTGTGGACCTTCCTCTTGCCATCTCTTAAGGGAGGACCGCTGCTGGTGGCCGGTCATGGGGGCTAACCGCCACTTTACTGTTGGCAGGAGAGGCTGCCTCATTTACAGGCAACAGCTTTGAAGTATGGAGCAGGAAAAGAACTGTTTCTTAGCTGCAAAAGCGAGTCTCTAAAAAGGGAACATGGCACCGGGGCTGCTGTTGACGCTGCCAGGATCCCGGAGGCCGGGCCGCGCTGAAGGCAGCCAGCTGCCCTATTCAGGATTCTAGGTTTCAGGCCGGCATAAAAGAAGATTCCTGGGAGCGCCCAAGCTGCGCCGCAGGACCGAGTGAGCAGCCCCATGCGGCAGCCGAGAACAGGGACGGTGATGACGCAGAGGCAGAGAGGGAGCCGCCGGCCTGGCACAGCCCCGAGAGTGACCTCTGGCCCAGCCCTGCTCGGGGGCAGAAGCCTGCCCGGCTTCCGCCTGCCCCACCGGGCCACTCACCGGCCTGGGGCTGCCTCCATTTTCTCAGGTGGTGGCGGGTCCGGCCCAGCTCGGCCAAGCCTGTCCTCCTCGCCCAGCTCAGCTCCTCACTGAGCCTTCCCACTTGCTTGCCCTGGTGTGGGGCTTCCCGGGCCCTATGGGCTGGCCTCCCCTCCCACTCCCTCCATGGTTCTCTGGCAAGGCTGGTGGCATGGGGCGTCCCCGGCCAGCGTCGGGAGGGCAAGGAAGTATGGGCTGGGCCGACTGTTACACCACCGCACCCTGGGCTCCGGACCCTGGTAAACTCCCTGTTTCCGGGAGGCAGATAACATCTCTGCAGCCACCAGTTCGGAAAAATGCCTAACCAATTTCTGGTTAGGAATAGTGTGGTCGGAGAGTTCCCGAGTTCACTTGAACCTGCCAGAGAGCTGACTGTGGGTGGGCACCGGAGTCAGTCAGCGCCGGGGGGATTCAAAGGTGAACCATGTGCTGCAGGCTCCTCCCCCGAGGAGCTCACGCTCTGGTGTGGGAGATAAGACAAGTACACAAATAACCGCAATACCGGGAGGAAGGTGATAAGTCCTGAGAAAGATCTACACAGCACTACAAAGGCACCCAGAGCAACCAGTCATCTGCGCCTAGGAGAAACCTGGTAGACTTCCGGGGTGAAGAGGTGCCTGAGCAGGGTCTTAAAGGCCCAGCTGATAGATGAGGGCTGCAGAAGACACGTCCTAGCCCAGCCCAGTGTGCACAGAGCGGGGAGATGTTGGGCTAGGGAGGCAGAGACTCAACAGAAGTCACACACTCTGTGGGGTCACCACTGCGTGATCCAACAGCCCGGGCCAGAGCACACAAAACAGGGAGAAGTCCTGCACGGGAAGTGGAAGCTCAGCAGAGACCACACACCCTGCGGTACCGCCTCGTGATCCAGCAGCCCAGCAGAGTCCAAGCTGACCAGAGAGGTGGGAAGGCAGGAAGGGGAGGGGGGCTAAGGGAGGAATTGATAAAGAGCTGCAAAAATCAATTACATTGTACAATGTTGAATATGCTAATTATCCTTATTTGAACATCACATATTGCACACAGGTATTGATATTCAGTGCGGTACCCCACAGATACATACAATCAACTATTTTTGAATAAATAGATAAGACCCTGGGCTGAGATACAATTATAACAGAGCTTCAGATGACTCCATACATAGCTCAAAAACAGGGATAGACCTCTCTGAGAGTTCTATTTTGTTGAGTAAAGAGGCTGGGTATTTATAACTCATAAGAGATTTAGCCTTTGAAATGGCTGTCTCTGAGAAAAGGAAAAAATATTTATTGTTTTGTGTCTGAAAAGCAGATGCCAAGATGGGATTAGATGTATAAGACAAAAAATGGCAGGAAAGACTGTAGAAAATAATAATCTGACTAAGCATAAAGGAAAGAGAACAAAAATAAATAAAATCACAAAAGTAAATTCAGACACTACAACTGATACCACAGAAATACAAAGAATTGTTAAGACTGTTATGAACAACTATACACCAACAAATTTAAAAAACTAGTGAAAATGGATAAATTTCTGAAACATATAACCTACCAAGACTAATCCAAGAGAAAATAGCTTTGACTATTTGGGGTCTTTTGTGGTTTCACACAAATTTTAAGATTGTTTTTTCTATTTCTGTGAAGAATATCATTGGTATTTTGATAGGGGTTGCATTGAATCTGTAGACCACTTTTGGTAGCATAGTCATTTTGATAATATTCAAATTCATGAATATGGAATGTCATCCTATTTTTGTGTCCTCTTTAATTTGTTTCATCACTCTTTTGTAGTTTTTATTGTAGAAATCTTTCACCTTAGTGGTTAAGTTTTCTCAGGTGTTTTGTTTTGTTTTGCTTTGTTGGTGGATAGTACATGTGGGATTGCTTTCTTGATTTCTGTTTCATCTGCTTCGTTGTTGCTGTATAAAAATGCTACTGATTTTTCCATGTTGATTTTCTACCCTTGTATCTTCACTAAATATGTTTATAAGTCCTAAAAGTTTTTTGGTAGAGTCTTTTATTTTTTCTAGGATTGTTTTGGCTATTCATATTTTTTGTTATAGTAATCATGGTAGAAGACATTAGGGTCTGGGCTGCCTGCTCCTGAAGATTACGTACGCTTCTGGTGCTATTCAGGTTTTATCCCAGAGGTTCCATTTACAACATGGACTGGTGCAGGGGCTGTTTGACTTCATGACTTAGTAGCTCCAATAAAATCAGGTTTATAATGGGAAGTTTCTAATATGTGATCACAGCAACTCATATCTACTAGGGCTCAGTAACAAAGCAGAAGCTATTTTTCAAGAGACATATACTTATTTTCTGTGGGGAGCATTCCTTGCTCTACAATCCTCAGGGCCTGCATTGTGATTCTCCCACTGGAAGATGCCATAGATCCACATAAATTCTTCTTTCCCTAGTGAATTTTTACACCACGGTTCTGGAAGATAATATGATCCAAGCAATAGGGTTGTATAATGACAGGACGAGAAAACATGTTGGATATAGTTGAACCATTTGGTATTTCTTGGTATGCCCATTATTGATTTTGAAAATCATCAATTATCAAATGCAGCAGCCATGACCTGATAAAAAATGGTTGCTAGGGCTCAGAACCCTCAGGGATGAGGGTCAAGGTTACCTTCTAAATCATTCAGACTAGCAGAAGTGAGGGAAATTAAGAATGAATAGTAGAGAGGAGAGACATTGTGTATCACTTATGGTCTTGAGATGTTCTGCAGTAGTAGAGGACATAGTATGTCCCACTGAACCTCCTTCTATAATTAGTTCATTTCATGAGCCTCTCTCTCTATTAAAAAAGCCAAAAAAACACATGGAGGTGATATTCTCAGAACTTACACTAAGAAGTTTATCCAAATCGCCAAAGGGGTGGACTGTAATGGATGCTGTGCTGCATCCTCTACTTATTTGAGCAGAAATAAGGGCTTATTTTTCCATGCATTTAAAGTGTAGAAATATGATAATCCTCCAATTCAACAATCTTTGAGAAACTCCTTCAGCTTAAGGAGGCAGTTTCACTGAAAAACACAACACTGAGATCTCTTTCTGTCAGAACATAACTGACTGACAGCCGTCTGAATTCACCACTGCATTTGCAATGATTTTGTTCCTTGGCTGCACCCAGCCACTAACATGATACAGCAGGGCACCAGTGCATGGTCATTTCTGTGGCCACATAATAATATTAATGACCTGGGTCCATTAAACTTGCCAGGATGATGGCTCCCCTCCTTGGCATGGGGGACCCGAAATGCCAGGCAGCAACATAGCTTGAAGTTTAACAGGACATTTGCCATGTCTTTAGAAGTGCTATCCTTTTAGGAGCCTAGACCTGTAAATCTGCAGAAGCCATAGCTGTGGAGCCCAGAAGTACAAACTTCTCGATTGTCTCACTGGAAATAATACTAGGCAAGGCCACTTCTACTCTCAATTTCTCAATTTCTGGACTCGTGTACTCTATATATTAGGAGATACGGCAGGTTGTGATTTCTCATTGATTTATTGTGTGTATTGCATCCTACAAATTATATACCAGGTAATTCCTGAATATTCCAATTCATTCATTATAGTCATTCTGTTTGAAATTAAACATGTTCCCATATCTTCCACTAAAAGCATTTCTAAAACTCTCCCCTATTTCATATTTCCTTTAGGCTGTGATTCACTGCAGTAAACTTAAATGTTGGTTTATATTTGCCACCTATATTTTCCCAACACTCACTCTTCAATGCACTCCCACTGAATTATACTGTCCTACCCTTCTATGTGGAGGTAATAAATGGAGCCCTTTCTAACATTAACAAAAGCTCCCATGCCACCAGCAAATATCCAAGGATATTTTTCAGCCCCCATTTTGTCAGTCTTTTTGACAAAACAAAAACTATTATCCAATTTGTTTTCCTTCAGAAAGGAGCTTTTTTGGAGTATAATGATGGTTGCCAGGAATTGGGAGGAGGAAAATGCAAAGATGATGGTCAACTCTTAGAGGGTTTCATTATGTAAGATAAATAATTTCTGAAAATATACATTACTGAATAGTGTCTATTTATGTAATAATAATATATTGTGCACTTAAAATTTGCTGAGGGCATATCTTTTTTTGTTTATATTCTGTTTATTTTGCTAAGGTCAGAATTTATTAGATATTTAGTCTGTATTATTGTTTTTATTTAATTGTACGTGTTTATGGGTTAAATGACTGAATACATGCATAAAATTTATAATGATCAAATTAGAGTAGTTAGAATATTCATCACCTAAACATTTATTATTTCCTTGGGGTGATCTTCTTTTCTAGCTACCTTGAAATATGTAATACAGTATGATTAGCTACACACACCCTAAAACTCCAGAACTTATTCTAATTGTCACATATTCCCTATGACAAACATCTTCTCATTGCTCCCCTCTTCTCTACTTTCCCAGCTTCTGGTAACCACTATTCTACTCTAAGAGGGAATATTTTATATTCAGGGTTTTATGACATGCACAAAAATAATAAAGGGTTTTGGAGGAAGATTTGGATGATGACTATAAGTATGTCTTTGGTCTTAATACTGCTGAGGTTTCCTAAGTTGCATACACACTTCCAAAATCATCTAATTGTATACATTAATTAAGTACAGCTGATTACATTTCAATCATGCCACAATAAAGTGGTTAAAAGATAAGAAAAAAATTAAAACACGGTACCTCTTTTCATCCATAACACACAAATAAAATCTCTAAATATTCCTTAAAGCAGGCACATTACAAAAATGGGTTTGGCTTCTTAGAGAAATTAAACTTTCTTTAGGGAAAACATTGTGACTTTTTAATCAAACCAAACAAAGAAGAATTTCTCCCTTGAGGAAATAAATCCATCTCCCCCTACTGCTGCCTCCGTACACACAAAATTGGCTGAAAATTTTCCATTCAGCTATCTTCTTTGTATACCAAGGGAACTGAATTCCTAGGAGAATAGAAAGACAATGAAACAACTTATTTAATGTGGTGCTCAGAGAATTCAACCACAGAGATGCTAGAAATTTTAAACACACCCCTATTACACCTCAGCTGTAATGCTCTGACACCAGCCAATGTAAAAGTCCAAGTGGGCTTCAAAGGGACAGATCACGGAGAACAGAAAGCTTCAACGAAAACCAGGGAGTGAGTCCATATGTCCTAGTGATTGTTGGTGGAGTAAGAAAGAAAAGAGTAATAAACTGTGTATTAAGTTTTACTTCTAGAAGAATAAGACAGGGACAAGCCCATTTATATTCAGTCTATGAAGGTGAAGTCCATGTACTTTGAAGGTACTTTAGTTTCCACTGAGACCAATCTTTTCCAGGTATGTTTTCATTCCTTCTCTCACTCTTTGGAATCTAGAGCCTCTCTCCAATATGAATTATATTCGGGAAAATCTCCAGCTCTTCTTCACTCTTTCCAATAAAGTATAGAATCCTGTTAACCTTCCTGCATCCAATTATTTATTTTTTATTTAGTTATTTGTTAATTATTTATTTCTCCAAAGATCTGTGATGCATAAGGTTTTGTCTACTCTGTACCTACTACGGTTGAAATTTTCTAATATATTCCCTAACTATTCCCACTGTAGTTTTAACTTATGATAGGCCTTATTAGTTCTATATAGATATGGTTATTGTCTCACTGTAGTGTCCACAATGTCATCTGCAAATGATGTAATGATTGCTGATGTTCAGCACTCAGTACAATTTCCTATTCTCATATTACTAGTCTCTTTTCATGTTCAGGAAAATGTTAAATGATTGAAGATGGAGTAGTCTGCCTTGGCATGTTCATGAATTTAACGCAAAAGTTTAGTGTTTCAAAGTAGTGTAGCTCATTGGCTGTAAAAAAAAAAAACATTTTCTTGTTGGCTGTAAAAGATCATTTTTATTGTTGGCTATAAAAAATCATTTTTAATAAATTGTCCTTGGTGTCTTTGTCTACCAAGATTTCTGTCCTTGCTGCTAATCACTGTAATGGCTGTTAAATTTCCTCAAATGTATTTTTTTGCATTGTGACTATGGTTATAATTTCCCTTCATTGGCCTATTTTTGTGAAGAATCATGTTGACAAACATCCTTGTATTAAAATTGCTTGCAATCCTAGAATAGGAACTACTGTTCATCATGTACAAGGGTACTTCACAAAGTTTACAGAAAAATAGAATTATAAGATAATGCAAATCTTTCCAAGAACTTTTTGAAGATTCCTCATATTATCATTTAAAAATACATATAGATGTAGTTTACATTAATATTCAATTTTGTGTTTATATTCAGGCATGTCTTGCACTAGAAGATTTCTCTTTTGTGTGATGGTTGACATTTTGGTCTCTATCCTCATTGTACATCTACATTTGTATGTGTTGAACACCTGAAATGTCACAGGCAGCATGTAAGTCCCTCTTAAGGCAAATCATAAGCCAAAAGAATCAAATCCACAGACCTCCATTAAACATAAATTTACCAGTGTGAGAGGGACATCAAAAAAATTTACAGGATGCTCTACTTGTGGTTGTCATACAATCTGTCCCTCCTCACCCTCATCCTCTGCTCCCTGTCACACTGGCTTCCCCAATCCCTTCATTACAATGGTCACTACCCATACAGAAAGCAATCATAATGTACTCCCATTCTAGAATGTTTCCTCTTTTCTTACTTCTCATGATTAACAATAACCTATCTTTTCTGTTACCTCAAATATTACTATTTCAGAGCAGCCTCTCCTGTCCATCTTCTAATACTATTTTGTTTCTATAAATTAATTAAAAATAAAATTAACTATTTATCTTTAATTAATAAACATTCTCTGGAAATTAATAATATCAATCTATTTATCTATGCTAAGGATTATAAAATTTTATTTCAAATCTCAGATTTGCCTTTTAATTTTTAAGATATATTTGATGTATAGATCTCTGAACATTTTTTATCAAATCTGTGAACTATATGTTTTGACAATTAACTGCTGATTTTAATGCAATACATCCCAACTCAAGAGCATGTGCATATGAGCACACTCTCTCACACACACCTTGTATTTGGTTTTCATGTTTGTGTGCTCTCCTTTCCCCTTCTCTTATGTATGCAGTTCACATAATTTTTCCATTTCTTAGAAGAATTCAACTTGCATGCCTTCTGTGTAAGAAGCAGCCATGTGGATCTTCATTAGTTAGGAGTGTTGTACGGTGGCCCAAAGAGGTAACTGAGCTGTTGTATTTGTAAGGATCAGAGAGTTTCTTCTTGATGGTTGTCCCTTTTCTAGAGGATACCAGTAAATGATATCTATTCAAGACACTCATGGTGATATTAAAAGCAGAAGTTCCTATTTATGAAATGCCCATTGTATGTCTCAGAAAACACAGTAGAAAAATGACATGCATCATCTCATTTAATTTCACTCTTCAATTCCACCGTGTAGGGAATATATACTACTACTATAGAGGTGAATAGTCTGGAAGTAAGAGAGCTTAAATAACTTTCTCAAGGTCACACAGCAGGATATTAGTAAAACAAAATTTTATTTCAGGAAGCCTGACTCAAGAAATGATTTTCTACAGAATGGCTGTATGCTGTAACTTGAAAAAATTATAATCCTAAAAAGTAATTATAAAATATCTTATAATTTTTTAAAGTTTAGTAATAAAAACAGTTATAAGAACAGATATCATTTATTGACAAATCTACAATGCACCAAGGCATTTTTAAACCTCAAAAAGGAGGTAACAGTAATAGCTACCTTTTTAAAAAGAAAGAGATGAGGCATAGAGAGTTAGCTCTCACATCAGTAGGAAGCATCTGGTCACAGAATAGGATTGGTTGAGTTCAAAATCCATGTCTTAATCACTGTTGCATGATAATGAAAATATAGTGATTATCAAGGGGAAAACATAAAATATCTAACATTATTTTGGGTGAAGGATATTCATCCAATGGTGACATTGTGAAGTGATGACTAGCTGAGGTGTTAGTTACCTATTCATTGAATGTTGCTTCTGCCTCCTTCCCCAGCAGACACCTGAGCTACATGGAAGCAGAAAACCACACGGAACTATCAGAATTCCTACTATTGGGACTCTCACAGGATTCTAAACTCCAGCCCCTTCTCTTTGGGCTGTTCCTGTCCATGTATCTGGTCACTGCACTTGGGAACCTGCTCATCGTCCTGGCCATCAGCTCTGACTCCCACCTCCACACCCCCATGTACTTCTTCCTCTCCAACCTGTCCTTCACTGACATCTGTTTAATATCAACCACGGTCCCAAAGATGCTGGTGAACATCCAGACACAGAGGAAAGACATCTCCTACACAGGGTGCCTCACACAGCTGTATTTTTTTATGATTTTTGCTGTATTAGATAATTTACTCCTGGCTGTGATGGCCTATGACCGATATGTGGCCATCTGCCACCCCCTGCACTACACGGTCATCATGAACCCCCGCCTCTGTGTCCTGCTGGTTCTGAGGTCTTGGTTTATCATTTTCTGGGTAGCCCTGGTTCACATTCTACTGGTGATGAGGTTGGCCTTCTCTCCAGGAACTGAGATTCCACATTTTTTCTGTGAACTCACTCAGCTTCTCAAGGTGGCCTGCTCTGATACCCTAATCAATAACCTCTTTGCATTTGTGACGACTGCACTCCTGGGTGTGTTTCCCGTCACAGGGATCCTCTTCTCTTACTCTAGGATTGTCTCCTCTGTAATGAAGATGTCCTCCACTGCAGGCAAGTATAAAGCACTTTCCACCTGTGGCTCTCACCTCTCTGTGGTCTCCTTGTTTTACGGAACAAGCCTTGTGGAATACCTCAGTTACGCTGTGACTCGATGTTCCCAGAGCAGCTCAATTGCCTCGGTGATGTACACTGTGGTCACCCCCATGCTGAACCCCTTCATCTACAGCCTGAGGAACAAGGATGTGAAGGGGGCCCTGGGAAGACTTTTCAGCAGAGCAGACCCTTGACCATAAATGATCACTGGCCTCAGATCCAAGCGGTCATTTTAAGCCCCTAAAACAAATCTTGTGAATTTAAATATTCTGCCTCTTGTTCTCCTCTAAACGACATGCTTAATTTTTTATTCTCAAAGCAGCTAAGAGTTTACTTTTATATGGTTTTGTATTTCCTTCTTCTCATCAACTTTCTCAGTGATTTCTTTTAAATTTTTGTTTCTTCCTCATTGTCTTCAAAGTTCCATATTTGGTAACCATTTTGATGGCCATTCCTGCAATTTCCAGTCTGATATTTAAAGCACTTGTTATATCACATACCTACGTCATTTCCACAAAAATGATCCTCTTGAATGTGAGTGTTCTTTGCCTTAATTTGGGTGTTTTCTTGTTGTCCCTGAAGGAAATGGAATAAAAATCATATAATAGTCATAACAAAGTGCTTACAATATCGGGACTGTCTGTGTTGCTTTACATGTATGACTTTAATCCTGAAAATATTTATTTGAGATATTTCCTCTCGTTCACCCCATTTCTCAAAGGAAAAGACTGAGACTGATTTGAAATGAACTATACTGTGGCAACCAGAAATGGAGCCCACACTCCTAACTTTGATACACGAATTTTTGTGAGAATGATGATGTAATTTTTAACATGAAATTTGGAATCTAGTTTGAATACTTGTTGGCTTATATAGTTCATAGTGATATTGTCTAGGATAACTCTGAGATGTTGCTTCATTCTTTGGGATCCTTGATTTGTCTTTCCTCCTTCTTTCATTGGGTCTGTCCTCCGCCTTTTCTTTCTTCTTCTTCTTGGTTTTTCTTCCTTCCTTCATTGCCCCCTTCCTTCCTTTTCTTTTTCATTTTGGCTGCTTTACTGGTTAATGTTAATGTGCTTCATGCCTTTATACGGGTTGAATAATATTACACTGTGTGTATACACCACACATCATTTCTATATTTACCCATTGATGGACATTTGGATTATTTCCATCTCTTGTCTATTGTGAATAGGGCTGCTATTTACAATAATAATTCCTTAATATAATATTACATATATAAATGTAATATAATAAATATAAATATAATATAATGTATTCTATGTTTAACTTTTAGAGGAATTGCCAGACTATGTTTCATAGCAGCTGGAACATTTTACACTTCCAACAATGTATGAGGATTCTAATATCACATTTTTGTCAATACTTATATTCCTTTTTTCAAAAAATAATAGCCTCCTAGTGGATATGAAGTGGTACCTCACTGTGCTTTTGATTTGCTTTTTCCTAATAATTAATTGAGCATTTTCTCATATGCTTGTTGGCAATCCATATTTCTTCTCTGGAGAAATGTCCTTTCAAATGTTTGCTCATTCTGTTATTCTGTAGGTTGTCCTTCTGTTTCTGATCTGCAGGACTTCTTTATGTATTCTGGATACTTGACCCCTATCAGATATATGTTTTGCAAATATTTTCCTCATTCTGTATGTTATCTCTCCATTTTTTCAATTATATAACTTATTTTTATTAACTATACTCGTCATGATATATAATAAATCTCAAACTTATTGCTCCTGTTTCACTGAAAATTTTGACCAGCCTCTACATAACTCCTCATGCCACAGTCTCTGGTAGCCACCACATTCCTCTCTATTTATAATATGAGTTAGATTTTTTTAGGTTCCAGATGTAAATGATATCTTGTGATATTTGTCTTTCTGTGCCTGGCATATTTCAATTAACATAATATCCTCCAGGTTTATCCACATGTTAGCAAATTTCTGAGGCTGAATAGTATTCCATTGTGTGTATATGCAAATTTTAAAATTAATGATTTAAATCATTTTAATCAATGCATAATAATTGCACATATTTAAGATGTACATGTGATACTTTGATATATGTGTACAATGTGTGATGATCAAATCAGCATAATTATGATATCAATCACCTCAAACACTTATCATTTCTTTGCATTGGGAACATTCCAAATCATCTCTTCTACATCTTTTGAAATATAAAATAAATTCTTTGTAACATGTATGGTCACCTTACTTAGCTATGGAATACTGGAAATTATTCCTTCTATATAACTGTATTTTTATCCTCATTTACCAACCTCTTCCTATTCCTGCCTCTTCCCTACTCTTCCCAGCCTCTGGTAACATCTCTCTACATCTATGAGATAAACTTCTTTTAGCTCCCACATGTGAGTGTGGTCATGTGATATTTTTCTTTCTATACCTGGCTTATTTAACTTACCAAATTTCCTCTAGGCTCATCCATATTGCTTCAATTGACAAAATTTCATATTTTTTGTGGATGAATAATATTATTTCCATGTATGTATACCCCAGTCTTTGTTTATCAGTTGATGGACACCTCGGCTGATTCCTTATCTTGGCTACTGTAAATAGTTTTGCAATGTGTGTTGGAGTGCAGATATCACTTCAACATACCAATTTTCTTTCTTTTGGATATGTGAGATTGCAATATCACATGGTATTTCTATTTTTAGCTCTTTCAGAAACTTGCATACCGTTTTCTGTCAATGACTGTAATAATTTACATTCCCATGAGGAATATATAAAAGTTTGCATTTCCCAGAAGATTAGTGATGTTGAGCATTTTTTCATATACTTGGCCATTTGTATGTCTTATTTTGAGAACGTCTATTCAGATCATTTGCCCATTTTCAATCAGATTATTTGACTTTTAGCTGTTGAGTCTAACTAAAGGTTTGTTGATTTTGTTTACCTTTTCAAAAACTAACAGTTAATTTCATTGATCTTTTGTATGTTTCATTATTCTCGAGTTCGTTTATTTCTCATCTGATTTTTATTATTCCTTTCCTTCTACTAATTTTGTGTTTGGTTTGCTCTTGCTTTTCTCGGTTCTTAAAGTACATCATTAGGTTGTTTATCTGAAGTATTTCTACTTTTTTGATGTAGGCCTTTATTGCTGGAAACTTTCCACTCAGTACTGCCTTTGCTATATCCCATGTCTTTGGTATGTTGTGTTTCCATTTTCATTTGTTTCAAGGAATTTTTAAAATATTCTTCTTAATTTCTTATTGCTCATTGGTCATTTAGGATCTTGTTTGCTTTTTATGTATTTGTACATTTTCCATAGTTCTTTTTGTTTGGTTTTGTCAAAAATGGTACCTTACATGATTTCAACATTTTAAAATTTGTTAAGACTTGTTTTGTTCCCTAACATATGCTCTGTTCTGAAGAATGTTTCAAGGGCTAATGAGAAGGATGTGTATTCTGCAGCTGTTGGATGAAATGTGTTAAATTCAGGCTATATTTTACAATGATCAAATCAAAGTAGTTAGCATATTCATCACCTAAACATTTATGATTTTTTTGTGGTGATCCTCTTTTCTAGCTATCTTGAAAATTATAATACAGCATGATTAGCTACACACACCCTAAAACTCCAGAACTTCTCCTATCAAATTGTCACTTTGTACCCTATGACCAACATACCTCATTGTTCACCTCTTCGCTACTTTCCCAGCTACTGGTAACCACTATTCTACTCTAAGCGGGAATATTTTATATTCAGGGTTTTTATCACATGCACCAAAATAAGAAAGCATCTTGGAGGAAGATTTGGATGATGATTATGAATATGTTTTTGGTCTTAATAGTGCTGACATTTCCTAAGTTGCATACACACTCCCAAACTCATCTAATGGTATACATTAAATAAGCACAGCTGATTACATTTCAAGCATGGCTCAACAAAGTGGTTAAAAAAATTAAAAAGGCTTCTTGTCAAGATGGCTGAGTAGACAGTTCCTAGTGTCACTCTCTCCCACAAATCAACCAATTTGCAACTATTAAAAAGCAACAATAGGAGACCTGAGATCTGTGCCAGAACAGGCAGGAGCTGCATGCCATGGGATGCCAGTCCAGGAGATTGCCCACTACCCAAAGTTGCCTGAGAGCCATGGAGCCCATAAGTCCTGAGTCAGCCATGCCAGAAAAGGCAGGTGCTGTGGGACCTCCAGCCCAGGACAGTCCCTATGTCTTAGAGAGGCCTAAGAGCCACTGGGCCCACACACCCTGAGTCAGTCATGCTTGAACAAGAAGGCACTGCAATAATCCCAGGCCAGGCCATTTCCACCCAAACAGAGAGGGCTGAGAGCCACCAGGCCCACTCAACCTATGTCAGCCATGCTGGAAAAAGCAGATGCCACAGGACTCAGGCCAGGTCGGTCCCCACTGCTTAGAGGGGCCTGAGCAACACCAGGAACACATACCCTGAGTTAGTCATGCCAAAAAAGACAGGTACCATGGGACCTCCAGCCCAGGTCTGTCCCTTCAGCTCAGAGAGGCCTGAGAGCCACTGGGCCCACATGCTCTGAGTCAGTTGCACTGGAAAAGACAGGCACCATGGGACTTCCAGCCCAGGTCAGTCCCCAACACTTAGAGAGGCCTCAGAGTTGCCAGGTACACATGCCCTGAGTCAGTCATGCTGGAAAAGACAGGTGCCATGGGACCTCCAGCAAAGGCTAGTTCCCACTGCTTAGAGAGGTCTGAGAGCTGCCAGGTACACAAGCCCTGAGTCAGCACTGCTGGAGGAAGCAGGTGACATGGGGCCCCCAGGCCAGGCCAGTACCCACCATGCAGTGAGCCCTGAGAGCTGCCAGGCTCACACTCCCTGAATCAGGGGCACCAGAAAAGGCAGGTGCTATGGGACCCCAATCCCAGGTAAGTACCTCCTGCCAAGAGGAGCCTGAGGGCCACCAGACCCACATGCCCTGAGTCAGCTGTGAAAGAACAGGAAGACACTGCAGGACCCCAAGCCCAGGGTGAAATGAGTGGCCTGTGATACCCCATGCCACAATGACTAAACACCAAAGGAAAGATACCAGAAATACGAAAAATCAAGAAAGTACATCACCACCAAAGGAAAATAATAACTTTCAAGCTCTAGATTCTATAGAACACAAAGACTTTGAAATGACTGAAAAGGAATTTAGAGCAACATTTCTAAGGAAACTAAATGAGATACAAGAAAACTATGCTAGACGACACAATGAAATGAGAAAACATTTAAAGGATCTGAAAGGAAAAACATACAAAGAAATCATTCCCCTGGAAAAGAATGTAGCAGAGCTTGTGGAGCTGAAGGATTCATTCAAAGAAATAAAAAACACAACAGAGAGTTTATCCAGCAGGCTAGAACAAGCAGAAGAGAGATTTTCTGACCTTGATGATGGGATGTTTGAGTTAACACAGGCAGACCAGAAAAAAGAAAAAAGAATTTAAAAAATTGAAGAAAATCTAACAGAGATAACAGACAACCTTAAACTCAAATATCAGAATCATGGGTATTCCAGAAAGGGAGGAAAAAGGAAATGGCATTGAAAACATATTCAATGAAATAATAGCAGAAAAGTTCCCAGGTGTGGGGAAAGTCACAGATCTTCAGATTCAGGAGGCCCAAAGATCCCCAAACATATTAACCCAAAAAGGTCCTCTCCAAGACATGTTATAGTCAAACTGTCAAAACGTAAAGACAAAGAGAGACTCTTAAAAGTTGCAGTAGAGAAGTGGCAAGTTACCTATCAGGGAGTCCCAAAAAGGCTAACATCAGACTTTTCATCAGAAACCCTAAAAACCAGAAAAGAATGGGATGATATATTCCAAATACTAAAGGAAAAACATTGCCAGCCAAAAATAATTTACCCTGTAAGGTTATCCTTCCAAAATGAAGGACAAATAGCATATTTCTCAGACAAACAAAAATTGCAGGGGTTCACTACCACAGGCCAGCCTTACAAGAAATTCTCAAGGAAATACTGGGTTTGAAACCTAAAAAGCAACCCTCAGAGCCATGAATTCTCGAGAATGAAGAAAACCTATCATAAAGCAAAAATGATAGCAATAAAGAAAAAAATAGTTTTTCTACCATGCCAAGAAACAAACAAACACAGAATACAAACAGAAAATCAGAAAGAAAGGAACCAAAGGTACTTAAGAAATCTAAACAAAAATGAATAAAATTCTAGGAGTAAATAAACACCTAAAAAATAACTCTAAATGTAAAGGGATTAAATTCCCAACTCAAAAGATACAGACTGGGGGACTTTCAAGATGGCGGTGGCAGCAGCGGCTGGCGCGGAGTAGCTGAGGAGAAAAAGGCGGCCACTGGGCCTCAGGCAGCCGGGAAACTTGTGGACCTTCCTCTTGCCATCTCTTAAGGGAGGACCACTGCTGGTGGCCGGTCATGGGGGCTGACCGCCACTTTGCCCCTGGCAGGAGAGGCTGCCTCATTTACAGGCAACAGCTTTGAAGTGTGGAGCAGGAAAATAACTGTTTCTTAGCTGTAAAAGCGAGTCTTGAAACAGGGAACACGGCGCCAGGGCTGCTGTGGATGCAGACAGGATCCCGGAGGCCGGGGCCGCGCTGAAGGTGGCCAGCTGGCCTATTCAGGACTTGAGGTTTCAGGCTGGCATTAAAGAAGATTCCTGGGAGCGCCCAAGCTGCGCCGTGACTGAACAGCCTGAGGCGGCAGCGGCCGAGAATGGGAAAGGTGGCAAACCAGAGACAGAGAGTGAGCGCCCGACCTGGCGCAACACTGTGAGTGACCCCTGGACCAGTCCTGTGGGCGGCAGACGCCCACCCAACTCCCGCCTGCATCACCAGGCCACTCACCGCCCCGGGGCTGCCTCCATTTTCCCAGGTCCGGGCAGCTCCACCCAGCTCGGCCGCCACTGAGCCCTCGCACTTGCTTGGCCTGGCGCGGGGCTTTCCAGAGCCTGCAGGCTGGCCTCTCCTCCCACTCCCTCCACGGTTCTCTGGCGGGTTGGTGGCGTGGGGCATCCCCGGCCAGTGTCAGGAGGGCAAGGAAGTACGGGCGGGCCGACTCTCACTCCACCACACCCTGGACTCTGGCCCCTGGTAAACTTCCTGTTACTGGGAGGCAGATACCATCTCTGCGGCCACCAGTTCAGAAAAAAGCCTAACCAATTTCTGGTTGGGAATAGTGTGATAGGAGAGTTCTCAGGTCCACTTGAACCTGCCGGAGAGCTGGGTGCAGGTGGGCGCTAGACTCGGTTTATACCGGGGGGATACAAAGGTGAACAAGTCCCGAGAAAGATCTACACAGTGCTACAAAGGCACCCAGATCGACCGGTCGTCTGTGCCTAGCAGAAACCTGGTGGACTTACTGGGCGAGGCGGTGCCGAGCAGGGTCTTGAAGGCCCAGCCGATAGACGAGGGATGCAGAAGACACGCCCCAGCCCAGCACTGTGCACACACAGTAGGGAGACGTGCAGCCAGGGAGGCGGAGACTCGACAGAAACCACACACACTGTGGGGTCGCCACGGCACGATCCAACAGCCTGGGCCAGAGCACATGGAAAAGGGAGAAGTCCTGCACAGGAAGTGAAAGCTCAACAGCGATCACACACCCTGTGGTACGTGATCCACCAGCCCAGCAGAGTCCAAGCTGACCAGAAAGGTGGCTCCCCGGAGAAGCCCAAGACCCGAGGCAACCACACACACAAGGCACTAGAGGCCAACTGAGAAGCCACGGAGGTAGCCATACGAAATTGGCAACCACAGCAACATCCCAGTTATTCATTAGTCTCAAACCGGTGGACTGTGAAACCCCCTGCCACAATGAATAAACATCAAAAAAAAGATACCAGAAATACAAAAAATCAAGAAAGTACACCACCAAAAGTTAATAAATCTCATACTCTAGATCCTATAGAACAAGAAGCCCTTGAAATGACTGACAAGGAATTTCGAGTGATAATTCTAAGGAAACTGAATGAGATACAAGAAAACACAGCTAGACATCATGACGAAATGAGGAAAAGTATACAGGATCTGAAAGAGGAAATGTACAAAGAAATCAATGTCCTGAAAAAAATGTAGCAGAACTTGCTGAACTGAAGAAGTTATTCAGAGAAATAAAAAACACAACGGAGAGATTAACCAGCAGGCTTGTCGAAGTTGAAGAGAGAACCTCTGAACTTGAAGATGGGCTGTTTGAAATAACACAAGCAGACAAAAAGAAAGAAAAAAGAATCAAGGACATGGAAGAAAATCTGAGAGAGCTATCAGACAACCTTAAGCGCTCAAATATCCGAGGCATGGGTATTCCAGAAGGGGAGGAAAATGGAGATTCCATTGAAAACATTTTCAAAAAAATAGTGGCAGAAAACTTCCCAGGTATAGGAAAAGTCACAGATATTCAGATCCAGGAAGCTCAACGATCTCCAAACGTATTCAACCCAAAAAGGCCTTCTCCAAGACATGTCATAGTCAAATTGGCAAAACTCAGAGACAAAGAGAGAATCTTAAAAGCTGCAAGAGAGAAGCGTCAAACCACCTATAAGGGAGCACCAATCAGGCTAACATCAGACTTTTCATCACAAACCCTAAAAGATAGAAAGGAATGGGATGATATTTTCAAAATACTAAAAGACAAAGATTGCCAGCCAAGAATACTCTACCCTGCAAGGCTATCCTTCCGAAATGAAGGGCAAATAATATATTTCTTAGACAAACAAAAACTGCGGGAGTTCACTACCACACGACCACCCTTACAACAAATCTTCAAGGGAGTACTGGGTTTGGTTACTGAAAAATAACTACCACTGCACTAAAAACCCAAGAAAAATCAAAACCCACTAGTATAATAAAAATGGCATTCATGAAGAGAAAACAAGCAAACAAAAACGCTATCTACAACCTAAGGAACCAACAAACACAGAAACCAATCAGTAAATCAGAAATCAAGGAACAAAAGAGACCTAAGACAACCAAACAACCAACAAAATGCTAGGAATAAATCAACACCTTTCAATAACAACTCTTAATGTAAAAGGCTTAAATTCCCCAATCAAAAGACACAGACTGGCTGACTGGATCAAAAAAGAGGACCCAACTATATGCTGCCTACAAGAGACCCACCTCACCCATAAAGATTCACACAGACTAAGAGTGAAAGGATGGAAAAAGATTTACCATGCAAACAGAAAAGAAAAACGAGCTGGAGTAGCTATTCTTATATCTGACAAAGTAGACTTTAAACTAAAAACCATAAAAAGAGACAATGAGGGACACTACATAATGATAAAAGGATTGATCCATCAAGAAGACATAACAATCATAAATATGTATGCACCCAATGTTGGAGCAGCCAGATTTATAAAACAAACTCTATTAGACCTAAAGAAGGAAATAGACACTAATACCATAATAGCAGGGGACCTGAACACCCCACTGTCAATATTAGACAGAGCATCTAGGCAAAGAATCAGTAGAGAAACACAAGATCTAAACAAGACTCTAGACCAATTGGAATTGGCAGATATCTACAGAACATTCCACCCAACAACTTCAGAATATTCATTCTTCTCAGCAGCACATGGATCATTCTCCAGGATAGATCACATATTAGGTCACAAATCAAGTCTCAATAAATTCAAAAAAATTGGAATTATCCCATGTATCTTCTCAGACCACAATGGATTAAAACTAGAAATTAATAACAAACGAAACTCTGGAAACTATACAAACGCATGGAAATTAAACAGAATTCTACTCAATGACATATGGGTCCAAGAAGAAATCAAGCAGGAAATCAAAAAATTTATTCAACCTAATGAAAACAATGATACATCATACCAAAACCTGTGGGATACTGCAAAAGCAGTATTGAGGGAAAAAATTATTTCGTTAAATGCTCACTTCAGAAGAACGGAAAGATGGCAAGTGAACAACCTAACACTTCACCTTAAAGAACTAGAAAAATAAGAACAATCCAAACCTAAAGTTAGCAGAAGGAAAGAAATCATTAAGATCAGAGCAGAACTAAATGAAATTGAAAACCAAAAAACAATTCAAAAGATCAACGAATCAAAAAGTTGGTTTTTTGAAAAGATAAATAAAATTGACAAACCATTAGCATGGCTAACAAAAAAAAGAAGAGAGAAGACTCAAATAACAAAAATTAGAAATGAAAAAGGCGATATTACAACTGATTCATCTGAAATACAAGGAATCACTCGAGACTACTATAAACAACTATACGCCAACAAATTTGAAAATCTGGAGGAAATGGATAAATTTCTGGACACACACAAGCTCCCAAAACTGAACCATGAAGATGTAGAAAATTTGAACAGACCAATAACAATAAAGGAGATTGAAGCTGTTATCAGAAGGCTCCCAACAAAGAAAAGCCCAGGACCAGAGGGATTCACAGCAGCATTCTACCAAACATTCAAAGAGGAATTGACACCGATTCTTTACAAACTATTCCAAAAGATTGAAACGGACGCAAATCTCCCAAACTCATTCTATGAAGCAAAAATCATCCTGATACCAAAACCAGGTAAAGATATAACGAAAAAAGAAAACTACGGGCCGATATCCTTGATGAATATAGATGCAAAAATCCTCACTAAAATACTAGCAAACAGAATACAGCAACACATACATAAAATATTGGCCACGATCAATTGGGATTCATCTCAGGGATGCAAGGTTGGTTCAACATACGCAAATCAATAAATGCGATACACCATATTAATAAAGTCAAACACAAGGACCATATGATCATCTCTATAGATTCTGAAAAAGCATTTGATAAAATTCAGCACTCATTCATGACAAAGACCCTCTATAAGTTAGGTATAGAGGGAAAGTATCTCAACATAATTAAAGCCATATATGACAAACCCAGTGCCAATATCATCCTGAATGGGGAAAAGCTGAAAGCTTTTCCTTTAAGAACAGGAACTAGACAAGGATGCCCACTCTCACCACTCCTATTCAACATAGTGTTGGAAGTACTAGCCAGAGCAATCAGAGAAGAGAAGGAAATAAAGGGCATCTAGATTGGAAAAGATGAAGTCACACTGTCCCTGTTTGCAGATGACATGATCCTATATATGGAACAGCCTAAATCCGCTACAAAAAAAACTGTTGGAATTGATAAATGATTTCAGTACAGTAGCAGGATACAAAATCAACACACAAAAATCAGTAGCATTTCTATTCTCCCATAGTGAACATGCAGAATGAGAAATCAAGAAAGCCTGCCCATTTACAATAGCCACAAAAAAATAAAATACTTAGGAACTGAGTTAACCGAGGAGGTGAAAAATCTCTATAATGAGAACTACAAACCACTACTGAGAGAAATCAGAGAAGATACAAGAAGATGGAAAGATATCCCATGCTCTTGGATTGGAAGAATCAACATAGTGAAAATGTCCATACTACCCAAAGTGATATACAAATTTAATGCAATCCCCATCAAAATTCCAATGTCATTTTTCTCAGAAAAGGAAAGAACTATCCAGACATTTATATGGAATAACAAAAGACCACGCATAGCCGAAGCAATGCTGAGCAGAAAAGATAAAGCTGGAGGCATAACACTACCCGACTTTAAGATATACTACAAAGCCATAATAACCAAAACAGTATGGTACTGGCATAAAAACAGACACACTGATCAATGGAATAGAATATAGAATCCACAAATCAACCCACACACCTACAGCCATCTGATCTTTGACAAAGGCACCAAGGCTATTCACTGGGGAAGAGACTGCCTCTTTAGCAAATGGTGCTGGGAGAACTGGATATCCATATGCAGGAGAATGAAACTAGACCCACACCTTTCACCATACACTAAAGTCAACTCAAAATGAATTAAAGAATTAAATATACACCCTGAAACAATGAAACTTCTTAAAGAAAACATAGGAGAGACACTTCAGAAATAGGACTGGACTCAGACTTCATGAATACTACCCCAAAAGCATGGGCAACCAAAGGAAAAATAAACAAAGGGGATTATATCAAACTAAAAAGCTTCTGCACAGCAAAAGAAACAATTAACAGAGTTAAAAGACAACCAACAGAGTGGGAGAAAATATTTGCAAAATATACATCTGACAAAGGATTAATATCCAGAATATATAAGGAACTCAAACAACTTTACAAGAAGAAAACAAGCAACCCAATTAAAAAATGGGCAAAAGAGCTAAGTAGGCATTACTCAAAGGAAGATATACAAATGGCCAACAGACACATGAAAAAATGCTCAACATCACTCGGCATTAGGGAAATGCAAATCAAAACCACACTGAGATACAATCTCACCCCAGTTAGCATGGCTAAAACCCAAAAGACTCTGAACGATAAATGCTGGCGAGGTTGCAGAGCAAAAGGAACCCTCATACATTGTTGGTGGGACTGCAAAATGGTTCAGCCTCTATGGAAAATGGTATGGAGGTTCCTCAAACAATTGCAGATAGATCTGCCATATGACCCAGTTATCCCACTGTTGGGAATATACCCAGAGGAATGGAAATCATCAAGTCGAAGGTATACCTGTTCCCCAATGTTCATCGCAGCACTTTTTACAATAGCCAGGAGTTGGAACCAGCCCAAATGTCCATCATTGGATGAGTGGATATGGAAAATGTGGTACATCTACACAATGGAATACTACTCAGCTATAAAAACGAATGAAACACTGCCATTTGCAACAACATGTTTGGACCTTGAGAGAATTATATTAAGTGAAACAAGTCAGGCACAGAAAGAGAAATAGCACATGTTCTCACTTATTGGTGGGAGCTAAAAATAAATAAATAAATTCACACACACACACACACACACACACACACACACACACACACACACACACACACAATCCGGGGGGTGGGGAAGAAGACATAACAACTACAATTCCTTGAAGTTGATAGACAAGCAAACAGAAAGGACATTGTCGGGAGGGAGGGGGGAGAGGGAGGAGGGAGGGAGGTATCGGTAATGGGCCACAATAATCAACCACATTGTATATCTATAAAAGAAAATTAAGAGAAAAAAAAAAGGACTTTCCAACTACAAGAGCTCCCAATTGTAAAGCTGGATTGAAAAATAGACCTTCTGCCTGGCATTCAAAAAAAAATAAAAATAAAAATAAAAATATAACGAAAACAGTAAACCAGTTGACTGAGTGAGTCGCTGTCAATGGAAGGTCTTAATAGTGGTTGAAGGATGTTCATCCAAGGGAGACATTGTAAAGTGATGACCAGCTGAGGAATCAGTCGGCTGTTCATTGAACACTGATTTTTCGTCATTCACCAACAGACACACGAGCTACATAAAAGCAGAAAACCACACAGAACAATCAGAATTTCTCCTCTTGGGCCTCTCAGAGGATCCTGAAGTGCAGCCCCTTCTCTTTCAACTGTTCCAGTCCATGTGCCTGGTCACAGTGCTAGGCAACCAGCTCATCGTCCTGGCCATCACCTCTGACTCCCACCTCCACAACCCCATGTACTTCATCCTCTCCATCCTGTCCTGTGTTGACATCTGTTTAACCTCCACCACGGTCCCAAATATGCTGGGGAACATCCAAGTACACAGCAAAGACATCTCCTACATAGGGTACCTCAGTCAGATATATTTTATTATGATGTTTTCTGGACTGGATAATTTCCTTCTGACTGAAATGGCCTATGACCATTACGTGGCCATCTGCCACTCCCTGCACTATATGGTCATCATGAACCCTCGCTTCTGTGTCCTGTTGGTTCTGATGTCTTGGGTCATCGTTCTGTGGGTCTCCCTGGTTCACATTCTACTGAAGATGAGGCTGACCTTCTCCTCAGTGCCTGATGAGGCACTGAGATTCCACGTTTCTTCTGTGACTTTGCTCAGATTCTCAAGGTGGCCCACTCTGATACCCTCATCAATTATGTCTTCTTGTATGTAGCAACTGCACTGCTGAGTGTGTTTCCCATCACGGGGATCCTGATCTCTTACTCTAGGATTGTCTCCTCCTTAATGTAAATGTCCTCCACTGCAGGAAAGTATAAAGCATTTTCCACCGGTGGCTCTCACCTCTCTGTGGTCTCCTTGTTTTATGGAACTGGACTTGGTCTATCTCAGTTCTGCTATGACCCATTCTTCCCAGAGTAGCTCACTCACCTCGGTGATGTACACTGTGGTCACCCCCATGCTGAACCTCTTCATCTACAGCCTGAGGAACAAGGATGTGAAGGGGGCCCTGGGAAGACTCCTCAGCAGAGCAGACTCTTGTCTGTGAAGGATCACTGGCCTCAGAACTAGATGCACATGTGGGCTCCTAAGGCCATTTTGTGAATTTAAATATTCTGGCTCTTGTTCTCCCCCATAAGACATGCTTCATTTCTATTCATGAATCACCTGTGACTTTGCTTTGATTTTTTTTTCTATTAATTGTCTGAAAAACTCCCTCGTAATTGCTTTTTGAGTGTATATCCATACAGCCTCCTTAAGTTCCACCTTTTTAAGTTATTTTAAAGCCATCTTTAAAAATTCAAACTTCAGATTGAAGACACTATTAAGGTCAAGTGCTGTTATGTTCTCTCCCCAAATTATCCTCTAAAACGTAGATTTTCTTCACCTTAGTATAGTTGTGGTTTTGTTTTTCACTGGGATAACTGGAATTTAATTTATAAAATGCTAAAGGCAAAGTGCTTACCATATCAGCACCGTGCTTGTTACTTTACATACATGAAATTATTTAATCCTTAAAAAATTTCTTTGAAATATTTTCTCTGAATCAGCGCATTTTACAAAGGAAGAGACTCACATTGATGTGGACTGTAACCTAGTAACTGGGCAGTGAGCTCGCACTCCTAACTTTCATAAGAATGTGATGTGATTTTAAATTAAAACTGGAATCTGAATATTAAATCTGGTTGATTTATGTGGTTCAATGTAATATACTGCCTAGGATATCTCTAGATGTTGTGTCATTCTTCATGTTCCTTCCTTCCTAATTCCCTGCCTTCCTTTATTTTTTCTTTTTTCCTTTCTTATTTCTCTCCTTCCTTTCCTTTTTACTTCCTTCATTCCCTCCTTGCACTGTTTCTTTTTCTTTTGGCTGTTTTACTGGTTAATATTAACTTGTTCTCTTTCTTACTATGGCTACGACTGCCTCTAAAGACACAAAACATACTAAAAAAACATCCATTCTGATATTTTCTTTGTACCACATGAAGCTCGATCATTTGGAGAGTGGAAACACAATAGAACAAATCCCTTAATAACGGAGCTTTGAGAATTCAACCCACGGGACACTAGAGACTTTAAACACGTCCCCGTTGCCCCGACCTGATATTCTCTGATCCAGCCTTGCTGAAAACCTGAAGTGTTTATCAGAGACAGTTCACGGAGTAGACAAACCTTCTGTGATAACAGTCACAGAGTGTCAGTGTGTTCCACTAAGGTCTGGTGTGTGTGGTAAGAGAAAAAGAGGAAAGTGGGTACTGGCCTTAACATCTAGAATAATGAGCCTGGGTCAGTCCCATACTTATTTTTTTAGTCTAAGAAGGTGAAGTCCCTGTACTTTGAAGGCACTTTGGTTTCTGCTAAAATGAAACTTTCCCAGATCTCGTTGTTCATCTCTCTTTCTTTTTCTCTCTCTCATTCTTTCTTTCTTCCCTGCATTCTTTCTTTCTTTCTTCTTTCCTTCTTTCTTTCTAGAAAATCTGTCTATAACAAAACTAAGAAATGGCTATTCCTGGAATGTGGTATTTTTGGAATGTCTTTTCAAAATTTTCTCCACTCTCTCCCAACCATTGTAGATTGCTGTTACATTTCCTGTATTTCATTGTTTATAAACTGCTCACTGAAGATCTACTATGCATGAGGTACTCTCTAGTTTCTTCTTAATGGATTTGGATTTTCTTTTATAATTCACCTAACTATTTTTGCTGCAGATCAGACTTATTGATATCGCTGAATAGTTCTATAATATTGTTGTTGTTAGTTTTTTACTTCAATGTCCACAATATAATACAAATAATATAACTATTTCTGATGTTTGGTTCACAGGCCAATGTCCTTTTTTTGTATGAATAATCAATTTTAATGTTCAGGAGAATAACAAAAGGTGAATGTTGGAGTAGCCTGCGTTGGCCTATTCATGAGTTGTACACAAAT